>NC_091821.1:271235801-271544343 GCF_038994185.2 Dermacentor albipictus
CCCAGGTGTAGGGCAGCAAACTGGACAAAATATAGTCGATCACTCTGCCTTTCCTCGCTCTCTCTCTCTCTCTCTCTAGTTCCCTTATATAGTTGCTTAAATCTAGCTGTGCACTGACGCTGTCGATAGTAGAGCCTTAATTTCTTGAACCGAGAAAAATGTTGATCTCCAACCACAAAAAAAAAAACAACCTATTTTTTGCAAGAGAGTAACTCCTACCCCTCACTTCCGTATACTGTCGCTATGGTTGTTGCCTAAAAGTAACGCACGAGTCCTTTCATGAGAGTGCGCGCACATCGCGCCGTTCCAGTGGGCGTAGAATCCAGAGGCAGTCGTGGGAGAGCAAGTTACGCAGGTAGTAGTTATCTATAGGAAAGGAGCGAGAAATACTTCGGGCATTCTAACCAGCTGCGTCAGCTTTCAGGGGGCACCTGAACTGCCCTGAGTCCGTGGAAAAAGATACGAAACAGCCGAATGAATAGGTGGGACAAGAATGTTGCAATAAAAGTATTGTCGAGAAAAAAGAAAAAAAACCACGCACGAGCAAAACATAGGCACGTAATTATGCATCAAAACACTAAAAAGAAAGTAAAGTACAAATTAACATGGAACAGCTACACAACTTAATCTAGCAGACAAAACATACAACCGGTTTGCCGCAGAACCCTGATTACTAATATAACATTCAGGATGCTTCCCTAAGAGTTAATAAACATATTTTGGATATTGGGAGCTCGCGTGTCGTTGTTTAAATGAGACATGCCGTAGCATAATGTACGAATGGCGTATATATCCCTTACTCCTATGTGTCCAAACTTCCATATGGAAACAGCTAACGCACGAGTGTCACAAGGTATCAGAAGCGGCTTTGATGTGCAAGGCTGGCATCGTCCATCATATGACACGTATGCTTTAGTCGCCTCGTGTGCGATTACAATATTTCGAATATCGGCGTTGTCAGCTTCTATTTATGCCGGCGCATTTTACCTCTTAGTTAGTTAATGAGTGTGAGCTGTAAATCATACATCAATGTTCTACTGAAATCGCTATGCTTGCGTGTCCGTGGTTTTGCCATATAGAGCGCCCTGGCTGGTTCATAACACCGGGGAAAATGTTAAAGGGAAAACGTAAAAAAAATACGTCACAAAAAAACGCTCCATCACGGAGGAGGCGAAAGTATCAAGCATAATTATATAAACTCTCAGAACACAAGAGAAATCTTATGTTATCTGAAGGCATAATTATTCCACTCAAACGCCCAGCTGAGGTGCAAGGTTCTTCTCGTGTCCCTTGGCCCGGGTCAACGCCCGTCACGCGTTCATATCACCCACCCCGCTTTGTCCCAACATAGCCGACAATCTCGGCTCTTACTTTCGTAATAGAAAAGCAGAGCCGAGCAAACTACAAAGATAACAGCACAGTCAAACTGTAACGCGTCGTACGCAGACCATGCAACGCTCTAGAACGTACTCGGTTCATCTTGGCTACCGCAGCGCGGCCTCCTTCCTAATGAAAGAAGGGCCCGCACGTTCCACGGCAGCTCCCCGCACCCCTGTAGCTGTACACGAATATTAGATCGATGAGCAGACGGAAGCGAAGGCGAAGCAAACGGGGTCACGCTGGTCGCGCTAAAGATGAGAAGCGTGGCGAGAGCCTGAATTGCCGAAAATAGACGCAGGCGATGCCTCAGACACGCATGCCGACGAACAGTGAGAAGAACGAACTGCCCACCACTCGGCGCGGCACCGTCCTCGAACTAACCAGGGGCGAAAAAAATACACCCTGCTGTTTCCCACAGAGCTAGAACCGTGGTAGAGAGTGAAAGCAGAGGAACGCGCCTGGCTAGGGCCACAGCAGGTGTGCGTGGGAGAGAACCCTGACAGCCATTAATAAAGCCGCGCCATAGCCCTCAAGCTGACGAGCCTCCTTTCACGCGACCCAAGTTGCCGATTGAGACACGACGGCTGGCCGCGGGCGAAGCGAGAGACCGCGCGAGTCGGCAACGTGTGTCCGCGCACTTACCCCGGCTCGGCTGTAGTACAGAAACGTGCGGTTGCAGTGAAAGCGCAGAAAAACGGTAAGCGCTAAATGGCGCGCCGTAGTAACAGGCAAAGAACAGAACAATACCGTGATGTGCCGATGCTAGCTATTTATATTCAGCACCCCATTCTGTGTTTTTGAATGCGTAAGCTTATCATACAAAGGTATCTGGCTACTTGCTCCCTAACATTTGTAACAGAGCCGGCGGCACCGCCGGCGAACATTTCCTTCACTGTGCGTCATGAAACTTGCAAGAAGAGCTGAATTCATTCGGCCTAATGTTGTTGTATACGATGGCAGGCATGTCCGAGGAACTGCGAAGCAGCTATTTCTAGCCCCAGGAAGTCCGACGAAACGCCGCTGATGTTAGACACGCGGTCTTTCCGGACATGTCATGTTCTCGGCTCGATAGCCTCGAGCCAAAACTGCACGGCGTACGCCTCAAACCATACTTCACACAGTATAGGCTTTAGCGGTGTTGCTTGCCATGTGCATGCATTTCGCCTCATTTTCCCCGTCATTGCGTGTTTATTTTCTTTTCGCGTGAGTTTCTTTCTGCGCACGTGTACGCGTCCGAATTACCTTGTTGGAACTCGGAACGCTAGTCTATTCAGTGTGCATGAATATAGGTGCATGGTTTCTCTAGCATTCGATCCACCCGAAGGAGGGGAGAGGGACGGGGACTAATGACGCCTGGTCTATGTTTATAGGGACCATATATAACACGATCGAGTTGAGGGCTTGTTCGCCAGCTAACGTGGTTTCATGCGCTATCGCTTGTCCTAAGTGACTTGATAAGAAACTAAATGATATGTGTTTTTTTATTGAAATAAAATAAAAGAAAGAGACGTAGTCACCCTATAATGATGACAGCTACTCCTTTTCTTATAGCAGAAACAACAATATATATATATATATATATATATATATATATATATATATATATATATATATATATATATACATACGCACATACAGATGGGTATCCCGCCATACATTGTTCCCCCAACACGCATATCTAATCGCACTGGTCATCCTCTTGAAGTCGCGCGCCCACGAGCACGCACCGTTACCTTTTCTACGTCATTTTTTCCTCGTACAGCTACTGACTGGAATGGCCTTCCGGGCGACATCGCCGCTATCCTTTATCCATCCACCTTCATAGAAAGCATCACCAATCACTTTTCATTATAGATTAACACATGGTTTCTGCTTATTTCTGTGTAACCCACCCCTTATGTAATACCCCGTCCGGGGTGTTTAAGGAATAAAAATGAAATGAAATGAAATGAAATATATGTATGTAGTAGGAAAATGAATAGAAACGACGACACAGGGCCAGAAATCCATAGCACACAGTCCTATACATCCAGGAACAAATAAAGATAACAGGCAAGTCACATCACATTGAGTTTGTAAACAAAGTCACAAACGAAGTCACACAAGCGGCCGCGATGTAGACTGCAATCATCATGGGAACAGATGAAAATTGTAGAGTTAAAATTATACACGCACACAATATGACAGCCAAGAGTGACTTTCAGTACATAATACAAAACAGGATAACACGCAATATACAAGCTCTAATAATTACAAATAATGAAAGCAAGTTGTAGTTACATTGTTTGTGTATTCACAGCGTTGTGTAGTACTTGTTAAGGATGTCTGTACCTTCGTAAAAATGTTCGACTGCATTCAATGCTTTTCGCTGTGGTATTTTCGATGGTAAAGGGCCCAGCAATTTTGCAACTGAGAAAGGCCGGTGAGGATCAATGGAGCGTCGCGCTTGTTCTAGCTGCCGTCTTTGCGTCGCGTGTCTGGGGCATTCGAGCAGATGACCAACATCCTCATCGTATTTGCCACAGGAGCAATCCGGAGAAGAAGCCCGTTTTATTCGGTATAGAAAATGTTTGGTGTATGCTGTCCCAAGGCGTGTTCGATGAATTAGTGACTTAGTACTTTTGGAAAGTTATACGTCCAGACGGTATTCGATTTGAGGGTCAACTTCGTAAAAAATCGGTTCCTTAGTATTTTAATTGAACCAAGTGGACATGCACAAGTCCTTCTTTAGTGCTCTTAATTTGCATTGCGTGTCCATTGATGATAACGGATGAGTTGAATTTCTGCATATTTATGGGCCGATTTCGCCAACGAGTCCGCTAATTTGTTGCCTGCTATACCAACATGTCGCGAGACCCACTGTAAATTCACTTCGTGTTTCAATTCACTAGGCTGAGTTAAACTGTTCAGTACTGCGTATGTTATTCGTGCGTGTGGTTGGTTGTCATCAATATCTTCAAGACATGCTGAAGCCGATAAGGAGTCCGTACAAATTGACCACTGTTTTGGTGTCTCATATGTTTTGATAAAGTAAGTGGCTTGGAGAATTGCCACTAATTCAGCTATTGCTGGCGACGACGTGCGTCCTAGTCGACAAGCGTACTTTACCGGCAAGCATGGTATAACATGAGCCGCATCCGCACTTTCTCTTATTACAGAACGGTCCGTGTACACGTGAATGGATTCCTGGTACTTGTCAAATAGCTTATGTAGGGCTGATTGTTTCACTACTAATGTGGAAAGGTCGCTTTTATGTTTAAGACCTTCGATTGACCGATCGGGGAAGTCGTGATTAATGCTCTTGAAACATGGCGTGTATCTGTGCACCCGGACAGTTGGTTCTCTATCATTGGAAAAAGTCAGTGCGCAGAATGCTGGGTAGAAATTCTGAAGGGATGCCGGCATGTTTCCACGCTGCGAGTTACGGTGAAATGTGCTTCCCGCGCTTCTGCAATAGCGATTTGTGGTTAAACTATGTGACAGTTTCATAATATAAATACTAAATGTAACATAAAAACTTTTAATAGAATTTCAGTAAGAGGGAGGATCAACGTCAGTACCTCTCGAAATTCCGTAGTTTTAGTTTCTCAAACTTTCATTTCCATTCGCCTCTGTCTGCACCAATAAGCAAATGATGTTGTCTTGCCGCAGATGGTCAGTATCTGAAGAGTGAACTTGCTTTTACAGTGGAGCTGTTAGAACTTCGCTGAGTTTCTTTTGACGTCCGCAGCTTCGCCGAGCTGGGAGGAGAGAGCTGAGAGTGATTGAAAGCAGAGTATGAAAATAGCATCGCGCAGCATAGCGACACGGCGGGGGCGGGTGGAGCCTAGCGGGGGAGAAGGAGTGGCGTGGCGGGGACACAAGTAGTGTGACGTCATTGCCCTCCTATAAAAACCCGCTTGCTTGCTTCGGTGGTCCTCTTTCTCGCAGTGGAAACAAAAGTTATGCGTGGATCTGCTATCGCAAACACCAGAGACCAGCGGAGCTGGGGGAAGCCCAGCAAAAGTTAGACTAAATTTGTGGTTTGGCACTACCTTAGTGGCCTTCGCCCTGCTCCGCTGGCCTATGGTGTTTGCGATAGCAGAGCCGCGCATAAATTTTTCATAAATAATACGATTATTCAAAAAACACGGGATATTGTTACTGCTTATCTCATTCATATCAATCAGGAACAAAATCGGTCTTCATACAGAGGCTTGCTCATCGGTTTTAACGTCTCTAACGGAACTGAGAATTTATTACCAGATACGAATTGGTACCAGTCAGCCATTTAGTCAGTCAGTGAGACATTTAGCAATCCAATTGATGATCTCGGTTTATGTATTGAATTCTGCAAGTTTTCTTTAAATATTGGTGTAGAACTTTGTTAAATGCCTCGTAAAGTGGATCAAAAAGGAATTTCGTACTGAATCATGAATTGCTTGGTGTATATATAGTAAGGCCACATGCTCAAGTAACTTTGTCGCACGAAATAAACCGTCTTGAAATCCGTGTTGGTTGAAGGAGTAGATTGCGTTCAGTCGCATATCCCATGATTACGGATGGTGCAATAGGTTATGTTGAGTCACTAAAATTGAAAATGTGGAATTACTCGAGTGACTTTCAATCCAACATTGCCGTATCCTGAATCAAGACTGCAGAATAAGGTGCAATAATGTGAGGTACCCGAGGAATCATCTTCATTCCTTTAGGAGTTCATTACTTCAAACTGAGCAGCCGGAGAGCCCGACTTCCGGAAGCGATAGCGTGAAGGCTTCTGGAGCAATTTTGTCAATAGTGAATAAGAAACAAGTATGGAGCATTTCTTTGATGGCATGAGACTGCAATCAAAGCAAGGCTTTATGAGTTCTTTGCTAGAGCACTTTATGTTAGAGTACGCGTCTTTCAAATCATAGGGAGCAGCTATGGCGAGATTTTTTGTAGTTCCTTATGGGCCTACTTTTGCGCGTCCAAGATGAAAGACGAAATGAAACTGTGAGATAGTGCACTTGTTTTGACGTCAAGCGACCCAAGCAAAACGTGATTATTAAAGAAAGCTGCCCGGATGTGTGGTTTGCTCAGCTCATTTGTACTTTAGCACTTAGTGAAGTCAAGCGCTAATTCTCTTCCGCATTTTGGCCCGAACTTCATGCAGATATGATGCAAGACGTCTGAATTGTCATCCGAAGCGAGCTTTTGCTGGATATCGGTAGATGGGAAAATTACCAGGGCTGTCCGTCTTGTATGATCGGTATAAGTTCCGGAATGACCCATGAAAAATGATGCATATATTAAACTTCCTCCTTAGAAAAATCATAACTGGAGATATTGCACGCTACGCGACTTTACTAGTATTGCACCAACTCGATGAAATCATACCATGAACGCACGATGTGACAGCAATGCCAGCTTTATTTAGTTTAATTATCTTAATGTGCATCAAGATTTCCTCTTTCCCGATTTTTACCTCCACTAAAAACAATACGAGAAGAAATATTAAAAAAATCACCGCCCAAGAGCTCCGTACAGATGGTTAACCAGCGAAGGTGGAACGTGCGGCCCCGTTGTTTATCGCTGACTTCATCCCGATGGTTCATTAAACGACGGCTTGGTAAGCGGCCGGATTCTCGGTAAGCAGTTACTGCTTGCGCTCGGCTGCAAGAGCCTGTTCTTGTGCCCGGGCTGCAGCATCGGCATGGCGTAGACGAGCTCGCTCCCGGTTCTGCTCGCGGCGTTGCTGATAGAAAGCTGCCTGCTCCTCAGGAGTACGTATGACGCGTGGCCTACCCATTTCGGAGCCAAAGAGAAACTGCTGCGTGCGCGCTCGGCTGCGATGGAGAGCAACGAAGTCACTACTGGCGCAGGTAATCCAACATCACCTAGATAGCAGAAGGCCTTTTCACTCCAACCCATGACGTTATGTTACCTGACCCGATCGCCATAGAATATAACGTGAATGCTCCCGAGTAGGCAACACTAATTTTGATGTCGCCGTTTTCATCACGCCAGCCTTATCAATGGAAATTTCGGGCCAGGTAGCATGACGTCATGGATCGGAGTAAACACGCCTGGCGCTATATAGGTCGTGTTGGTAGTCGCGCCTCCTTTCTTTTGCTCTCTCTCATTTTTTCCCCGCATGCGCATGTTGTTGCGCCGGAGGAGTTTTCGGCGTACAGGTGACCGACAGACAGATAGACGGACGTACGAATCGGCTAGACATATACAGCTTCGCTGTAAAAAAATCTTTGCTGCTTTCTCGAACGTTTCCATCTCTATAGATATCTCTATCGGTAGATGGATTTAGACCGGTGGGGCCGCGAATGTAATGGCATGTGACGTCCCGGCCGAGCGTAGCAGGCGCCGCCGCCAGCTATCATGGTTGACTATGTTCCGTCGTATCTTCTCTTTTGCGTTGCCGAAATACCATGGGGAACCAGATACGAACATGTTGTGTGCGGCACTGTTTGCCAGTGCGCTTCTGGCGTTTTACGACGGCCGTCCAGGTGCCGATACTCATGAGTCAAGTCAGGTGGTGTCTCGCGGAAGTCGTAAGCCGAAAGGCACGAAATATTGATTGATGGAGTTCAACGTCCCAGACCAACATGCAGTTATAATAGACGCCATGGTGGAGCACTTCAGATCAAACGTACGACCACCTTGATTCTTTTGACAGGCATCTAACACTTGGCGCACAAGCGTTTTTGCGATCCGCTCCCATCGGAATACAGCCGCCACGGTTGGGAATCGAGCTCGCGGAATATAAGTGCCCACGGCCGTAATAAATGAAAGGATAAGCCCAAGCATGACTGAACTCCATTTGCGACCCGTCTAGGGTATGGTTTGCTATGCTTATTGCTCAGACGTAGCCGAAAACCGGTGAACCTAACTAGATGTGTCGAAGACTAGCCGACTCAGAACACGCTTTCGCCCAAATTGACGCATTCTTGATTAGAAGATCTAATTAGCGAGAGAGACGAAAAGGCAAAAGACGTTGTGGTTCAAGGATCAAACAAAGCCAAGTGGATGAGAGAAGGAGGGGGCTTCGATTGCATCCGAGCATCGCCTTGTTCGTTGCGATGGCCATTATCGCGCGCGCTTTATGATGTATACCGACAGGCAGCACGTCTGTGTATCAGGGCCTCTTTGGCGAAGTTTCACACTGCTCTGGCGCTTTCAAGGTTGTGCTCTTGCACATGCACTTCAATCTCGATTCACAGTCTGGCCGACAAGGAATCAGTCATGGCGAACAAGTCAAAAAAAAAAAATCAGTCTTTGCCGCGTTTGCATAATCAACCGCGTGTTGAAATTCTGTTTGTTTTTTTCTTTGCTGTCAGTGCTTCACCGATGGCTGCTTCTTAACAGCAGCTGCATGTATGATCTCTGAAAGCGGACCTTTCTCAACCATGCAGCTTTTTCTCTTTCTCTGAAGCTGGTCTACTTGGCCGTGGAAGCTAATGGAACAACTGCAACGCTTCAGCAAACGCCCGCATTTCAAATGGTTAGTTCAGTGCTTAAGCAAGGGTGATACGGATTTCTTGGTGCATTGGTGACTGCGGGGAGATGACCTGTAAGAGCAGATGTGGACATGCTTGGAGACCAACGTTTGCCTGGGTGATATTCCAGAGACAATGAGCTATACAGCGGTAGCTTTAAGTTTAAACTTTAACGATGGGCGATGCGCAGTTCTTTGGTAACAAAACGGGATTAGTTGCTCATCCGTCACGTTAAGGTGCATGTGTGTCTTGTAGAGCAGAACTGCTGACCAAATGCATCATTAGCGTTGTTGTTGCATAGTGACATAAATGAGACGATGCCTTCATCAGATGCAGCAGGCTTCGAAATATTGCAGCGACGTCGGTAGTCTGACGATAATTTCAACACTCATTGTCGCCATTGTAACCTTTGTAACTAAAACCAGGTATTATGGTTTAACCATACCGTTTAATTTCTTCAATATATTGGGATCGACCAAACTGCGAGACCAAAGTATTGTGGCAGTGGTATTTTGTAGCACGGAGTTCTGTGGCGCGATTCATGAATTGTTGGAAATATTTTATCACCTCCAGGGACTTACTTTTGAGGAGCTTCTTGCAAGGTTCTGCCTTTCCTCTCATGACCGAGAGATCACAATCTCTCCAATGCTTACGGTCTCCTTTAGGTACAGTTTACGTTTAATGCAGTCAGCAGTTGCACTAGATCTCTGTGATCTTTACGCCTGTTTTCGATTATCCTTACCGTAAGCGTGATCCCAATTCACAGTAAATAAGCAGTAGTGAAAACTATCGCACGTGAATCGACATTCTGTTAATGTATACAATGCTCTAAATGTGTATGCTGTGAAATACTTGGTGAATATACATGAAAATGGACAGATAGCCGCGAACACCGTATAATTAATTACTCGACGCACTACTTGATTCTTGTCAGCATTTGCTATGAAAAGGGTTAAGCGTATCAGCGCTCGCAGTCGCTCGAGTTGGTGACATGATGGCAATGATGACATGATGACATGAAAAAAGTTACGACTTGACTTTCTTTCTCAGCTACTTAATAACAAATTGGCACTCGACCCGGCATTGTATGTAAGTATACTATAGTAACGAGACCTACTCGCCAACATCACCAAAATGCATTAACCCCCTATTTTGCCCGAACCAACCTATTTAAATACTCTTTCTTTCCACGCACCATTAATGACTGGAATGACTTGCCTTTATGCAACTTGTATCACGATTGATTACTTTTTGTATCAACATCATTGCCGTACTGCTGCAGCATTTTGTTGTATTGACACTGTTTTACTTCTTGTAACCTAATATTGTATTCTCCACCCTGCATGGACTTCGTGTCCGCAATATGTAATAAATAAATAAAATAAAAATAGAAATGTGGCAACATGCACCTAGCATTTTTGAGTGGTTTGGTTCACTCGTCTTCGCGTTTTCAGTAAACAGGTTGATATATAAATGAGCGGATGATATGAAACTGGCAAAACAGCACATTGAAAGCGCTTTACACAAAAGAAGAAGGTGGTGCTTATTTAGGTCAGACTTCTGTTGTTTTGTACAAGGCCGGGGATACTTTCTTTATATCTTTCAAATGATCTTGCTAGTCCTGATAATCGCCCTTTGTAATCTGACCTGGGTGGCTGGTGTGCATAGGCATTGGGGACAGTATGTTTATTTAGTTATTTTGTAAAGGTGTTTATTAGCCAGCAGCGGTTGGGCAGGCCGTCAGCGCAGGGCGCGGATCTCTCAGCACGAACGGTGTTCCCCGGGAACAGCGCTGGAGAGCTCGACCCACTAGAAAGCGCTAGAGAGGATGGCCCACTATAGCCTTCCTTTTTTTTCACTAGAATTACCCCCGGGAACGAAAATGGAGCCGTCCGGCGACCTGACAGCTTGTCACTATGAGTGAATCATAGTAGGGCTTGAAACGTTCGACGTTGACAATGCCTCGTCCACGACGGCGCATGTCCGAACACGGTTTAATGGGTTCGATCACGCAATTAACGGGGAATGAACGCTCGACGATACGGTATGGCCCTTCGTACTTGGGCAGGAGTATTGAAGAGAGCCCAGGTGCAGCGGGAGGAATGGAAAGCCACAGAAGTGCTCCAGGAAGGAAGGTGGGTGCAGAGGTGGTGCCACGACGAACGCCAATCTGGCGCTCTTGGTCATTGGGGGTAAAGGCCCACGCGAGATCGCGGCACTCTTCAGCATGTCTTGCCGTGGTAGAAACGGGCGCACATTCACGTGCATCCGGCAGGTGTGGTAAAAATGTGTCGATGGTGTGCGATGGGTGCCGACCGTACAGTAAGAAAATGGGTGAAAAACCGGTGGTGCTCTGAGTAGCGCTGTTGTACGCATATTTTATGAAGGGCAGAATCACGTCCCAACTTGTGTGGTCGGAGGTGACTTACATTGCAAGCATACAAGTATTGCCGAGCGTACGGTTGAAGCGTCCTGTAAGGCCATTGGTTTGAGGATGGTCCCCAGCACCTACATCACTTGTAAAGGTGTTTATTAGCAACCAATGGTTGGACCGGCCGTCAGCGTGGGGCACGGACTCTCAGCACGAGCGGCGTTCCCCGAGAACAGCGCTGGAGAGCTTGGCCCACTGGAAAGTGCTGGAGAGGATGGCCCACTATAGTCTTCCTCTCCTTCGCTACTATTTATTTATTTATTTATTTATTTATTTATTTATTTATTATTATACCCTCAAGGCACAGTTGTACATTCCAGAGGTGAAGTGCAAAGATAAGCGGCAAATACAGAGGCGAATAACACCAGCTTTACTATAGATACAAAAAATAACAAATGAAATATAAGGGAGCAAGGACGTTCAATAAGAAGGTCAAAGGCAAACACGTGGAAATTAACTAAATAATAAAGAAGGAAAAAAAAGGAATTGTCGCGGAAGTGTGATCTAGTAGCTCAATACAATGTATGACAAAATATGGCAAGCATAAGCAAATCACGGCAAGCATGGAATGCAAAATGGTAAGAATCACGTACATACTATGTCTCGTTGTCTTTCGCATAAAGTTGTTAGTAGCGCCTGTGACGTGTGTCCGTGTGTCTTCTACGGGATTGTGTTATCGCGCTGCAATGTCGTTCAACTGGCAAATAAGTGTTTCGGCAATTTGCAAGGTAAATGAAGCTTTGTTAAAGAGAAAATCAACCATCCACCCACTACTGCAGCACAGAGCACCATGGGAAACCCACATTGAGTTTTCAAGAGACAGAGAGAGAGAAGCATTTACTATGTCCGCGTCAGGGGATCGAACCCAGTACCATTGCGTTCGGAATGGTCGCTTTATTGTCTGAGCTAACCAAGAGGCTAGTAGGCCGTACAGCGACGTCGAATTAATCGAAAACTGAAAGTGCAGGGAACGCATAGGCCCAGGGACAAGCGCAGGTTCCTGCGCTCCAAGCGGTCGATACATTCAGTCTCACTCCGAAATTTGCCAGACTCCTAGTTAGGACATGGTAGAGTGACGAATCGGTAAAGGCGTCGGTCCCGGGTTCGATTCCCGAACGAGCACAAATGTTTATAACGGAACAAAACTTTTGTTCTCAGAAACCCTTATGGACCTACTTTTTTGAGTGCTATAGAAAGAGATTGTGTTTACGTGTCTTAAAGAATTACTTGTTCATGAAAGAACAAGTAACATACACACGGAGTTACTCACGGAGGGTGATAGTGCATAGAAGATACATGATCTTGGCTAGTAGCGCGAAGTGAACACGAACACAGAAAGGAGCAGACAGGACGAGTGAGAGAGGAGTTTTAGCGCTCGTCCTGTCTGCTCCTTTCTGTGTCCGTGTTCACTTCGCGGTACTAGACAAGATCATGTTACCGTACCAACTCGCCCAACTGTCTATCCTTTTGCATTACATAGAAGATACATTTGTGTGGAATAAGAATCAGTGCATTATAACGTGGAACCGCATGGCGGAAATCAAGAGACTGTTCACAGTACATGTCATAGCGGAGAATGTTATATCAGGAACGCACATTTTACACGACTTAGATAGAATTGTATCCAAACATGCGAATACGCCTTCATCAAAGTTCAGCGACCGTATCGGATAACACTGCGAGACCAGAATTACATTTCAAACAGATAAACACGAGGGGGATACTCTCCGGGTGATAATGCTTGTTGGTTTCGCACCTTAAGTATAGAAATGCGCCCACTTGTAACACCGTGTATTGTTTCCTTAGACACAACTATCTATATATGGAATACCCATAGTATTCCGTAAAAGAGGCACTGAGAAATGAAGGAACAAAATTACTTAAATAAATTAGGTGGCTTACCGTTCCCCGGAAGTGCACGCTGGATTGGGAGGGACGCCATAGCGCAGTATTACTTCTGTTCTACTGGGGCTGCTGTAAGAGAGTTTTTGAATTCCGCCCCCATCAGAATACGGGCGCCGCGGCTGGCAATCGAACGAGAGACCTCAGCAGCGCAGCCATTCAGCCACCTAGCTGGTAGGAATAAAATGGCGTGGTGCATTAACCCGCAGACAATTTCTCAATTTCGCTCCTGCAATGAATGACAACAGCTGTATCACCTTCCGTCCTTCAAACAAAACTCGCATTGTCGGCGAGTCATGAAAATGCGCGTGTACAAAAGACCCTGATTTTATTTTTCGTGTTATCATTGAATGGGACAACTTACTTACTCGTTTGAAAGTATTAGTTTTGCGTTCGGGAAGACATGTCATCACGGAAAGATTGTTGGGACGGCCTGGCCGGCCTCGAGGAAAGTCTGAACAGCGTTTTTACTGTGCATGGACACGTCGTTTAGCTCAACAGCTCTGACATATTCATTTACTTTGGTCGTTATACTTTGATTATCAGGTTTCGAGATACCATGAGTTTGATTATCCTCCCTCCGGCACACAAGCACCAGAGAGGGATATCGAGAGAGGCGCGGCGCGCGCAAGCACAAAATGAACGAATAAAACAAGTTTTGAACCAACAATGCTCTTTTCTTTCGTCTTTGTGTTTCTGTTCAGCACCCCGACAAGCCATAAATGCAAGCAAGGTGATATTTGCTTTCCCGCGTTTTCTACTCCACACTCGTGAGCGGGCTGACGCCGGCCGGGGTAAGCAATGACATCAGTGCAAAGAGGGATCTGGAAAAAAAAAAAAACGGGGAAGTACCATGACTGCGCATCAAAGTACATCGTGTGCAGTCGGGAAAGACAGCAAATGCGGACAGAGCTGCAAAAACATGATACAACAACAAGGTGTGAACAATCAAGACAATGAAATCCGAAGGGAATAGCGGCGTGGGACGGCGCGTTGTTCCTCTTTAATTTCATACGCACATTTGCCACCAATTAGCACCTTGACTTTGTTTGTGGATGAACAGACGCCGGCACGTCCCCTACTTCTGTATGCACGAGCCAACCTGATCTTTCCACCTTAACAAGACTTAAATAAAGAAATGAACGCGTTGACTTATTAAAAAGTTATCCAGTAGCTACATGATGCCGAAAGCAATTGGTGGCATTTTGTATGAAGAAGCATGGCGCCGGAAAAGAGGAGAAAAACAAACAAACAAACGTAAGTATAATGCGATCTATACAGCTTTTTTAAGCGAGACGATGTTTTTGGAAAATGCAGCCGTAATAATAATGGTAAGAAATCCACCTACATTCCACCCTGTGACAGCGGATGTACAGGGAAGCTGTTGCCGACGTTAGGCAAGTGTTTAGAAAAAGTTTATTTCGACAAGAGACGATACGAACACTGAGTCACAATCACGGCACAATTCCAGCAGGACGATAACATATACAAGAAACGAAGAATTGTATACACGGTACGCTCTCAAAGTGGCGTCCGAGTCCTCACTAGTCACCACGTTAGGCAAGCACCACCACCACAAGCGACGCACTCACGCGCGCACGCACGTGTGCAGATGTGCAGCATACGTGCTCATTCTTCTAAGCCATCCGCCAAGTGCCTTATCGAAGTAATTAGATATTTCAAAGTAAATTGCGCCAAAAAATTCGTGAAGCACGACTTACACACAAACTGCAGACGTGATAGCTACGGATTGTAATTTCAACATACGAGAACACATATTTCCGTTACTCGGAAACTCACAGACAGAGCCCTTTTCCAACTGACGTTTGAGGTCTATTTGAGTGGCTGCGGCCACAAGGTGCCAGTACTGCTTTTGGACAGTATCTCCAACAGAGGCAGAGGAAGAAGTAGAAGAAAAGCTAGCCATTGTGGTAATGAAGCTGAGGGCCACCATTCAGTAAAGCAATGATGAACGCTTCGATGCGAGCTCCGCGAACGTCGCCGGCTCCGAAGCGTGAACAGCTAAGCACGACCACGTCGGAAAGCAGAGGCGCAAACGTGAAGTTATCACGAAGAGGTGCCACTGATGTGTCGGCCATGGAAGACAACGACGACGACGACGACGACGACGACGACGACGACGACGACGACGACGACGACGACAACAACAACAACAACAACAACAACAACAACAACAACAACAACAACAACAACAACAACAACAACAACAACAACAACAACAACAACAACAACAACAACAACAACAACAACAACAACAACAACGACAACAACAACAACAACGACAACAACAACAACGACAACAACTTGTTTATTTCTATCAACGATGGAGGAGGCTGCGGGTAAAAGTAACTTGAGAAACAAGCAACTTGACTGAAGCTCACCGTCTTGCGAAACTACAGAAAAAGTGGGGGAAAAAAGTGAAGAAAAAAATAAAAATAAAACTTAAAGTGCGTCGCTAAATTTACCGCACTTCTTTCCGTTTGTTTCGCAAGTTTTCACAGTGCAGGCTTTCGAAGGGCTCAGGACTTAATTCAGTAAGATTGTTTTTACACGGGCTAGCTGTTTCGTATGTGGCTTACAACAAACAAAATAAAAAACTTTAGGAAGCGTCAGCGATTCTTTTCCTACTGAACTAATTAACTGCAACAGGTGGAGGCTCTCAGAGCTAACACCATCTTGTGAAGAATAACTTTGCTATACAAACAACGTCGGCCTCGTTCGCTACGATAAATATGGGGTGATCATTTTTAAGCTTTCCGGAATTTTTCAAGGTTGCTTGTTGCAGAAAGCGTAATTCTTGTCCATGAGCAGGATTATTCGAAGAGGCGGACATTGCTAACACGAGAAATCGCAACACGTATTCAAGAAATTAGCGAATTTTAACTAATTAACTTTTTAATCAATTGCTTCACGTCACGTATTGCAATTTACGAATTGTAGCCGGTGAGTTTGCAAGACGTATCGACTTGAAATGAATTTCCAGGATGACACCAATTTCAAGATACCATTTCCCAAGGACGAAATACACTGACGTTCGAGTTACTTTTGTGCTTCAGTGCATAACAGAGCTTTTTGTTAAAAAGGAAGTTGCATAACAGTGCATTTTGACGGCGAGTTTGAGGGCGCATGTCTGTAAACTGACGTCATTCTGGAAATTATTTCCAATAATTGCATACTCAATGGGTACAATTCGTAAATTGCAGCATGTACTATAATGTAATTCATTAGGAAGCCAATATTTGTTAATTAGTTGAATATGTGTTTCAATTTCTCGTGCAAGTATAGTCCGCCTCTCTGATTAATCCAGCTCATGGACTTGTATTATGTTATCTGCAACAGACGATATTTAAAGATTTTGTAAAAGTTATCCATCCACTCAATGCTTATGCGAAAATGGTGGCTGCAATGCTATTGGACGAAATCAGATGAATACATAATTTAAAATTCAGTCTTTCCAACAACGTCCTGTCTGTTTATCGCCTGTATTCATGCGCGCCAGTCAGCGTATCGAAAAAAAAAAAAAGGAATGGAAGTGTCTGTGGATGGAACTCGTGTTGCTTCACGTGCTGCAGTTTTTCATAACCTGTATGAAAATGTACGGCGACAATAGCCGTGTTTATATGAACGCGACAGAATGCGACAGTAGCGCGTCACATTTTCGAGCGCATCACGAGTAATGCGATGTGCCAGCGCTTTCACGCAGCGCATCACCCCTGGCGCGATGGCGGCGGCGCACGGTGTCGCACATCCGAGGCAAAGCAGCACTTCCGGACGCTTCCGTCGCCACGCTGCAGCTCGGAGAGCGTCGCAGATCCGCAGCAAGTTCCACTTCCCGTAATTCATAATGCGATGCGATCGCGTTTACGTGCACTGTGAAAGTCGACTTACGCGTCTCAATCCGCCCCGGTTTGGTGGATTAATGTGACGCGTTTTCCTAGCCCATTAGCCCCGTTTACGTGGATGCGATTTCCTATAAGTAGTTGATGTGATGCAATGCGCCAGTTGTGGCGTTCATGTAAACGTGCCTAATTACGGCGAGACATGAAATTTTGCCGAAAAAGAAGAAGCAGAGCAGCCTTGCAGTTTGGCCGCCGGCGGGGGCGGCCGGAGGACGGCACTCTTGCTCTCCAGGCCATTTGCACCAGCCACGTGTCACGGGCACACGATCAAGGTCGCTAGAGTAATCGCAATAGGCGTGCAGTTTAGATGTCGCAAACATAGTAAACCTATTATATCCATGATTTTAGGCTGAAGCTGCCTATGTCGCACTGCCAGAAAAAGGGCGAAAAAGATAAAATTAACCAGAAAAGGTAGAAACGAAATAGCTTAGCCGTCGCCCCTCATACCTTAGTTCTACTGGCAAGGATTGCGTGGCTTGTATATTTGGCCGCTCCAAGTAGTGAAGATTACGTAGCGCTGATTAGACAGACACCATTGTTTTCAACACACTGTATCCAGTGGGCTGATTATGAGGGCGAAAAATTCGTCGGCCACGGCTTCTGTTGAAGTCTTCGCCAGGACATTCGCACCAAGAAAGTAATTGTGAGGTACGGGTGGCATGAGCGAGTGCGTGAGATGCCAAACCTTTAAAATAGAGCGTGCGGGTTTAGAGAGTTGCATAATTACTCGCACTTTTTGCTGCATGTGAACGCGAGCATGTTCTTTGCGCGTCTTTATAATTTGCAAGTAGTCCAGAGCGTCGCTAACGGCGTTGGGCTCGGCGAATTTCACGAAGCATTTTATATTCGCTTGCAAGACCAATGGGTCCTTCAGAGGCAGAAATTTCACCACTCCTTTTCGTTACATTCGATGGCCGAATGTCCACAAAGCGTTTAGCAGAGTCACAATTCTGCCACTTCTTGCGCGCTATGCGTACACGGCGGCGTATTTTGTCTCACACGCCTGCACATGTATGCGCGTGGGCGTTAATTGCGCGCGCCTGCTCGACGAGTTCACTTTCTTTTGCTCGGTCCACCCTTGGGCTACTGTCGCGACGGCTACAACATGCCTACTGCAAAAAAAAAAAAATGAGCGGGAACAAAGAGGAGATCAAAGCCCGGACGCCAATTATTAGGCAGATTAGCAGCTGCTAATTTCTCTGCCTGCGGTATACGCGAGCAATAAACCTGCCGACTCGCATGTAATTAGCGCCACGGCATGTCGCCTTGGCCAAATTTAACGCCCGACTGCCTGCGCGTGTCGGCTGTGCTCGCGCCGAGGATAACAGCATCAGATCGATGCGTGGTCCTTGCACGTGAAAGAAACTCTCGCTCACCCTCGCGTGCACGTGCGCCAGCTGCATAGCGCCGCGTTTTGCGTCGTTTCGCTTCCTTTTCTCGACAACCTGCGGGGACGAGGCTGGCTTCCGGAAACGGTGCCGGGTCTAGCTGTGCGAAGGGCAAACAGGGCGGCATGCACCGTCGGCAGGCTTCCTGCAACCGCGGCGTTCACTCCAGGAGGCCGCTCCGGACGAGGCACTCATACTTTAGGCAGACAGCTGGGCTACTTTCCTGCCCGAATAGTGCGACATACGTGCAGCATTACGGGCGGCGCTCAGCGTGAAATAGGCACAGCGGGCACTCGCGTGGTGCCCTTGTCGCGCTTTCGCTCGGGATTTGCTTACAACTCGCAGCGTAATCGGCTCTATGGTCATCTGCACTTCCTCGTGCACATTTTATTAGCAGCTGGGTTTTAATTATGCGCTACCCGCTGTATTCCTTCATATGTCTGCCAGCGAGCTGCCATGAATTTTTTACGTGTATTCGAAGTAAATCATGCTATGCTCGAGGATGCGCGGGAAATATTCTAATATTTAATAAGGCTGTCACACTTCCTTGCGCGATAAATACTGTTTTACATGATTTTCTATGGAACGGAGATGAGACGATGGGCCGTATTTTCTAACGACCTATTTTAGTTTTCATTCTACTTAGCCCTTCGTTATTAGCTTGGACGACACTCGGACCTCGTTATTATCGTTGCGATCAGCCACTCGCTTCGACGCACACGAAGGATCAAATAGGAATACGACAAAATAGGCGCCCAGCGTTGGATGCTAGCGGCTCCTTCAATCACATTTCAGTAATGTCGGCCATGCTCATATATACAAGGCGCGAGAACAATTTTTTTTTATTTTGGAAGCCCTATGAGGCGTCTATTTCTTCGACATTTGTTTCCTTTCTTTAATAGACTTTATAGCGTAAGTTTTCGTAATATTTTCCGTAAAATTTCCATTGTTTTGAATAACGTTTGTTATTCAACAAGTCAAATATGCAGCGTGATAAATTTTTCAGCGTAAATAGGGTGTTTTAGCGAAGAGTGTAAAATATTTAGAGTGGATAATCAATTAGAAACTAGGACAACTGATGGCCTTTCGCCGTCAGATTACAAGGAGGTATGGGGTCTGAGAATTGCAATAATATTTAATGCGTGCTAATTTGTTGGCTACACAAGAAGAATGCCTATTAATCGAATAATTATGCCATACCCATGTAGCCAGGTATCATGAAAATTTTGCAGCTTCCTAAGAGGCGCCTTTTTTGGGGACTTTTAAGCGGAGTGAAACTCGTTCTCCAAAGACCTACTGCGCAAGAAACACACACACACACACACACACACACACACACACACACACACACACACACACACACACACACACACACACACACACACACACACACACACACACACACACACACACACACACACACACGCACGCAAGCACGCACGCACGCACGCACACGCGCACACACACAAACACACACACACACGCACACACACGCACACGCACACGCACACACACACCACAAAACAAAACAAAAAAAACCCTGCGAACTCTCGAAGCGTAGGATACTCGTGTAAAAGAAAAGCAAAGTCACAAGTTACACAAGAGTTTATCCGGGGTTCTCATTTTGGGGTGTGTTATGGAACCATGGCAGGGGAAAGGGTGGGTGAGGAGGGGGATAGGAAGGTCGGTGGAGATGTAGTGGGCTAAGTGTGCTATGTAGTCTGTGTTAAAAGTCAGTACAGAGTAATGTCTAGAAATAGACATCCTGCGATTCTTTTTATTAATGGCGAAAATCGCACTTTGCTGGAAATCTATATGAAGGTTGCGAATAATCTCGCCAAACTATTATTGCAGCCATAGAAACAGAAGTTTATATATTTTTTGTGCCCATTTGCGTGGTCTGAGTTATCACCGACTTTTATTCCTGCCTAAATTTTGTGAGCTCGCAACATTCCCCCCAAATCGATTGCCTTTGCGAATGAAACCTTCAGGCTTAGCGCGAGCACAAAAATAGTGAGCTGCACCTTCTCGCCGTGGTAGTGGCCTCCACAGCTATTTGCTGGCTACACTCCTTGCTTAGAAGAATAGCGGGGGAAGAATTGCTAAGTGGACGACAGGCGCGAACAAGACGCTTGTCTTGCCTGTCCTTTCTGAATGTGTGTCTGTTCGGGCGTAGTAGTTGGTTGTCTGTTAATGGGACGGTATTTATGATTTGAATAATGTTCCATTATAATGATAGTGGGGAGGAGGCTGAGTGTAGCTCAGAAACATTTTCGAGAAGTTATAGCTTTCGCCTAAAAGCAGAATGGTTGGGGGATGTGAAATTTATCCATCAGTTGGATAACACGCAGCAGTGTTTCTAGGTCTATGTTATGCAACGTCTACACGTCTGCGTTGTTTACTCGCGTTACACCACGCATGCGCTCTTCTTCATTTTACCATCACCGTTACGAAACAACGGTTTTCTCCAGCTTCGTGGGCATCGACAGGATGGTGCTTTTTGATAACACATTTCTATGCATTATAATTTCTGGCCAAGGAAAAAATCTACTTTGCTTTAGAAGAAGCGTTACCTTGGAAACGACAAGGCGAAGCAGCAGTCGTTTTGTTTGGGCATCCGGTGGCCTAAGTTTGATGAAGCTTAAAGAAAAAATTATAATATTTGTTTTTACGTGCCAAAACCACGATTTGATTATGAGGCACGCCTTAGTGCGGAACTCCGGAAATTTTGACCACCTGGTGTTCTTGGTTAGGATCAAACTACTGCAATAACGCTGCAGGGAAGTTACAACTAAGTGTCATAAATGAGTACGTTAATAGGGGGGAGCACCCTCCCGACGTTGCTAACTGAAAGTTGTCGAAATGGGCCCGATATTTGGAAACACAATTTAAAAGATAGTGTTGTCCATAATGTTCCACCCGGCGCTCTAACCACTGGGCCCCAATCGCGCGGATGCTTCTGTTGTGCCAACGAGCTCTTTGAGGCGGTCACCGCGTGTGTCACGTGGCTCATAGCACGTGTGCGCGAGAGCACGTGCACCACTTTATGTCAAAGACGCGGGGATGCAATGGAAAAAGCTGTAGCACTTTGACTGACCGCTTCACGAAAGCTTCGTTTCACGTAGATTCCAAGATGTGCGTGCATAATGGTCCTTTTTTCTGTTCTTCTTTTGAATCCTTACAGAGTAGCACTTCAATTTCATTTCAGAGGTGTTCATTAACGCACACGGCACTGCTCTCATCAAAGCCGAAGTCAGCCCTGGCGAACCTTTTCTTTTTTTTGCTGCCTGGAGGATCCTGTAGCGAGCCGACCGACGCGTAAATCGTACGAACATGTTTGGCCTAGATTTGCCTCTGGATGGTACTTTGTGCACATTATCATCTTCAGAGTTTTCTATCTGAATACTGAGCTTCATCTCGAGCGTCTCCATAGTTTTTTCGAAGTTTTCATTTGGCACAAATGAAAACTTCATTTGGTAGGCCTTTGATTTCAATATTGTTTTGCTTACTATGTTGCTTACGTTCAATTATATCGGCTTTATGTGCCTGAAGTCCTTTCTTTTAAGTTCGCATTTTCTTCTTTCATTGCGATAGCAATTATATGGACACGACAGGTGCAACTCTGCCGCCGTCGGCATCGCAGTGAAGTTCCGTATAAAGTCCAAGGGCGATAGCATGGTCGCCGCGCGCGGTAGGCTGTGTGTGTGAGTAAAAGCGTGCAAAGGCGAGCAGACGACGGCGGCGCAATCTCGCGCGCTCAAGGCAGGAAGGCGGGGAGAAAGCGCGTCGTCTTCCGTCGCGCACAAGGCACCGGGTGGAGGGGGGAGGGAGGGGCAGGTTCTACCCCGGCGGCTGCTGCGCTTGGCGCGGCCCTATCTCGAAACCGATCTGCGATGGGGGCCAAAGTGCGAAAGATAATAGCTTCGTATGCGCTGTTTTTTCGCCGCTAACATCGCGTTGAAGTGAGAGGCAGCACGAAAGTCAATTCGCTCGCTGCTGCTTCCCCGCTTCCTCTCTCCAGCGTTTTGACAGCGAGTTCCCACGGTCATCGAATGAGATTTGTTTATGTTTGCTTGTGCGCATGCGACAGCGTACTTGTTAATTTAGCTAGTAAGCGAATGATTGCAAGTTTATACGGCCGATAAAACTACTATCATTACTTTGTATAGCGGTCTACTAATTTGTTATCGCAATCAATACTTCGCCTTTGCTGCGACTTTTTTTTTGCTCAAAGAAGGCTGACTTTTTCCCTTGTGCCTGCGTTTTGGTGTTTTTCTTTCGCGCATCCTGAAGAGGAGAACGAAGCAAACCGGTGCCTTGAGTGCAACGAGGGCACATCCATGTAGCAAGAAATTGCACCTTGTTTCAGCGACGAAGGCTCCAGCTGACGCCGGGACAGAAGGTGCAGTATAACGGACAGTGACATGACGTTTCATCATACGCGCGTCTGACAGTTAAGTGACGGTTTCATGTTTTCGTGTGAAAAAAGTCGAGCTGCCCACATAGAAAAGCCTATTTCAATTCCATCACTGAGACTTACAAACCGTTCTTGGTGTCACGAAGAGCTAGACCGAGGTGAAGATTGTACCGACCAAAGCACCACGTGCGATGCAGGAGCGCCACCGACAGCCGCTGTAACAGCTGCGGTAAAACTTGAGTGCGAGTCCCTCGCAGCCAGGCCGCATGACCTTAAGGGTGGTACATGTACGTCGCACATATACATGCATAGTACTCACCGCCATTTCACGCTACGTGTACAACGCATTACGGCGACTGGAGAATTTTCCATACACTGCCGGTGCAAACGCTATAAATGTTAGGTTCTTTCCGAGATTTTTCCACAGTCATTGTGCAGTTGTATCACACCAAGTGATTGGAAGGTGAGAAGAATCGTTCGTTTGCACAAATCAGGTGTTTCTAACTTTCCACTGAACAATAGACCAATATCATTGACCAACAGTATACATTGCAACCTCATGGAACACGTCGTCTGTTCACATGTGGTATGTTTTCGTGAATCTAGCAGTTCATTTTTCTCTACTTGTCAGCTTATTTCGCGCTCTTGATGATGTTATTGTATTTTCCTAGATTTTGCTAAGGCATTTGATTCACGCCCCCCCCCCCCCCCTCCCTTCCCAGTCCTATATCAGTTACTGTTTCTGAAACTTCATAGGTTGAGCCTCGATGCTATGTTTTCGATTAAACGCTTTCTTTCTAACCGCTTTCAATATGTTTCGGGTAACGGCTATAATTCTTCTTATTTCGCTCCTACCCAAGTCTCTTCTAAAACTTTTTTGCGGATTATTGTGCAATATACCGTATAAATTCTAACCTCTGTGACCGTAATGTATATACATATATTACAGACTGACCTTCATAGAATTTATCGCTGGTGTTCTCATTGTCTAGAGCAAAATCATGCTAATTTCCCGACTGCCTTACTCCACTAATCGTGCCGATTAAACTCTTAATAAAACACCTATAACAGCCATGGCTTCTTACAAATATCTCGGCGTCATTATCACCCACAGTCTATCGTTGACTTTGCATGTTAATTGGGTCATCAACAGCGCCAATCGCATACTAGATTTTTTGCCTCGAAACTTCTCACGTGCCACCACTACCGTGAAGCTCCAACTTTACAACAACTTGGTCGGACCCAAACTTGAGTATGCCTGCTCAATTTGGGATCCTGGCCAGGTTATACTATAGCAAACCATGTAGAACACATCCACAATCGTAGCAGTAGGTTTATTCATTTTAACTGCAGTAACTATTGAAGTCAATGACAGTAACGCTTGAGCTACAAGACCTCACTCTGCGGCGAGTGTTCTCAACTGTGCCTCTTCCATAAAATATTTTGCTTCGACCAGATACTCAAGAAAGAGTTGCTTCATTAGCCATCGTACGTATCATTTCGCATAGATCATTCCAAACAAAGTTGTTGCACCCATTTGTCGCACCAAAATGTACTCGGACTCATTTGTACCAAGGATCTGGGAAAACTGGAACCACCTCCCTGTCTCCATCACTCCAACTCTGTCAAAAAACTACAATACAGCCGCTAGCACTTATATCTGTTCTTGCCCCTCCTCTCTATAACGCCCTCTGGCGATTGAGATTACGAAAATGAATGAATGAATGAATGAATTGTAATGACTGACCTCACGGATAATTCATTCATAGGTCAGTGAGCACACTTTTGCGCTTTTTGAGACCGACTAACCTGCGGGAACGCTATTGACTACGTATGCGTATCTACACGGTAATGCGCACGCGTGCACGCATTACCGCATCTTTCCTTGCTCTTTCTGATTTATCCATTCTTGAGTTCCCTCCCCTATCAAAGGGTAGCGAACTGGATTGACGCTTCTCTTGCTAACGTCCTTGCCTTTGTAAGTCTATCTAGCTGCATCTCTCTAGCTGTACGAAGAATATAGGATCTTTTGTCGCGACTGTGCGAAACAGATGCCGGACAGATTATTGTTAAAGATGATAAAAACACGAATTTCTCTGCCATAAATAATGAACTTGCAGAATTCATCACTGACTTTATGCGTAGCTTTTACAGTCGCACTGTTCAAGAAAATTGGTCTCTAATTAATTAAGCGAAAATGAGACATCCACCCAATCGCAGCAGTCGCTACAAAGGAAGCCCATACGGGTTGCTCGAAAGAAAAGCCTCGCAGTTGGAGAAAAATTCGTCCTGGTCCGGGACTCGAACCCGGAGCTTTCGCTTCTCCCTGCCATCGACTTCGCCCTGCCATCTGCTCGCCGCCTGGTTAGCTCAGATGGTAGAGTGGCTGCCCCGGAAAGGCGGTGGTCCTGGGTTCGAGTCCCGGACTAAAACGACTTTTTCTTCAACTGCGAGGCTTCTCTTACGAGGAACCCGCATGGTTTTTTTTTTGTAGCGATTGATACAATTGGGTGGATGTCTCATTTTCGCTTAATTAATTACTTCTCTCCACCTTGCGGGTTTCCGCAGAACTATTACATCAAAATTGGTCTCTCTAAAAAAAAAAAGTTGCCTACTTGATCGATCGCTACATTCCTAAAGAATGCTCTGTTTCTTCTTCCAAAGCTCCTTCGTTTAACGCCCATCTGAAGCGATCGTTAAACAAAACGAAAAGGATATTCCGCCGAGCGAAAGTGGCGATCACGCCCGAACGATGACACGCGCGCAACTGCGCTGATTACGAGTACGAAACCGCCATTGCGCAGGCAAAAGACGTGTTCCACAATTGTACCTTGCCCGCTTTGCGCAAAGATAACCCTCGGCAGTTTTGGGTAGTTCGTGGCAGCAAATCTAACACGATTCACTTGCTCGACAGCAATGGTGATGCTGTTCGTAATGGTGCAGCTGTAATGTGGTGAACGATAACGATGTTTTCGATTCTTGCTTTACTGGCTTAACAGCCTTTTCTATGGAAACAATCGCCGACTTTTGTTTTGTTCCAGTGGATTTAATCTCTGTATATTCAGCTGGGGTGTTCGATCTGATAGAAAATTTAAAGTTGCCTAGCTCTGCAGGTAATGGAAACATAAATTCAAAGTTCTTAAAAAATACCAAAGTTTACTGTTCCAATTATACTTGCTGAACTCTATTCTCAGTCTTTACAGACTTCTACTTTGGCAGATGATCGGAAGGTGGGTAAGGTGGTTCCACTTCGCAAATCAGGTAATACCCAATCTCCCCTAAACTACAGGCCAATATCCTTAACCAGTGTACCCTGTAAACTTCTCGAGTACATTATTCATTCAAACTTGGTATCTTTCCTTGAATCAAATATGTTTTTTTTTCTCCCTTTCAACACGGTTTCAGGAAGCACTTCTCTTCTGAAACGCAGTCACTCTCTTTTACTAACGATCATTTTGGAGCTTTTGAGAAAAATTTGATAACCGATTGCATCTCTTCAGATTACGCTAAAGCCTCTGACACTGTATCACACAAACTCCTCCACCTAAAAATGATTAAGCTCAATATAGATGCTTATATCCTAAACTGGATTCAATGCTTTCTGATTCTCCGCGTTCGCGCTAATAATTATGACTCCCCTACTGTTAAGACCGGGGTGGAGGGGGGGGGAGGTGTTGTGCCCTGGCTTTGACCTTGTACACAGCCTTCTTTACTCTCAATTCGACACGCTAACACATTTTCCCTCGTTTCTGCATCCTCCCGCCTCACACCCTCTCTCCTTTAGAAGAACCACACCTATATATACTGTGGCGAGGAAAGCATACGTCGCCTATAAGAAGACAAGTCCACTTGTCGAAACGTTGGCTCCTGCATTCACCTTGTTCACGTTTTGCTCATCGTCTTGAATTTCCGTCTCCTGCATTCCCCGTCTTTTCTACTGTTCTTGTCGCTTCAGGGGTACCATAAGAATAGGTTTTGTGCCCATTACTATTTCTTATTTATATTAATGACTTACCTGTCGGTATGAATTCTCGCACTAAACTCATTGCTGGTGGTTGTGTGCTTTATCGTTTAATTAATAACCGACAGGACGTTTCTATTTTGCAATCCGACATTGATGCTATTTCTAACTGGTGCGGCAAGTGGCTTATGAAGCTAAATACTTCAAAATGTAAGGTCATGCATCACAATGCAGTTAATGACAACTTTGCTTATACCCTTAATAACTGCGCTTTAACCCCCGCTACCAGTTACCGCTATCTTGGCGTGCATGTAACTCGCAACCTCTCATGGAATCTACACGTTGATCATGTAATTAACAACGCTAATGGCGTTCTTGGATCTCTATAAGCCGTCATTTTTTCCTCCGTTCCCTCCGACTTAGAGATTAAATTGTACGCAACTCTAGTTAGATCAAAATTAGAATATGCTTGCTCTATTTGGGACCCATCTCGCTCCGCATTAATCAACGCCCTTGAATCCGTTCAGAACCGCGCTGCCCGATATGTGCTCTCTAATTACTCTCGCTACGCCAGCGTTTCTTCAATGAAAGCTGATTTAGGTCTACCGACACATCGGTCACGCCCCAAGTGCTTCCGCTTAAACCTCTATAAGAAAAGTTTTACACTGACCCAACACTTAAAAACGATCTTTTCCTCCCTCCAGATTGCGTGTCTTCAGGGATCAATCATAAACTCTAGGTAATAATTCCTTTATGTCGCACTAACACTTGCCATGCCTCTTTTTTTTTGCCACAAATAAGCAGTGACTTGAACCACTTTCCCGCCTCCGTCGCTGCAATCGAAGACCCTGCCGCCTTTAAAGTTGCGATTAACAATTTATTGTTAGAACACTCTTCTCTGTAATACCCTAGGGTCCTGAGAGTGAAAATAAATAAGTAAGTAAATAGACCGTGCAAGACAGATGCCGGACAGAGGCCGCAGGTAAATAATATGTGGACACCAAAGCACGTGACCAGAAGACGGCACATGATGCACCGTCCTCGTGCACAAGAAAGACGCACAGACCCATTTGATAAACCTACTGTGACCTTGATTTGAAAATTATAACAGCGCTAACATATGCAACCACAAAGGAACAAAGACGAGACACAAGCGCTGGATTTGCCCCGACGACGGTTTTACAGGGCCAGAGAGAGCACTTACTTCATCCGGGACGAGACCCTTGCGGATGCAGAAGGCGTAGCGGTCAGTGATACGCATCTTCAGTGCCGTCGGGCTTGTTGATCGCATCTGCTCCGCCCCACGGTGATGACTGTTTGCTGGAGCCCCGTCAGAGACGGTGGATCGAGACGAAGGCGGAGAGGAGTCTTCGGCCAGCATGACAGGCACTACGCTCGTGACTACAAAGCTGTGTGAATCGCAAGAACTGCTGCTACAGTCCCTGCTCGCTGTGCTTCACGAACAGTGGTGCAGCCAGAAAGATGCGCAAGTTACACCATTTTACTGTAACACATTTAAAACTTGCATTTCGCAATGTCGAACTCTGCAATAGGCAATGTTACTTAAGATGTTTTTGCTTCAATCGCCCTGTATACATGGCGTCGTGCGGCTGAGCACGAGGCTTGGTGTTCCATTTTCTCCTGCGGCGGCTGCACTGCAATAGGAGGCGCTGTGCCAAAATACTCGTGTACGGAGCAACGATTGGGCACATTATGGAAGTTCACTGACGAGAATGCGGAGCCAACACCTGCAGCGTCTCTCATCACTTGAATCAAAACGTGGTTGAAAACGTCCGAATGCCAAGAGGCATCATATGTTATATGTAAACAAAGTTGTGTGATGCAAATATTGATAGAACACACAGTCGGTGGGTATTAAGAGGATTGGCAAAAGCGAAAAAAAAAAAACCACGGAGGATAATTTTTTTTCATGACAGCCGGTGACGTGGTCAAACCAAGAGCCTTGTCCAAGCTGAACATAACAATGGTGCAGCGGTCTCCATGTGCTGATGCGAATCTCAAGAGCACAGAGCAATAAAACACTGAAATCACTTGAATAAAGGAGTCGAATTGCATCTTCGGCTACAGGCACCACTTCCCTTCGAATGGGGCTTTGCTTTGACTGAGGATCAACGTGCACAAAATCCTCTTACGCTAGACTTGTCAGTAAGCGCAAATTCCAGCAAAACCTAACGCTGGACATACCATTAGCGAATACGATAGACCATTGTCAAGGAGCACTCGAGGAAGAAAATCTGTGTATTTGGCTCCAAGGCTTTTGCTGAGAACAGTCTTTTAGCAGCCGAAACCTTGTACGGCGACAAGTCCAGCACGCGTTTTTGCTGGATCGAGAGCTTTTAAATTGCGTACTTGCAGTGCTCTGTGTCTTTCGTTCGTTGCATCTGTTAATATTTTAATAAAACTAAATTTCTAGCAGAACATGCGGAATCGTGACCCGCCAGTCACTTCCTCGAAAAGCAGCCGTCGTTCCGTCGGCCGAGTGCCTGCAAGAACAGGCACTCGGCCTCGCCGTGTTTAAAATGATTGCGCGATTCGTAGGTGCCACACATTGGGGGACTTACGTTGCAACGCACTGCAAAAGCAACACGTTGCTTATCGACGGCGGCTGCTTTTGTATTGTTTTGTCTTTTGTTTACCACTCTGGATAATCTTGTATTCGTGCAGCAACAATGTCAGAATTCATTTTATGTATATAAGTTAATAAACTGATCCCATGAACTCTACCACAGCTGCTTTTTGTATACCGCTCTTGCTTCATTGTTTGTTGAACATTTTCTTCTTTTCATTTTGTCCTCATTGCACATAAGTAGCCGGCGCCTCTGACAGGAGTCATAACTTCTCCTTACATATATTCACTCATGCCAATAAAAAATATCCCGCAAATACCTCCAAAGCTGGAGCGTAAATAAAAGGTTTTGACAAGTTCCGAGTGACTTGCTCGATTTTCTCCCTAATGTTCGATTTTCCTATGAATAGTCCCTGAAGGATCGCTTCTGTCTAAAGAAAAAGGAAAAAAAAATAGTGGTACTCTTTGATGTTTGCTTTCAGTCTCGCGCACGCTACACTCTCGCTTTGTTGATGGTCGATATGAGGCCCGCGTTATACCCAGCTGGGACTTGGAGTAAACAGAGCCGTGGCGGGTTCTACCTGATCTGCGTCGACTTCCCAAGAAAGCAAACGAATGCATTAGATGCCTTGGTACTTAAGGAGCCGCGAAGAAGGCAGTCGGCTTTAATTGTGACCGGAGTCGCGCGGGGGCGGGGGGGGGGGGGAGGTGAGGATGAGTAGAGGATTGCCTCGTTTGTCGAAAACAGTGCCTCCAGGAAGCGAGGCCATTGATCCTTCCGTCCTCAATCTTTTTCTTGCCATTTACCTTCAGCACCAGGCATAACGCGGTCAGCATTGAGATTGATCGCTGGGGTGGGCTGGATAATCCTACACCGAGCGCAATAAAGGCTGCTTCCGAGAAGACCGTGCACGCTCTCCGGAGCATCAGACAACGACGAGCCCTTACGAAGAAAGTACCTTAACGCAAAAAGGCGCGAAGGAGCCGCCGCTGCCCAGCGATCTCGCAATTATGAAGAAAGGCTGAGCACTCCCAGCACCCCTTGCTCGACCCTGGTGCGCTGTGCGCTGGCGCGCGTCGCCGCGCTCCGCCACCTTATCCAACGTAATCGAGTGGTCACGCTGTCTTGCGGGGCCCCGACCGTATGCTGCAAGGTTCCAAACCACGAAACGTCGAGTGAGAGCGCGGTGGGTGCCTGAGAAATGCCCAAAAAGGGAGAGAGAGAAGAAAGTTAGTTTACTAGTGGTCCCGCATCATTTTTTAAACAAGCGCATGCATTAATTTCTCGCTGACTGTAGCAGCGTGCGCCCTAACAGCAGCATCTCTTGAGCAGCTCAGCGGTGCGGAAAGCACACGTGGAGAGAAGCCTCTGTTCGCAAGAGGCCATGAACGCCAGTGCGCGCTCTCAAATGAGACGGAGCAAGAGCGCCATAAGCCCCGTCCTGGGCATAGGCTTGGCGGCTCTGGTAGGGAAGCCCACAGCAAGAGGCTCGAACGGCGCGAAAGCTAACGACGACAGCCGGGAGACGACCGCCGGTGAAACGCTCGCGTCATTCGCGTCACGCTTTAGAGCTTTCGGAGCGGTCTTTCAGGTTCTGTCACTTAAAATGTCCCCTTTAGCACCGTTTTCGAAGTGACAGCTAGAGAGATAGAGCCCCTTACCCGCGGAGCTATAAATGTGTCACCTTCGGGGCAAATTCAGATTAGCTAGTGACAGGTTAAGTCAGGATTGTTTTGCACTTTTTCGTTTACAAGGCATGTAAGCCTCGTGTTTTGTCTTTGCCCATTGACCAATAGCTGAAATGAAGACAGAAAACAAATCACAAAGATTTACCCTTCTCTTTTGCAGCTTTGAGGAACATTTACACTTTCTCTTGCGTCATTTTCTTCGTGTTAGCGGTAACGTAGACACATTAAAAAAAATATCAGTGCCCTTCCTCTCTGTGAAGAAGGATGACCAGCGAAGCTGTGTATGGGGGCCCCTTAATGGCGAACTGCACCGCCGCCACGGGTTGGCCCGGCGTTGCACTATCTTCGCGGTCGGCCGACGTATGGGGAGTGCTTAACGCCTGCTTCACAACCGCCGTGAGTCGGGCCGGTATTGCACCACCTTCAGGATCGGCCCACGTAGGGGAGTTTTTTTTTTTTGGTTACCACGCCAACGACACGAAAATTTCCTTGGACGGTAGAGGTATACAGCGTCACTGTAGAAAAGGACTAAACGGGGCATCGAGGGTAGTCGTTTTGGGGCGTAAATGATCTGCCATAACCATTCGTTTCTTTTTTGGGGGGTAACTATTCGAGGATGAACTGTTTTTTTTTTGGAAAATAAACTGCGCTAGGGACGAAACACCGAAGTAGAAGACACACTGGTAAAAAAAAAAGGGAGCGAGATAGGAAGAACTAGCCGATTTCCTTCTTCCCCCAGGCCGGTGAGTTACTCCTTCACACGCACTTCACATGTCCCGCTCTCTTGTGGCAATCAAAAGGGGAGGAACGTTTCTCCCTTGCGTGCGTATCTTGCATCGCTTTCGCCGGTGACCCGAACATCAGCTACAATAACTTCTTTTCGACGAAAAGTGATGATAAGTAGCGAAATCAGAGGCCTAAACGTTTTAGGACAAGCTACCACCAGTGTCAAGTGTCAAACCTTCAGCTCGAACAGGAGCTGCGAACGGGGCTGCTGACGCACAGTGAAACAAGCCCGTACTCGGGCATCTCGACCTAGACACCGCAGACATCAGCCAGCCTTTCTCGTTTTGATGGTTGAAATTAGGAGAGGGTTAAGCTACCTCAAATTTATGCATTTGTGGCCGTTTTGAAGCGCCATCCGCGACGGCTTCGAAGCGAAAGCAAAATACGTTTGCTCGCGCCGTCGGCACGTAGCTGGGCGGTGCGAGCGCATCACCGCCGCAAGCAACGCCATCAAATCCACACTTGGAACACAAGCCCTGCAACCAGAGCAAGGAGACGCTCGAGCGCCCATGCAACCAGATATACAGCTGTATATCCAGCGTCACTTGCGTGCCGGTTCTCCACCCGCGAGCGCGGCTTCTCCGTGATGCGTCGTGTAGCGCGCACCACACTACAGAGGCAGGAAGCGCAGACCAGCAATAGGAGATGCATTTCCTAAAACGCGGGGTACAAGCAAACGTACAAACAAAAGGTTTCCAGAAAATAAATGTGAAAAAAGCTTAAAAATTGCAGATTTCCGCGTTGCAGTTTTGCACATACGGCTGTCGGCGTCTGTGAAGAAAAGGAGGCACTCTCGAAGATAACATATAGAGGGACAATTGAAACTACAAAGTACGAAAAGCCTAATGAAAGGCACAAGGTCCGGGCACGAGGGAAACGGATATGCCCAGAGGTGAACGGGGAGACGAAGCTAGTGGGACACACATGGGTACGACTGCGTTGTGCACTGTGTCGAGTGCCGGGACTTTTTGCAGGGTGCTGTCGAACTCGAACGTCGGTACGAAGCGAAACCACCATCTCTCTAGCACGGCAAGCACTGCGCAGACACAGCTTAGCAGTAGAGGCACTCGGAGAGAGACGGCATATTCCAAAGTCGGAGCTATGCTTCCTGGTCACTTGCTGCGACGGTTACGCTTCATCTACTGTATTTACGCTATGGTTATAGTAGTTGTAGCCTAGTAGACTCTATCACAACAATATTCGTTACCACGACTCTCCTGGCGATGGATATCACACGACACCAGCAGTTAGCCTTCTGATTAGCCTTCTGGTTAGCCTTCTGGGCCAGTCACGCCAACCACGGTGAGTAATCTTTGGTTCTCGTATGTAGTAGTATCCTGACATCACTGCAAGCAACTTGCATCATAGCCCCCTTGGATGCAATGCTAGTATTTACGTCCGCCCTCCTCTAATATCCTGACAAATCGCACGCAGCTGCTCAGCGTGTAGCTGCGAACGACGTCCTCGACGTAGCCAAATACAATTAGTCTGTGGACAGGAAGGCAACACATGATTTCCAAGGCTTGTTCCAAAGCGGCGGCTTCAGCGTCCCGGTCACATTCATCCCTACGCTCTACGCCAGGCCTCAAGTCAGGCCGCCGGCAGCCGCCGGCACACCTCGCGCCGGTTCGCACGCACCCGCTTTGCAGCGGCGTACGGACGCCGCGGATAGCAGATTGTTCGCCCTTTCTGCATGAAATTAGGCGAGAAAACGTTGAAGCGATCTCAACAGAATATATTTTGTAAAAATCAGCGGTGCTTGAAGCGCCATCCGCTACGACTTCAAAGTGAAAGGCTTAGATCGCCGTCGCCACCGTGTTGATAATTGAAAGTAGCTAGTCAAAAGCATTCATTGTAGTGTGGTTTTATATTAAGAGGTCTGTGTGGATTTACCGCGCCTATCAGGACTATGCCCAAACAAGTGTTCTATTGAAATTTAGTGCTGAATAACGTACAACAGAGGGTACGGGAAAGCGGCAACCATGCAGTCTCCGCTAAACCCTTTTTGCTTCTACATGCAGTTCATCGCGCTTCTTGGAGCATGGCTGTATCCCTCGACCTGCGCATGTGCGGTTTCACCAGAGCTGATCTTTAATGACTCACCGACACCGCTGCCAGTCCTGCTATCTGAGGCAAGTCAAGATCATTGGTGCCAAATCCTGGGCGCCATCTTCATTCCATTGCACATGTATTCACAGCCGCCAGGAGCGACATCTCCCTTCTGGCTCTACTTAAGAAGCGGCCTTCGTCCGGCCACTTTCAATGGGCACGGGAAAGCGGCAACCATGCAGTCGCCGCCTAAATCCCTTTTGCTTCTACATGCAGGTTTGTGAAGCTCCGTCTTTTTCCTCCCAAGTGCTCAAGTGTATTTTTTGCCTCACTGTGTGAACGTGTGTTTGTTGCAAAGCTACTCTTCCTATGTGGGGACGTTGTACTTAATCCGGGACCCGAAACTGACAAGCAGCACAAAGAACTTGCAGCCATTTCTTCCCTTTCAGCAAAAATAGATTCACGACACACAGAGGTAATGAGTGGTCTCGCCGAATTAAAAGAAAAGCAAGCTCAATAACTAACCAAGTGTCCGATTTAACCACTAGATTAACTACAGTTGAATCGCTCGTTGAATCACTTGAGCTTAACCCGTCGACAGCTGACATACCTGCAGTTGTAGCTCACGCCGTTAAAACTGAAAATGCCTCTCTCCTGACACGTCTCGACGATCTAGAAGATCGCTCCCGTCGTGATAACTTAATATTTTATGGTATTTCCGACAATCCGTCAGAAACATGGGCGCAGTCCGAAAAATTGGCATGTGAATTTTTATCTCATCGTCTTAAGTTTGAGGTCCCCGAGAATATGATAAGTAGAGCCCACCAACTTGGCTCGTATACTGCTAATAAGACTCACCCGATTATAATTAATTTTTTTTGCTCAAAACTAAAGGATACAGTTCTGGCACTAAAATCTTATCTGAAATCCACCGGGGTATCTGTGGGCGAAGATTTTTGCCAAGCAACGCGCCAGTCTAGGAAAAAGCTACTTGGTTTCGCTAAGGCGTCGGACCAGCCATACTCATTACGACTAAACAAGCTATTTTTGAACAAGAATTGCTACGTTTCCTGTTCTACCACTGACAATGTATGCGAAGTCGACATGCCACTTGCAGCATGCTCTTCAGTTCGGTCGCGTCAAGCTTTCGAAGGAAATGGTTCGACATAGCTAGCACATACGCAGTCTAATAACACCATATCTGTTGTTTTTTTCACTAACGTGCGGAGTCTACTAAATAAACGCGCTGCAGTGTCCTCACTGATTGATTCATGCGCTGCTGACATCGTATGTCTCGCCGAAACATGGCTTTCTGCTCAGATAAAAAATAGCGACATTTTTGATTGGGAGAAACTGTATTCATGTTATCGCTGCGAAGGGTGTGCGATCAGGTGGAGGTGTTTTGATTGCAGTTACTGAAACGCTCACTTCGAACTCAATTTCCATAGAAACACCACTTGAACTTGTTTGCGTGTGCGTTGTACTCGACAACAGAGATGTCATTTTTTGCACATGCTATCGCCCTCCAATTGCTTCGACATCATTTTGCGATGACTTTCATGACGCATTAAACAAAATAGTTGTCAGACGCCCTAAGGCGCCCCTTTTTCTTCTTGGTGACTTCAACTTTCCCGATATCATTTGGCATAACGACACGGCAACGTCCCGGTCTTCTCAGTGTACCCAGTTTATAAACACTTGTTTGGACTTCCACTTCACCCAGCTTGTGCTGAAACCAACGCGCGTGTGCCTCTTCATCTAACATACTAGACCTGATTCTCACTACGAACCCTGACGCAGTTTCCCCAATTCTTTAATTAAAAGGCTTAAGTGATAATTTTGCACTCACTTTTCACATCAACACACGGGCTCCTGTTAAGAAAACTGCGAAGGTCATCCGCGATTTCAGCAAAGCCGACTTGGCTTCGATCGCCGCTGAAATGGAAAATTTCGCAGCTTCTTACATCGCTAATTGTGATCAGCGCTGTGTTGAAGAAAACTGGTGCATTTTCAAAAATAAATTATTGTGACTCATCGAACGTTTCCTACCGCAAAGAGCAGTCGCTTGCAAGCCACGGTCCCCTTGGTTCAACCCCTTTTTGAAGCGACTTCAAAAAAAAAAAGCGGTTGTTTTGTCGCGCAAAAGCTGCACGCAGTGACGTTACTTGGTCCGCTTACTACCGTACTGAAAGTGACTACAACTGAGCCGCCGCTAGTGCGAAACAGCATTTTTATTCTTTTACACTGCTGTCTATATTGCAAACTAATCCTCGTAAATTCTGGGCCATAGGTAATGGTACTCCAAGCAAAATAATCCGATGATGAACCTGTTGCTCCTGAAGAATGCTGTAATGTATTTAATGATGTGTTTTCTTACCATGTTACCGCGATGCCACATAGATTACCACTTGTATCCAATTATAGTTCTTCGCGCATGGATTCAATCTCTATTGACTGGGTTGGTGTTAGCTGCCTAATTTACAATAAAAAAACGTCCTCCTCTGCCGGCCCAGACTGCCTGAATTAAAAAAAAATTGAAGTGTACTAATGTATCCTTTGCTGTTATTTTGTCGCACATTTTCACTCAATCAATGCAGCAGTCAGTTCTTCCACACGACTGGTGCGTAGGAAAGGTGATTCCAATTCACAAATCACGTAACACACATTTACCTAGCAATTACAGGCCTATCTCACTAACAAGCATTTCATGTAAAATTCTCGAGCATGTAATATATTCACATTTGGCTGAGTTTTTTTAATCAAACTCCTTTTTCAACCACTGTCAACATGGTTTCAGTATGTTCTTTTCCTGTGAAACACAGCTCTTATCATTTATTAACGATCTCTTTGCAATTTATGATCTAGGTACCAACATTGACTGCGTATTTCTTGATTTTACCAAAGCTTTTGACTCTGTGACTCATGATGTACTTTTGCTTAAGCTGACTGAACTTAATTTGGACATAAATGTGCTAGAGTAAGTAAAACATTTTCTTTATAACCGGACGCAGTTTGTAAACGCTAATAACTGTAATTCTAGGTTTTCTAATGCACCGGCAGGTGTTCCTCAAGGGTCAGACCTGGGTCCATTTCTCTTTCTAATCTATATTAACGATCTTCCGAACTGCGTTATTTCTTCTTCCATAAAGCTTTTCGCGGATGACTGCGTTCTTTACCGTCAAATTACTAATCCTTCCGATTCCCAAGAGCTGCAGGACGACCTTAACTGCGTAACTGAGTGGTGTTATAATTGGTGCATGCAACTAAATTCAGATAAATGCAAGGCCATGCGAATATCTCGTAACACTGCCACGCACATTTACTTTATTAATGGTGCATCTGTGACGTCAGTTACCTCTCACAAGTATCTCGGCCTTCACATATCAAATAACCTTTCTTGGCACTGGCATATTGACTATGTAACTAATAACGCTAACCGCGTGCTTGGTTACTTGCGCCATAATTTTAGCTCTGCCCCTTCTTCCCTGAAGCTAACTCTTTACAAAACTTTAGTTCGCTCCAAATTGGAATATGCTTCAGCCATTTAGGATCCGACACAGCATTCATTAGTTTCTACTCTAGAAAGTATTTAAAACCGCGGTGCACGCTTTGTCTTATCTAAATATTCTCGCTATGCAAGTATCTCTTCAATGAAACGAACTCTTAACCTACCTGATCTTTCGTCACGCCGCAAATGTTCCCGTCTCTCCCTTTTTCACAAAGTTTTTCATTTGAACCCCCTTTTAAAAGAAAGCCTTCTTGCCCCTCCGTCTTATATTTCGGCCTGCACCACCCGCCGTGGTTGCTCAGTGGCTATGGTGTTGGGCTGCTGAGCACGAGGTCGCGGGATCGAATCCCGGCCACGGCGGCCGCAATTCGATGGGGGCGAGAACACCCGTGTGCTTAGATTTAGGTGCACGCTAAAGAACCCCAAGTGGTTGAAATTTCAGCAGTCCTCCACTACGGCGTGCCTCAGAAACGAGAAGAAAGGGGGTTGACCGAGAGGCCCGATTTTTATTATCATATCATAAGAAGCCACAAACACTGACACCAAGGACAACATAGGGGAAATTACTTGTGTTTAATAAATGAAATGAAGAAACTATAAGTTAATGGAAATTAAAGTGGATGAAAAAACCACTTGCCGCAGGTGGGAACCGAACCCACAAGTGGTTTTGGCACGTAAAACACAATAATTTAATTAATTTAGTTTAATGAACTCGTTCCTAGTCTGCGTTCATCATGTCTTCCTCTACTTCTGTGTCTCGTCCCTAGCTCAGTTTAAGTTCCGCAAAATATGTGTTACTAACTAGCCCGCCAACACACTCCCCTTGATGCACTGTTACTCCCCATGCGGTTGCTGCTTCAAGAACTAACAGTTGCTCTTTTCGGTTGATCATCAAGGGAGCAACGGCCATTATTTCCGATGTTTCTTAAGAAAGCAATTAACGACAATTTATACGATCCTAATGAAACTACTGATCTGAAAAAACAAAATATCGCCAGAAGTAGAATTCGTACTCACGCCCTAGCAGGTACTTCGACCACAACGCCATGCCAGCTCTCCTTTCTTTACCACAGGGAAGCAAAACCTTAGCACGTACGCTGAATACACCATAAGTCAATAATCAGGCAAATTTAAGCATAAATCAGAGTCTCTTGACTGGTTACGCCGCGTCAGCTCGGTTGAAGCGACAGAAGCAGTAAGGAGCGGGCTGGTTGGTGCTCCATCTCGTTCAACGGTGCCAAACTGAACAAAGGAAGAAGGCCATCGCTATCTTCCAACTGGTTGTAATTTAAAAATAAAATAACACACACGTGAACACATGCGTGATTTCGTACTGACCCACCTAGAGATGTTGTAATGATGCATCACAAGCGCAAGAATGTTTAAGCCCAAGTTAAACACTTCACAAGGTTTTGTATTCTTGTTAGAGGGGTGCGAGTAGGGATTTTCAGACCGAATAGAGAGGCGGGATGATAAGAAATGCATCTGAAAAATGGAAATAAAAGAATTCTAAATTGAGATTTGTAAAAGTCAGTATCAATATGTCATACAGAAAATACACAAGCAAGTCAGAAATGCACTAAATAATAAACGAACGTAAGTATCAACAAGAAATGCACAATAATACACGAAGTACTGAGGAATACATGTAAAAATAGAAAAAGACATTATTACACAATGGCTACAGACAAGCGAATTAAAAAAAAAAGTTAAGAATGCATTTTTGAAATGTATGGGATCACTGATGTTACAAACCAGGGTAGCTGGTCCCAATCTCTTTCAGTCATAGATAAAAATGAATATGTGCAACCATGTTACTTTTGGGTATGGTGACCTTCTGACGGTGATTAACACGCACAGATATACACGGTGTGAGACGGATACACAAGAACAGCAAATATGGGTTTTGATATGGACAACATGATTTTAGGGTGCTAAAAGGACACACGCTAGCAAGAAACAAACACAGACACATAGAGCATGCGCTTTATGTGTCGGCGTACGTTTCTTCCTTGCGCGTGCCTTTTTCGCGCGCTAAAATCATGTTGTCCAAATGGCGCCAAGTTGCCCAAGAAATTTTATTGAAATGGGTTGTGATATTTTATCTTATGAAAAAGGCAAATGTGCGAGAGAGAGAAGGAAGAAAAGTCAGGGAAGTTAACTAGATCTTGTCCAGTTTACTACCTTAAGGGTGGGAGAGAGCAAAAACACGAGTGTAGATCACAAGTCCACGTGCACTAAGCCAGGTACCGCGTAGCTACAGTGGGGCACTCCAGTCTGTCGCCCTCATGTACTGCAGAAGAGCTCGAGTGGCTTCCAAGGATGATGAGCGGTGAGGCCAGGCTCGTAGGACCTTTGCTTCGGTAAAAGGCGGATCGTACAGTCCATTCAATGCACTATGGGGAGTCTGGCGTTGCTTATCGAAGCGAGATCAGTTGCGCAGGAGATGATCGATGGTCCCTTCACACCTGCACATAGCCCACATGGGTGAGTCAGCCATTCTAATGCGGTATCTGTAGGAGTTAGTGAAGACTACTCTGACCCCTGCCGACACGGGCGTGTTGCGTCACGTTGTATGCCAGAATATTTCCTAGGATTGGCATGTGAATGAAGCTGTAGTATAGTGATTCTTTCACGGAGGTTACGCCGCATATTTGAAGGTATATAGTTAGAAAAGATCAAACGGGGCTGCGCGGATTTTTACTGCCTCGAGGTTCTGGGGTTATGTAGGATGGTGCGGATCACACAACGACAAGGAATATTCAAGCTGCGGACGAACGTATATACCGGGTGTTTCAGCGAACACTTTCAATTTTTTTTTAAATATTGCATGTGGACATTACTTGCGCAAAAAATTGAAATGCGTAATTGACTAATTAAGAAAAATCCAGTAATTGCGTTTTAACTAATTACATTATGGTACATATCGCAATTTACAAATTCTAGCCGGGGAGTTCGCAAGGCAGATATACTTGGAACGAATTCTCAGGATGACACCAGTTTCGAGATATTAATTCCCGAACTTTGCGGAAAAATGCATTGACGTTCCGGTAACGTCTGTGCTTCAATGCATAAAACAACGTTTTGGTAACAAAGTAAGTGGAATGACAGTGCATATTTATCGCAAGTTTGACAGCGCATATCTCGTAAATGGTGTCATCCACACCAATTCTTTTCGTGGGGACTATGCCTTGCAGTCTCACCCACTAGAATTTGTAAATTGCAATACGTGCCATAAGGCCACTAGTTAAAAACTGAAATAGCGATCTGTTGTTAATTAGTCAATTATGCATTTCATTTTTTTTGCGCAAGTAATGTCCGCCTCTTCGAGTAGACCGGCTCATGGACTAGAATTGTGCTATCTGCTGCAGGCAATTTTTAAAGATTTTTGAAAGTGTTCGCTGAAACACCATGTATGTAGAGTAATGCAGCAGCTTCGCTGACGGTAGCAGTGCGACAAAGTTTAGGCGCAGGTAACCTCGAGTGCGGCTGACTTTTGATTTATTGTGTTCGATGTGTGTATTCGAAGACAAGTCATTGGTTATGTAGACATCGAAGTACTTGTCTGACGCTACTGATATAGTGGCTGATTGTTTCTGTGATAGGGCTGGTGTTAGTATGAGAAATTCGCATGGCTTGCACTTTCTGATATTACTTTCCATGTTCCATGTAGGACAACACTCGTGTATCGTGCTCAGTTCTGTTTGAAGAAGCGTGAAATCAGAGCTATTAGGTACTTTGTGATCTATTACGCAGCGGTTTGCAAATAAACAGATTTGAGATGCGATGCTAGTGGCAAGTTATTTATGTATATTAAGATATAGCAGGGGTTCAAGGACAGAACCTTGCGGCACACCAGACAAGACATGTGGGCTTACCAGCCGGACTGTGACGCACTTCAGACTGTACTGTGGTTGATGGGAGGCGCTTGGCCGGAGCTGTTGCCGGAAAGGCTCGGTCCGAGCAGCGCTCCTCCTCAGTGGCATCGTCGATTTTCAGCATCTTTATCTTATGTAAGGAGAGAAAGTGGCTGACTTTATCACTAGCTTGAGCGAAATCGAGGACTACGCAGTCAATAAGAAAGCCAGAATCAATGTGGTCATGCAAGTCATTAGTGAAAGATAGCAGTCGAGTGCCATATGAAAAAAAGGGAACATCCTTAGGAAAGCCATGTTGAAGTGGAGTGAAGAAGTTGTTGTTCTCCAGAAAGCGTACAAGAAGTGTGTATATGATGTGTTCCACTATTTTGCATAGTATCGGTGTAAGTAATATTGGCCTGTAAATACGTGGGTTTGACGCTTCAGCATATTTGCGAATATGTATGACTTTGCCGATTATGAGGCACGCTGTAGTGCGCTACTCCAGATTTATTTTGACCACCGGAGTCCTTTTTAACGTGTTTCTAAAGTTAAGTAGACGAACGTTTTTCATTCCGCCCCTATCGAAATGCGGCCGCAGCGGCCGGGATTAGTCCCGCGACCTTGAGCTTTGCAGTGCGATGCAATAACAACCGCTTCGTGTTGTCCCTTCCTTCAAGTCTCGTGTTTTGCTTGCGGCAACTTCCCACAATAAAAAGAAAATGCCATATATCCACTAAGCTGCCAAGGCGCGTGGTAGATGTGTCCAATAATAAATGTTACCCTCACGTGTTACCACTTGCTCCGATTTAGTCTTCATATTTGTTTGGAGTTTTCATAATTTTATATGCGTTGGTGATTTGTCACCATTATAATTCCTTTTCTTCCCTTTCCCAGCAATATATAAGGCCACTGCCTCTCTGACTAAAATTTACTTTTAAGTCAGCAGCTGCTCCTCCAATTTATTGTTTTCGTCATGTAGTGAATGTCGGATTGACATTTTAATCACTTGTATGTTATGTTTGTAGTTGTGCAATAAGTGCTAGATTTGTTGTCCAGAGCAATCGTGCAACGTACCATTCTTTCCAGCATGCAAAAAAAAGGAACGAAAAAAAAAGAAAAGAAAGAAAAAAAGGTGCCTTGTGGTCTCCCGTTTTGTTAGGATTTAAGTTTACAGTTAGTGGTCAGCGCAATCGAAGTGCGCAGGTATATTACTGAGGGCTCTGTTCAGTAACGTAACCCGCAAGGGGTGTTTTCTAGATTAGCAGCACTAGGAATTGTTAATCCACTTGAGAACACGACCCAGCTGGCAAAGCTTACGAGGAGATGGAAGCGCTTTCTTTATGTTGTAAGAGCACTCCCACCTTCCGAAATGAACCGCAACAGAAAATGCCCCCCTAAAATAATCCCTGCGTTTATGTTACACTTTGTTTTGGCGCGCTCCTTCACCGTCTGACTGCAGCAGCTGGGTAGCTGTACTAGCCGTGAAGTCGACGTGGATGGCAGCCGGTGCCAGGAGGCTCTAAATGCCGCGTCCTACACCGCCTGGCAGCTAAGAGGTTCAGCCAGCTGTGGCCCCTTTGGCAAAGCCTTCTTGCTTATATCTCTGCTTGGTCTCAGGCGAGGGCAATCGTATTAGGGCTGAACGATTGACCTCCGCGCCGGTGACAGACCTTCTGGCGTTGCTCTTTCGCTGCGTCAGTGGCTGCGCTGCCTATCACTGTCTCGCTCAGGTCTGAGAACTCGAAGGGGCTCCAACAAATTGTTTACTTGCGGATAACTCGCATGTGAAGTTTGGTCCCTGCAATGCCGGCTATTGCAATATCTTAGGCGAAAAAACAAAAGGAAACTTAAAAAAATGAATGTTACAATAGATGCGACGCACTTGTTGAATCAACTTTAAGTGAAGCGTGAGACGTTGATTGAAGTGTTTCAATTAAAAGCTATGAAGACCAGCATACATACCTGCCAACCTGTGAACATTAAAATTGGAAACGAGAAGGAAGGAGGAGAGGGAGATAAGTGAAAGCAAGCATTTTATTAAAGATTGCTATTTTTGTGTTGGTTGTCAGCCTAAAATTAAATTATCGTTATTAAAGTGCATCTGTATTCCATAAAAGTTGCACGCTCGGAGAGAGTGATTGTGAAGAGGAAGAGTAAATAGCGCCTCTTTCAAGGTGACGAGGTGGATACTACCACCACGCAACCCACGTGATGCGTGTGTCGGCGGAATAAGTTGTCTGCGGGATCGGTCCTCTCTGCGAAAATACGTGCCACAGGAGGTGGGGAGAAAGATTCGCTTTAATATAATCCAATCGCGCGCTTTACGGCCCATATTTGTTGGCGTAAGGATATTTAGGTACCATTTGTTGTTTCATTGCATAATACGGCGGAGGGCAGATACGCTTACCGACACAAATGTAAGGCTAGCATTGATGACTATATAAGCCAAGTCGTTATATGTGTGCTGTGCTGCGATGAGGTATTCCGCAAGACAGAGATGATCAGCAAAGTCCGGGATGGGTTGGAAAGAAAGCTTCGCATAAAGAAGAAACGAAAAAAGCACAAGGGTGAAGAAAATGTCAGAGCACTGTGACAAGTCTGCACAGGAAAAGGAAAATCGAGGAAATGAAAAGAAGGGAAAAAGTAATTTGCATGAGCAGAAAACCCGCGCTAAATATGCAAATATAAGAAGTTGGAGACACGCACCAGTTTCTTTTAATTGGCGCTAACCTACTCTGACCCATACGCGATAATGTAATGCCCGCGCGCGTGCTTCGAACCGACCCCGGGCACTGATGGAGTCCTCGCACGCGCGGCGAAGGGAACCAAATATAGCCAGCCCGGTTGAAGCCACGTCGCAGCGAAAGGCGTCTCCATCACTGTATTCTGTTCGGCAGCGCGGATAAGGGAGGACGAGCAGAATAACCATGAGGGCAGAAAAAACCTACTGTATTGAAAAAGCTGCGCTCATTCGGAGATAGCCCCAAGACTGCATGTATTTATTTACACTACAACGAGAAGTCCCAGGGTGTGCCAGCAGAGGTATGTATGTATACAGCAAGGCGCGTATGAATTCGCCCTTAGTATTGATCGCTCAGGTGGGAGCACAGTGAGCGGCCCAAAGATATACGGCCAGCTGCGCTTCCGCGATGGACCTGTGTTTTGGGGAGAGACGAGCCTTTTGTACCTCGGGTTTCGTGTGCCTTTGGTGACGTCCTGAAGGCACGGGACCATAGTGCTAAATATATCTCAAGCATCCGTCGTCTCGAATGTCGTTTTATCCTAGCGAAATATCTCGCGACCGTATACGCTGCAGCTACTGCTGCAAATTACAAACTGCGTTAAGAATAGCAAGTGTTAGCCAATATCTAGTACTCGTGAGTTGAGCAGTGTTGTGTCGTGTTTCATATGTATACGGTTAAGCATATGAGGACATGCCGCAGATAAACTGGCATGTTACATTGGTTGCGCCTATAATAAATTCAGCAAGTTTCTTTCGCACATAAGTTTCTCTCAAAATTGTGTGGCCGAGGACGGGGCGAACCTTCAGTGTCGAGGCCTGTGGTACGCGCTATGGTCACTTGGAAGCCGGGCTTCGCGGTCGTGTGTCGAATGAGATTTTCGGAGGTCTCTCGCGAGTTTTCTCACAAAGCAATGGAATTCAGTTTTTGAATTTTACGATGATAGCGAGAACGGTATTACAGCTGAGTGTACGTGTGCATTTTATATCTGTTGAAAAGAATGCTTAAGCACGCAGCATTCGTTGCAGCCACCACTTTTCTGCGGGAGCTTCAAAACCTCTGAATTCCAGGCGCTTCAGGTATCGCTTACGAATATAACGCATAATAATGCATATCATGCAACAATTTGCGCAAGAAAAGGTTTGCCTGCAGTGGATTATTATTACAGAATTATTATAGTTCAGATTGATGGTGAGTGCTCGCAGTTATGAAGCTTAGATCAGCTCGTTTTTATACGCATGTCCGCCTCTACGCTGGAGAAACAGAAAATGCCAGGTAAAATGTTGCTCATGCAAGCGCTTCGCAGTGAGTAGTATTAATAAGTAATGCAGATATTTTCAGACTTCCCTGCACCAAATAACATTGCGAAACATAGTATAATGATGTTATTTTCATGTAGAAGCTAAGTAATATAGAGCGAAAGACGACCACGAATCGAAATACACAGGTTTTCTCGAAAACGGAAACCTGGATTTAACACATACGTACTATAAAAATTATATTTTTAAAACAATAATTTTCTTTCCAGGAAACAAGAAATAAGGTTTCAATTTCGTAGCAAGACACAATGAAAGGCTGCGCTGTATAGTACAATGAAACTTGAAAACCCAATGAAAAACGCGGCTGATACACGGCAATAAATTCCAAGATGTTTTATACCTGAGCGGTTATCCGCAGGTGTGCAGAACTTGTTAGGTACAGGCACGGACAACTTATTTTTACTTCATCTTGAAAAGGTGGAGCAGCTGAGTAAGATTGTCCCAGAAAAAAAAAAAAAACCAATGTGAGCAGCTGGCCGCTGACCCATTTAAAACGTTATTCGTGCGTGTGTGTTGTTGGGGCTTTAAATGTATTCGTTGCGTGTCAGCCATCCAGCTTTTCACATTCATAGCTTTAAGAAGATCCTCTGCGCAAGAAGAGCTTTAAAAAAGGCCTAACCTGCAAGCAGCTGTCGGATAATTTTCCCTGGCGTGACAGGCACCCCTGCCCTGCCCTGCGGAAACGACAGGAGGAAAGGTGGCCCTCACTCTGGCGCTGATTTTCTCCCGCTTTTTGAGGTCGCGGGGCGCACGGCCCAGGGGAGGAACGAGCAACGACACAAAGAGCAGCAAAGTTACTCACTTCAAAGAAGGACAGTGCGCTCATTTACAACGATAATGCGAGTTACAACAGCAGTTGATGCATGCTTAATGCGGAATGGAATACGGTGGGTAAAGATGGCACAATGAAGGTGACTATAAATGATCTACCGGTTGTTGCAATTTTAGTCATATTCACTTTTATTCTGCTTTCCTGCTGTTGTGCTCTGACTGTGTTGCTTTGTCCCCGTTCTTTGAACCTTTGCACGGCGCTCGAGCGTTTTGCGCAAGCGTGTGTTCGTGTGTGGGAGGGTAGTGCGTCTATGCGTCAAAATCATTTGAATCCGGAATTATGGCCACTGGTTATGGAAGCTCAGACGAACGCGAAGTACAGACGTCGTTTCCAAGCCGCAATGTAGACACTTTCGAGACGAAACGATCTAGAAAGAGGCCGAAACGCATTTGTTGAAGAACACCAGACAAGCGTAGTAGTACCCACCGTGGTTACATAGTAGCTGTGGTGTTGGGCTGAAAGCACGAGGTCGCGGAATCGAGTCCCGGCCACGGCGGCCGCATTTCGATGGAGGCAAAAACACCCGTGTACTTAGATTTAGGTGCACGTTAAAGAACCCCAGGTGGTCAAATTTATTCGAGATTGCCCGCGGACACTACGGCATACCTCATAATCAGGTCGTTGTTTTGGCAAATAAAAACCCATAATTTAGTTTTTAAGCGCAGCAGTGAAACGTCAGCTGCTCCGCATGTGAAATACTTATCACAGAGAAGTCCCGGCCAAAGATAGAATGCCAGTGAAGGTGGAGAGAGTGAAAGGCAGAGATCAACACAGTGCGGAAGTGCCCGGTTTGCTGTTTGGCCTTTCTGGAAAGGAGGATAGAAAGGTAACAAGGGGGGGGGGGACAGCAAGAGCCAGTGACGGAAAGTATGTTCCAAACTGTTGAGCGCCACCGACAATACAAGATCAATGATGCAAGGCTAGCAAATTGTCCAAGACACTAGGGAAGGGGAAATAAAGTGCAGAAAGGTAAGAGAGAAAGAGAGAAAATGGAACACTTGGTAGACTTCCTCGACCGTATGTGGTCACTCCAGTAGAAGTAATGAAAGCCAGCGTTCGAGCTGCCTTACTAGAATAAGCGGCTTTAATAATTAGTTTTCATTGTCGCCATCTGAACGCTCATAGGGGAAGGAGGCAAAGCACAGCGTGATTTTCCTATTTAGCTGGGAGTGCTGGATTGTAGCATGCGATGTTATTGTACTGTCCGCGCTTACCTTCCAGAATGTTGTCCTAACAGGGGAAATGTTTTTAGGTTTTTATGGCCACGAACGGCACATTAAAGCCAAAACGCCTTTCAAAGGATAGAGAAACACTTTATTTAAATCCATTTGTTTGAGTGGACCCTCAGTGCCATGTCCCCCTGTCGCTCCACTTTGGGCTTGGCCTGACGTGGCGCAGCAGTACTCTCAATGGAGATAAATGGCACGCTTTAGGACTCGGAAGGACAGGTGCACAACACAAAACACGTTCCCGTTGATGGTTCAAGCTTGCTGTTGCTTTCAGCGTAGAAGGCTCAGCGTAAGTGAGCAATATGTGAACGCGGCGCAAGCTGCAAAACCCAATTTTAAGTTTTATTCTCACCACTTCACCAGCGCCACATAGCATTTCTTTATTCAATTATTGGTGTTATTAAACCGATTTCGATTAAATAAAACATGCGCAGTATAATACAATGCTTTTATTTTATGTACTTTCGGCCTGGTTCAACATCGGCGCTATACCAGGGATACTTAATCAATAGGTCATTTCATATCAAGTGTTTTTTCAAAGCCAAAATCAGTGTCCAATTTTTATTTATTGGAAAACAAAGGTTTTAATTTGATTCGATTTTTGATTTTATAGGTATGCCTCGATAGGCTTTGCTTGCCCACCAATGGGCAGGCGAGAGTCGGTCGCCCAGCAGGCCCTCCGAGTGGGAACAGCTCCAGTTCGAGATTCCCATTCTGGCTACGAGTGATGGATATTTCACTGGACTGCATCTTCCTGCCTGTAACATTTTTAAAGATTGCTGCGTTCGAATAAGCTGGCCCATGATTTTGAATTCGATGCCGCATATTGTGCCATTACATTGGTGAAACGCTTATTTGAGCCTGCAGTAAAACGCGCTCCGGGCGCGGCCTACGTGGTCTCCTGGGCCCCGCCAACCGGCTCGCTGGGTCCCTGCCGGGACAGCGCCTCGATGACCTGCTGGACGGCCCGGAGTTGTTTGTTTTGGATGTGGCTCCCTGGGGCTGCCTGGAGTCGCGGCGGGATCCTCCCAGGCTTGGCTTCTTCCTGGTACTTGGTACAATTCCTCAGCATGTTGTGCCAGTAAGTTTCACACATTAACGTATTGTTGAAATGAGGGGAGGCATATCGTGCCGCCTTTAAAAACACTTGGATGCAGATGGTGCTTCGCAAAACTTCCCCAGTATAGAAAAGACAAACCATCACAAAACAAGTTAAAGCTTCAACCGTGCATCGGTATACGGTCAAAGCACCGATGACTGAGGATACAATATGCACAATGAGCGCGTTTTCTGAGCGCGCTCTCCTTCCTCTGAACTGGAAGCCTATGAAAGTCGTTATAAACAGAACGGCACCTTTCAAAACATGTGAGCTTCGCCTAACATCCAGGGTCAGCCGATTGGAATCATCAGTTGGTTTTCCTTGGTAGTGGGACTGAGTGAAGGGGAAGGGGGTGGTGATATTGAGAGGTCAGGCGGCCCCTCAGCTCCCTCGCCCCCCACCCCTTTCGAGTGGAGCAACACTTAACAAAGGAAAACAGTAAGCGATGATTAAAAATTCTCACATGAAAGCCAACACACAGAACTTTCCATGAACAATGAAGGGCTATGTGCAATGAAATACTATGGCGAGGTCTTTATGCATCTGTGTCACCGTAGAATTGGCGGTCGCGTTGCGCGGGCGGGACCTTAAGCTTTTGAAAGGACGTGTACAGATAGGTTGGTTTGTAATCCCTGTACAGCGTCTATGAGCATCCGCAGTGTTATTGCACAGATGAACTCTTAAAGGAACGCGCACCCTAAATTTCAATGTGCTGTCTTCCATTGCACTGATTGGACAGCTGGAGGACTAGGCGGCAGTGCGCTAAAAAGGCGTGTGCAAAGGTGCCTGCTTTCTTCTTTTCAGTCTGGCTCAGCATTTTTTACTTCTCTTTTTCTTTTCTTGCCTTTATCCCTCCGGATTTCACGCTTTGCGTTTCGCAGAGTAATTACGTTATTATGTGGCCCCATTTGTCGCGCGAATTTGGCTTGCCATTTTTTTCTCGCTGAGAAAATTGCCCCGGAAGAAGCAGATGAATAAAAAAAGGACATTGAGGAAACACGTTTCATTTTCTTTTTGTTCTTCCTACTGGAATTCAGCCTGGATTATCTTGATTGGCTCCTGTATATATACAGAGCGCACGCGTGTAGGTGGGCGGTAGCGACAGCGACTTGAATTGTCCTCGTTATTTTGTTCATGCGCTGTATGGTGTCGTAAAATATACGAACTGAAGGAACCACACTTGCTCATGTAAGCGTCTTCTCCACCGTTTCAGATTTTCGGGTGAAACAAAAAATGCATAAAAAGGAAATGTATAAGATGAAAAAAAGAAGCATCTGCTGGACATGCGCATACGACTTTTTAAGCTCCTAAATAAAAATACTTTAAGCTCAACAACACCAACTACTCAGATGTTATATGCAAATGGCAGCAGAGGGGTTCTTGCAAAAGCGACTACTCTGACTGCATGACTTTGGCCTCAGCTATGCACTTACTGAACCACGAAGCGCGCTTCCTGTGCGAGTACACGCGGGAATGAAGACGCTGCCACGTCTGCGCTTTCCCTAAAATATCCATTAAGTATAAACCCTGTGCAAGCGATGTTGCGCGCGACAGCGACAAGCGATGCGATGGAGATGGCTGTCGCGTTCGTTCGTCGCCTACAAGTTGTACCTCATGCGAGCGACGATTTTGACCGGCGTCTCCCCGGTGTTGCCGGTATGAAAGTAGCAAAGACGCGTTGAAACTAGCTTGACGCGTGCTTTGTTAACTTAAGTTGATGTATTTTTCTGTAAAAAGGAGCATAAAATATTTGTGAAGGTCTTGCAGCAGATTCTTATCCTTGCATGTATAAGAATTGAATCGTTCGTTCCTTCCGTGCGACAATCGGTAGTACTTGAGTGATGTACATCCAGTTGCGGTTTAGCGCTATTGGCTATGTAGCCGCTCATAGCACTTCCCGGCGACAAGCGATGAATTCTAGATTTACAGAACCGAACGATCGAGCTAAAAGACCGGGCCACCTGTTCAAGCGACGACCCGTTTTGTCGCTCGAAGCCGTCGCTCGTCGCCGTCATGCACAAAATCACTCTCACGGGGTTTAGGCTTTACTATGCTTTATTTGGCGCCATATAGTATGCATATAATGCATTGGACGAAAAACAGCTGACGAACTTTAGATGGGCTTTCTTCGAGATGAGAATGTTAACGTGTCATCGTAAGAAAATGAGTAAAGCAGTATGCGGCACCATATACAGCGTGTCCCAGCCATTTTTAGCCAGAGCTTAAATATAGGGAGATGCTACATACCTGGACAGAACAAAGGTAATGTTGTTTGCGGTCGCTTGGAGATACTCAAACAATTTTTTTCATTCCACGTAATTAGATAATTGGTCTTAATTAATTATTCAACTTCTCAAATGTTATAGTTACTCGAAAAGTGTCAATAAGAAAATTGTAGAGTGACATGAAAAACTCCCGGTACAGCTTTCTGTTGCTCAATATGCGCTACATAAAAGTGTTCTTCCGAGCGTGAAATAGGTTCGCAAATGCACGCAAAATTTCCGCGCGACTGGTCGCTCCAATTGTTAGCACAATTCTAAATCTTGCGAGATAATTGGAGATAAATGTGAAAGTGGCCAATGAAATGCATTGGCGTTCTAAGTAGTTTGCGCTTCAGTGTATGAAACAGCGTTTCCTTAAAAATTAAGTTTGACTAGCACCTATCTTGAAACCAGCGCCATTCTCTGAATTCGTTCCAAGTCGATATGCCTTGCATACTCACTATCTACAATTCGTAGATTGAAATATGTCCACTAAAGTGATTCACAGAAGTACGCGAATGCACGCAAAATTGCCGCGTGACTGGCCGCTCGAGGCACTCTGCGTGTATTCGCGGGCTCCTTTCACGTTCGGAAAACACTTTTATGTAGCACATGTTGGCGAACAGAAAGCTCTATCGGGAGTTTTTCGTCTCCTTCTACAATTTTCTCATTGACACTTTTCATCTAATTATTTATTTATTTATTATTACCTCAAAAGCCATGGTGTGTGTGGTATTACATGAGGGATGGGCGACCATTGCAGTGGAATATGGACTCAATGGCAGCCTTGAAATGATGTGGATTGGAGTGGTGCACGGCGTCGGCGGAAAGGCCATTCCAGTCCCGGGCAGTCTTCACAAAGAAAGAATGTAGGTGCGCAGTGGTCCGGGCAGGCGGAGGGTACACAGATTTTTCGTGACGTAATCGGCAAGATTGACGGTGTCGATTGACGATTGAAAGCCAGGTGGTCTCGGTAAAACGTAGATGGCCTCTGAATATCCTGTGTAGAAAAAGATGAATATACGTGCGCAGGGAGGCACTACGAGAGAAAAGTACACCCCAATATATGTTGCAAGTTCTGTTTTGTATCTAAAGCAAACATACCATATTTAGCGTCGAGATTTCAACTACTGATAACGAAAAACATTCTTAGAGCATTGGAACATCTCCCGAGGACAAGTTACCCGGTGTTTGTCTCACAACCAGCACTATTTTTTAAATTCGATATGGCCAAGATTCAAGCTTCTTCCGGTAGTGTTTACGCTGTCTTTAAGGAAAGATAAACGTTAACATGCGGTAACTTCAATGGATCACATTAATAAAAGGATGTAATACGTAAGTTTGATTACGTCTTTCAAAAGAATGCTAAGCTCATAGCCAAATAGACGCTAGTCTTACTTTTGAATGAGTATATGGAAGATTTTGCATCATACAAGGTAGTGTCCATGGACGACTCACAGAAAGTTGAGAAATCGGCAATAGGCATTTGCTCCGAGACATTTCATGGAGCTTTCCTACCCGTCTTCAGGATTAAACTCCATCTTTGTGGCCGAACTTATGGCTGTTTGCTTGGCCCTATACAAAATTCCTAACAATGTGTCAGACACAGCAATGTTCGCAGACTGTCTGTCAGTTCCTATGTCGGTAGAGAGCACAAATAATTCACTACTGCACCGGTCGCTACACTTCTTCATTCCACCTCATGTTAAAGAAATTTGGATTTTGTGCATACTCTGACATTGCGGACTAGCACTTGGTGAGATTGCAGAGAACTAGGCAAAGTCAGCACTTGGTGGGCCAGTCATCCTGCTCCCGTTGACAAGATTCCGAAGACACCGATTCGTCGATCGAAAAATGAGGCCCTCCTTGCTGCAACGGATTACGGACATTTAACGTTCCCCTAGGATGTTTGGTCTGTCCTTCGATGCAATTTTAAGTTTCGATTACCCTATTACGATGTAGAATACCGCGTGCGTACATACCGCGTACATACCGCGCACATGAGTGCGTATGGGTTCGCACCATCGAACCTTTGTGAGTCATGTGGGGATATAGAATCACTGAACCATTTCCACCTCTTTGGCAGGAAATATAATTTCGAAAGAAAGACCTACTTAAAGTAACTCCAATCACCTGTGGGCCTTCCTCTCTTAGTCATTATTATTTTGTCTTTTCGTGCAAGTACCTTTGGTAGAGCGCAAAAGGAAGTGGCTCAGATTGTGCATGATTACGTCATTGCTACAGGAAGACTGTCATGTTAAACACATTATCCTCACTATTTCCATAAGATCGCATATTTTTATAATCTAGCGGCGTCGTCAAAAAGTGGCACGATAATAATTATTATTCATCTACAAGTAGTACCGCCCACTAAGTTAACAGAAAGCAAGGACTTATCTTTCCAGTGTGAAACTTGGCCAATGCCCCATCGTGGGTACGTTCCATATGTTGAAGGCGACAACTACAACAAGAAGGGGATGGAACGAGGAGTAGCTGGCTCTCGGTCAGGTTTTTTTCGCGTTGGCGTAAAGTTTCGGCCTTTTGTTGCCGAAAATCTCCATGTGGACACGTTTCCTTCTTCGTTCTTCTCGAAGGACGTTCTATTCGATCACTTCGCGAGGACTTAACGACGCATCGTTCATTAGTGGCGCACGTGCCAGGCGTCTATCCACGTGGATCTCAGATGGAACACCTCAAGACTAAGCGGTCAAGTTGACGAGTGTGGAATGCTCCTAGAGGAAGCCCAGTCGCTGCTTGCAGGAACTACTGTGGAATGATTTCCACAGTATGCCATTATATTTCAAATATTTCAAAGCTTTCAGATATGTTTTACTGTCTGTCTGCTAACAACACCGAGCTCTCGAACCGCACATAGCCGACAACGAACACGAAGCAGAACATGTAACTGCAGCAGAGTATAACTGTCAAGCTATCCGCAAGCTGAGATTCGCTGCAAAGCAGTACTTCAAGTTACTCGGCCGTACCGCATTTTGGCGGTCTTCCTGTAAACGAAAAAAAAAGAATATAAAAGAAAGAAAACCAGTTGCAATAAACCAACAGACGCTCTGTGCTGTTTCTTCCACCATGTCGTAGGGAATGGCCGAACTTAAAATGCTCTGCTGTCTGCTTGCTTTAAGCAGACACGAGAGCAGACACTGCGGCTTTCTTCTCATCAGCTCACGATTGGTCAAGAACGCGTGAGCGCTCTTAATTGGGCAGCTGCGTGTGAAGAGAGTACGGTGGTTGTTTTTTGTTGTTCGGAGCGCGCGATAACGCATCCACAAACGAGAGAGAAAGTCGCTATTGTTTCCAAAACTGTAGCGGTAACTATTTTGTTATGCGAGCACAAAAGTAGTTTTATTGCGATAGCAAATATATGGAAACTCCAGCTGCATTATTGCTGTTGCCATCGCCGTGATGTTCCGTATAAAATCCAAGGGCGATAACACCGTCTTCGAGCGCTGAATGAGCGAGTGAAAGCATGTGAGGGGATCCGACTATCGGTGGATGAATCTCGCGCGCGCAAAGTAAGAAAGCGGAGGGGAACGGGGGGGGGGGGGGGGCATTTCACTACTACTACTACTACTACTACTACTACTACTACTACTACTACTACTACTACTACTACTACTACTACTACTACTACTAATAATAATAATAGTTGTAGTAATATCACCTAGTGGCCACAAAGCAAGAACACCTATATTCACAAGCGCATACATCTTATAGGCAGGTGCGACGTCACACACTAGATAGCATCGGCGTAGTTTGCATGCGCCGCACGTTATCACATTTCCTTTCATCTAACATTTATTTGTTTATTTTGCAATGTCCTCGTGCTTAAAATGGTCCGGTGGCTTGCGGGTGCGCGGGATGCGCCGTAATGGTTGCCTTTCTGCTGGCGGTGTAGCTAACCGTGCCTCCGGCTGTGACATCGACGTTAATGGCGTAGATGCCGTTGACGGTGTCGGGCGTCTGTGCTGACAGGTGGGATAGGCTGTTGAGCTTGCTGAGCTGGATGCGTTGGAGCTGCCTTTGCTGCGGCCGGTGACGAGCTCTCTGCTGCGTCACAGGATGTGCGAGTCTCAACTCGGTTTCCAGCCTTGCGGCCGTGTCAGCATGACGTGACCGCAAGTGGTCAGCGTGCGTAAACCGGAGTTCGCGCACTTTTACGACATACGTCACAGCACTCACAACCTGGTGCACAACCACTTCCTCCCACGAGGCACATTCACCGCGCTCAGTCTTCACAACCGGAGATAATCTCTGGTTAACCTCCCTGTCTTTCCTTTGCCTTTCTCTCTCTCTATCTCTCTTGATCACCAACATCAAACAAGCGCTCACTCCCGCGACACCTACCTCATTGTTCTTTGAGTTCCTGCTGCTTGGTGAGCATTGCACTCGAAAAGTCTGGTTTCAACAATGCAAGTTTCGTGCGTGGCTGTCGCTTGAGAAAAATATCAGATGGTGTCTTTCCTGTCACACTACTCGGTGTGTTGCGGTATGCCATCAAAAAGCTGTCAATACCTTCCTGGAACGAATAACGTGTACCTAACGATTTGCTTTCCAAGACTTGCCTCATCTGGGCACGTTTCACAGTTTGCGCGGTTCGTTCGGCTGCGCTCTTTGAAGCTGCATGTTAAGAAGGAGCGCGAATGTGTTTCACGCCATTGGCGGCCATGAAGTCTGAAAGCTCGGGTGCAGTAAATTGCGGCCCATTATCGCTCACCAATGTTTCTGGGAAACCGTAAGCTGCAAAAGCACTTCGAAGCTTTTCAATTGTCTTGGCAGTCGACGTGGACGACGTTGGTCATACCTCGACCCACTTAGAAAATGAGTCAACAAGAACAAGAAACACATTTGCACTCGTTGCAGCAAAATCTACATGCACGCGTGACCAGCAACTGGTAGGATAACTTAATGGATGAATTGGTACAGGCTGGGCTGTGGGTTGCACTGCCTGGCATATTTTACATTTATTTACGTACTGTTCTATGGCTTGGTCGATTCCACGCCACCAAACAAAACTGCGGGCCAGCATTTTCATGCGACTTGCCCCAGGATGTTCATTGTGTAACAGGTCGAGCACGCGATGCCTCAGCAGTTGAGGGATAGCAACCCGGACTCCCCACATTACGCTGCCCAGCTCCAGTGACAATTCCTCTCCGCGTACGTAATACGCCTTGAGTTCTTCTGAGCAGCAACTAGGCCAACCATTGAGAGTAAAGTCAGCTACATGACTTAATGTCAAACATCGTCTGGACGCTTTGGCAATTTCGTCCGCTCTCCATGGAAGACATTGAAATACTGACAAACATGCTGCCGATTCTTCTTCAGCCGGCACTACTTGAAGCAATCTGGACAAAGCGTCAGCCACATCCATGTTCTTTCTCTTACGGTACTTAAGGCGGTACCTGTAGGCTGCAACGGTCATTGCCCAGCGCTGCAGGCGTGCTGCTGCTAACGCTTGTGTAGGCTTTCCTTCGCCCAAGATACCCGGTACAGGCTGGTGGTCGGGGTGTTTTGTAAGGTTCCATCCATACAGATAACGGTTAAACTTTTGAAGTCCAAATATTAAGGAGAATGCTTCCCGTTCACAATGAGCGTACTTTATTTCCGCTGCGCTGAGGGCTCACGAAGCAAACGCGATAGGCCTTTTTTCTGTGTCAGCAGTTTCATGAAATATGACTGCGCCTAGGCCATAGGACGACGCGTCAGAAAGCGCTCCGATCGGTTTGTCAACGTCGTAGAAAGTGAGGACTTTGCTGCTAACAAGCAGTTGTTTTGTATGTGCGAAGGAATTGCTGCATTCCTTCGTGCACGACCACTTTTTAGCTTTCTTTAAAAGCCGATACAGTGGCTCAGCGACGGCTGCACAGTTCCTCAGGAACTTTGAGTAAAAATTTAGCATACCCAAATATGCTTTTAGTTCTGTGACGGTGGGCTCAGGTGCATCAATAATCGCCCTGATCTTTCTACTACTACTATTACTACTACTACTACAACTACAACTACTACTATTGTCAGCATCATGCTCTGATCTGGTTTACGCATGTGCGGGGGCGTTGCTCGTGCCTCGCTGCAGTCTGCCGCACGTTGCAAGCTGCGGTGTCGTACTCCCAGAGCACGTACTCGATAGGAAGGCCTTTTCAGTCGCCAAAATGTGCCTAATTTTCTGCCGTCCGGTTCATTCGCCGCATTTGCCTACGGGGTTTAAGCATCCTCGTCGCCAGTTGATATGACCTAGTGGCCACAAAGCAAGAACATCTTTATTCACAGGCGCATACATTTTATAGGCAGATGCGACGTCACACTGCAGATAGTATCGGTGCAGTTTGCATGCGCCGCACGTTATCCCAAATAATAATAATAATTATCAAATTTATTACGTGCCCAGAACTTTAACGCGCAGGAATTTTATTACCGTGGGCCTGGTGGTCTTGGTGCTGGCGTACATGCGAATTGGTATCACCCCCCTCATATATATATAGTTATTTACATTATGGGGGTCTCGAATTCGGCAACATTGACGCCTTTACATAGCATGTGCGGGTTTATTGACCAATTGCCCCCACCCAAATAGATCACGTACTCCTGACGCCTGCGGCAATAAGGATGTTCCACGTCTGCCGCCAAGATTTGCGAATGGTGGCGCTGGCTAACACTCCGTGGTTTTGTTGTAGTAGTAAAACACAAATACCCCAGAAAGCGTATGGGAAAACAGCGCCGCGATAGTTCCATTGGTAAGAGATTCGCACGCATAATGCGAAGACGCAGTTTCGTATCCCACCTGCGGTCAGTTGTTTTTTCATGCATTTTCATTTCCTTTATCATTTTTTAATTTCAGTAATAGGTACATCTGGCGACAAAAGTTTACGGACCACGGAATCTCCCAAAACGTTGAATTCCCGAGCAGCCTGTCGCAGTAGTCGGTAAAACTGTATACGACAATGTTGTTAGCACATTCTAGTCGAGGCCCAACATGCAAATACCAGACTGCGTCTTGAGGTTGCGCACTTTGCTTGTATTAGCGGGCCCCTTTCACGCTCGGAAAAACACTTTAATGTAGCATGTATTGAGCTACAGAAAGCGGTTCGGCAGTTTTTCATGTTGCTCTACAATTTTCTCATTGGAACTTTTAGTCTAGTTATAATAGTTGAGAAGTTGATTAAGTAAGTCTACTTATTTAGTTATGCGGGATGCAGCAAAAATAATATGGGTATCTCCAAGCGATAGCAAACAACGTTACTTTTGTTCTGTCCACCTACATGGCATTTACATATCTTTAATTTTCGGCTAAACTACGTTATTCATTTAGTTATTTTTGTTCAGTGCATAAGTAACTGAGCCTATATGAAGCTACAGTTCCTGGTTATTGGGAAGGTACCGTCATCTAACCAGCGGGCGCCGGGTTGTTTTCAAGCTGCGCAAAGCAGATTTTTGCCCTGCGTCCGCTCATCATGGCTACTTTGAAACTGTGAGAGAAATAAACATTTGATTTCATTCCATTGCTAGCCGAACATGCACGAATTGTTATTCGATTAGTTGATTTGAAAATTTATTTATTTATTTATTTATCATACCCTCAAGGTACGGTTGTACATTACAGAGGGGAGGGGCAAAGTAAGTAAATACAGATGCAAATCACAAAGTAACAAAATATGGAAGGAAGGCAAACAACATGGCAAAAAACATCGTGTACAAAATAATAATGGTAAATAGAAACTTGTGAGCGTGGCAAAAAAAAAAAATACATGGCGTAACAAAATAAAGAAAGGAAAGAACATACGATATAAAAATACAAGCCAAAATGTAAAACAATGACATAAAAGCAGTTATTATACAAAACAAGCAAACGCAACAATAATTTATAACATGAAGCTTTGAAGTGTGCTTTTAAAGTTATTGGTGTCAATAATGCTTGTAAGTAATGCGGGTAAGTTATTCCAATCTTTGCTCGTTTGGGGAAGAAATGAATATGAAAAGCCGACGGTGTTGCAATGCGGAATGTTTACCTTTTGGCGGTGGTCTATGCGAGATGAAATGTATGGTGGAGGTTGGACAAAGATAGAACGTAAATATGTGTTATGGTAGTAGATTTTATGGAAAAGACATATGTGAGATAGTTTTCTACGGGTTGATAACAGCGGGAGGTGAAGGAGAGCTTTCATGTTAGTGACACTCGCAGTTCTTTGGTAGTTGGTGAGAATGAAACGGGCTGATCGATTCTGTATTGCCTCTAGAGACTGTATGAGGGTGTCATGACCGGGGTCCCATACTGATGACGCGTACTCTAGTTGTGGGCGAATGTAAGTTGTGTACAATAAGAGTTTTAGTGATGATGGTGCTTGAGAAAATTTTCGACGAAAGTATCCCAGTGTGCGAGTGGCCTTAGATGTTATGTGATCAATGTGAGTTTTCCAGGATAGATTGCTGGCAATGTGAACCCCCAAGTATCGATATGACGTTACGCATTCTAGTGGGATGTTATTTACTGTATAGGTGGGGCAGATGACGTTAGTACGAGGAATCCTCATTGTCTTACACTTTCTAATGTTTAATTCCATGCGCCACGTACGACACCACTCATTTATGTTATTGAGATCCTCCTGAATTAGTAGAATATCTGAAGAATTAGTTATTTTACGATACAAGACGCAGTCATCCGCAAAAAGACAAATGTTCGAGGAAACGTGAGTGGGCAAGTCATTAATATAAATTAGGAATAATAAAGGACCGAGCACAGACCCTTGCGGGACGCCGGAGTCAACTGGGGCTAAAGGTGAGTTAGCGTCATTAGTGGTTACAAAGTGAACACGTGATGTCAGAAACGCGCGAATCCAATTATTTACGGAGGGGTCTATGTTTAGAACGCCTAATTTATGAAGAAGCAATGCATGGTTAACTTTGTCAAATGCTTTAGAGAAGTCGAGAAATATACAATCTGTTAAAAAACCAGAATCTAAATTGGCATGTAGGGCATTAGTGAAGAGGATAAGCTGAGTGTCACAAGATAAGTTTTTACGGAATCCATGCTGCATAACTGTGAAGAAGTTGTTATTTTCAAGAAAATTAACCAGATGCGTGTATATTATATGCTCCATAACTTTGCATGGTACAGATGTAAGTGAAATAGGTCTATAGTTGTGTGGATCATGGGTTGGTCCGGTTTTGTGAATGGGGATTACTTTGCCAATTTTCCTATCATACGGTAAGGTGCCAGAGTTGTAAGATTGTGAGTAAATGCATTCTAGTAGGATTGAACAGTATTCCGCTGTGTTTTGTAAGAATATAGTGTTAATTTCATCTACCCCACGTGATGCTTTAGGTTTTAAGTTTTGTACTATGGCTTTGATACCAGTTGCGTCGAAAACGATGGGATCCATGAAATGGTAGTTAGTTGATTTTATCTCGGGTATCGGATCAGGGGTCTTAGGTGATGAGAATGACTGAGTGAAGGTATTGTTAAGCACAGTAGAACACAATAGGTCAGGTACTGGGTCCCCAGAAGTTGTCAGCAATGATATTCCAGTTTTATGGTTGTTTCCTCGTATGGCTTCCCAGAAGCGTTTTAGATTAGTCTTCAATAAATTGGGAAATGTACAATTAAGGAATGAAAATTTGGCTGACCTTAGGGTTTTAATATATGAAATTGCTGCGTGTTTGTATGCTAGCCAATGTGTCTGTTTTGAGGAATGTTTCGCTGTACGGAATGAACGTTTTTTCCTGTTCGATAACCGATTAAGATATGTGCTGTACCATGGTGCTTTATTGTTAGCATAGACGGATCGAAGGGGTACGTGTTTGGTGATAAGCTCACTTATTTTATTTTTGAAGATAGACCAGTTAGTTTCTACGGAGTGTTGCAGATAAAGTGGGAGGAATGTGTCTAGAAATATGCATAGTTCTCTGTTGATGGCTTGATAGTTAGCTTTTTTATAATCTCGGAACTTTTTCCGCTGTCGGTATGTTTTTTGTTGTGTTGTTGTAAGTGTAAAATGCAAGATGTCATGATCGCTCAGCCCGGGCATGTGTGTCACCGCAGAAAAGTTATCGGGCGATGACGTTAGAATGAGGTCCAGGAGTGAAGATGTGTTTTGTGCTAGGCGTGTTGGAAGTCTGACGATCTGCGATAAGCCGAAGTCAGAGCAAATGGAAATGAACCGATTGGCCTCGGCCGACGAAGGATTAGAAAAGGGATTGCATGCACATATACAATTGACACAGAGGAAAATAGGGAGGAATCAGGCTGACCAGTGACACCCAGAGTGGCGCGGTGCCTGCCTACTCTTGAGGAAGGAGGATGTACAGAAAGAAGGTGAAGATTATTTGCAAGAGGAAGATTTCACTGCGTGGCGTTTTCCGCTAATGTTGCTGCTAAAAAAAGTACATTCCTTGATCATGATGCTTGTGCTTTAAAGTGTGATATGGATGACCATATTACACTTTATAAACAGTTGTGCGGCAATATACAGCGACGGCATAAGTGAACTCCTATAAGCACCACTAACAATTTAACCTCGTATTTGGTTCTCATATAACTATAGCGATGTACAGGGATGGAACTCGATACAATAAATTTGGTGCGAATGTAAATTGAAATACGATCGTGTATTGGCTTTCAGGAATACCGTATTACACGGCCACCAGAAGTTTTGTTCATTAAACAGAAATTGGTCACCCGTAAGGTTAACGCTCGTCACATCGTCACACATTGTCACACGGAACATGTCATTTTCATTGCTTTATTAGGCTTTATTATAAAGGTGTCAATGTTTCAGTTGACAATTTAGGCATCCTTGTTTCGCAATATGAACAAATTTAGACTCTGTCTACTTCATCACACATGAGGTTGAGTACAGTGCATGTACAGCGTAGGCAACGTACTTTTTTTTACGTCAGACTAGGAATATGATATGCTTATTTGTTGGCGTAAAAAAGAAATGGACGCTTGCATGCCTAAATTTAATTCAGACATACAAGCTAATGCAAGGGCTAATACATACAATGGCTAATTGTGCGATAAACCATGGCAGGATATTCAACTCGCTTGATCAAACAGTGAATAAAGATAATAAAAAGCAGTAGCAAGTTGCACAAGCTTTGCCTTAACACACAAATTAATTTGTGGGTGAATATTCAAGATTTTACTCCCACGACCTTATTTCAATACTCTTAGAACTTGCTTAAATTTATTTCTTTTTTGTTTTTCGGTTGATATGGTCACACACAAGGCAGTGCAAAGCGGCACATCAATAACCCTTGCCGAAAATCTAGATATTTTTGTGAAGTAGCAAAATATTGTAAACGACTCTGCTTTTAGGCAACTCTTCTTCTCTTGAAGAGTGTAACCAGCTGTACTGAACCTGCGTTTATTTATTCTTCTAGTGGATGCTATACGAAGCATACCTTGCACAGCTGAAGACAGCTAGTCTAGGGAGGTTTTTTCAAGTGAGCCTCGCACTATTCAAATAATTTTCAAACTTTTCCATACCATTGTAACTTAAGTATATCTCTGACTCTTGGTCATTTTGGTCCGACTTTGTGATATCTTGCCACTCTGGAAATTCGTCCTTCGTCGCCGCTCTCATCCACGCTAATGTGCTTCCCTGGTTGATAGGCCACTGATGTGCCACTGTCACACTCACAGCGCTGCCTCCATCGTCGTCCGTCTCTTGCTTGAGCACAATCCCGTCTAGGAATGTTAGCTCGTAATAGCCTGGGAACAACGCTGAGCAGAGTTTTTTAGTGTTGCGAAGACGAAAGAATGCCGGCAGAATCCATCTGAAGATTTCTATGGAAGTTAATGTGATTAGCATTCGAGCAATGTAGCGACCACGTAGTGACACACCGTACGTATTGTCTATGGCACGTTCATTTAGAATCTGTAGGGGTCTTTCTGAGCATTCTAATGCTTCGCCCCTATATACGACATACACTATATCCGTGATCGACCCACTTTGCTATGACTCTGCTATGACTCTCGCTCGTAAGGTCATTCATGGCAGTAGGGCGACTACTGCATGCTGACGGCTCATGCAGTGCCGATGATGCAATTACGAGGGAATGGCCTCGAAGGAATGACCACAGCGGCACGGCGACAATGGGATGGCGATTATGAAGCGAAGACGATGATATAAGGAACACAGCGTGATGACGACGGCATGAGGACAATGGGATGACGATGAGTGTTTGATGACAATAACGTGAGGACAACGGTATGGCGAGAACCAGATGACGAAGCTGGAATGACGACACTGGAAAGACCACATCACCGCGGTGGTACGACAAAAATGTATGACGAAGACGCAATGACGACCGTGCTATGAAAACGGTGGCATAATCAAGATTGAGTGACGATAGTAAAATTCTAACGTAATGGAGAAAAGGAAATGACGTCGATGAAATTACGAATGTTGTGCGACGATGACGGCATGACAATTAGATGACATTTCTGAAATGATGGCGACAGCACGACGACAATGGAATGACGGCTGTATGACGAAAATGGCGGAACAACGACGGTGCAATTAGAATCTGATGTCGATGGAGCGATCGAGTTGGCATAACGACAATATTATCACAACAAATGAATGACGATGACCAGAGGACCATATGTTGACGACCACGATGGCATCACGACCTCGACGGCATATGTAGTGGCCTTAAGTTAGTAGACAACGTGAGTCACATAACGTAAGAAGCTTGCTAGCTAGCTAAATAGATAGATAGATAGATAGATAGATAGATAGATAGATAGATAGATAGATAGATAGATAGATAGATAGATAGATAGATAGATAGATAGATAGATAAAAAGTGCTTGAAGTATGGAAATAATGCTAAGCGCATTGAAAAGCGGGGCGTACAGTGAGCGCGATTGATCACTGGCAGCGTTTCCCAGGAACTGAAGAGCGCTGCTAATGTATACCAAGCCATGCAGCGTATCGCTTCTGCGTCGTGTCCTGTCTTCCTCGACTTTCCCATAAACCGACCAACATCAATTAGCTAAAATTTGCATAGTGCTACGCCTGTTATATTCTTCAGTTGTGTGGAGTTGCAGACGCATGCCCGGGCCTAATCCGGGCCCGACCCGATTCCGAAGATCCTAAGCCCGAATCCGACCCGCAGGCCGGGCCGGTGCAGTGCTCTTGCCAGTACCACGATGGGTCCTCACGAAACATTTCCCCTTTCCGCAGTTTTATTTCGTCGATCGCTTGATGGCATGCCTTTAGCACATTTTACTTTCTCAGAGAGGGTAGAGACCAGTTAATATGATGGCGAATCAGAAAGCCTTTGCCCCTATCTTTGACTAGCCAAAATAAGGTAAACACAGGTATTTACAAATATACCTACTATTCTAAGTACCTTAGAATATTCTTCCATATAGTCCCCACACCGGTTCAGACATTTGTCGCATCGCATCACTAACTTTGTCGCATTGCAGTTGTTAGTCAGCGACGCACGCGGCCTCCCCGAACGCTGATTATCATATAAGTCTTCACGGCCTTTTGCGAACTCACAACACCACCACCTCACTCTTCTCAAAGCGAGACACTTTTCCCCATACGTTGGCTGCATTTCCCTATGGATTTCGATGGGCGTTGGTCTCTTGCTCCAGAGAAAACGAATCACACTTCGTTGCTCGTACGCCGTGGACGTGTGAAGCACAACCGCCATCTTCAACAATTGATAGCAGTGCCGTGCCGCGGAGCTACCAGCACACAAGGCGGACCGGTCCAAGAAAGGTCCACGGGTGGAAATGGATACGTTGACTTCGCATTTACAGCCGTAATTTGGCTAAAAGTAGGGGGAAATACTTTCTGATTCACCTTCGTACAAACAAGTTAAGAGGGCTCAAGATTTTTTAAACGAACTAAGAAATTGTGGAATATGATCTTTGTCAGAAGGAACAATCTTTGACGTGAAGAGTTTTGTACGTTATGGAAGGGAAGGTGGAATGCTCAATGACTTGATCTTCACTTAAGCCGTCAGTTTGAGAAACGTTATCCTGAATCCCCATTTCATCAGCGTTAGGCTTCTGTTTCTTTTTTTTTTGCAGTAAGAATTTACGGTCACTGAAGATATCGGCTCGCAGCGCTCGTACTTCAGTCACCAGTCGTCCCGACTTGGTTATGATGATGATGTGTGGACTCTATAGGGCACGCACGTGTGTAGCACTCATGCGTCGGGATATGCTAGATGGTGCCACCCATGCCGATCCCTCGTGTAGAGGCTCCGAGGTAGGTAAAAACAGAGGTCTCCTACCTGGCTTTGCTGAGCACGGAGATAGATGGCTGTTTCTCGTTCGAGTCATGAGCAGCAGAGTGCAGACTCAACGCGATGTGGTCGACAAAGACTGATTAAATAACACAAATACACCATTACCGTTTAATCCACGTACATTTCTTATTTCCATTTCTTTTGTTTAGTTTTGGAAGAAAGTAAAAACCATTTTGTCGATTCATTTAGGACAAACTGTGCGGTACTTGCAGACTATATTGTGGTAGTGCCTACCACACCAGATTCCTGGCTTGCGTTAGTATCCGATGCGAACAGCTTTATTGGTAAACGATGTTACTGGGATGCCAGTAATCCTTTGACTGTCAAACAATGTCGCCTCATTAATTATATGCAGGCGTTATCCCCTAACAACCTACCTCAAAGAAAGCACGACGGAAATAGGAGCTAAAGTGTGAAGCACTCTGAATTACTTATTCTCGAGTACGTAGCATCCTTATAGGGAAAGGGTAGATTTCTTTATATCCTTATAAGATACGATAAACCTAGTGTACTCTTAGCGCTCACGAATTCCCGGTTTTTTCATTTCCTGCGTTCCGGATTTAATTTCCGGTCGTGCTATTCTCTTCTCCTGCCACCTTTTTCTATTTAGCTTTTGTTCCAAGTATTTCCATGTCACAGATTACGTTTCGATCGCATCATATTTTGCTGCGGGCCCTTCGCACCTTTCCTGATTATGGTTGCCAATGGTCCGAAGCAGCACTGATTTATGCTAGATACCTTTTCTTGCTTAATTTCTGGCGCAATCGACCACGTTATACTCGTAATTAACGTTCGTGCTGCAACAGTTGCTACCTTTCTTGCTCCCATTATAACAAGAGCGCTCAGAGAAATCACTTTGGGCTGTTTCGCGTGTGATTCATCTTTGCACTTTTATCATGGTACTTGAGGAGTCACGCTTCAATTGCGGTGATATTTTGTTTGCTTTGATTTGCGCTCGGGGAAACATAATTTGTCTTTTATGCAGAACAATGGTGCGAAATCGTACAGCACCGATTTTAGTTACTTTTGTTCATGATTCGCAGTAGCGTTCCTTACGTCATCATTCTTAACTGCGTGCGCCTTACCTACAGAAGGAGAAGCGGAAGCCTGGTTGCCGCGTGTTTTTTAAGGGAATTATTAGAAATGTAAATTTAATGTCGGCCTTCGGCTCTCGCCACATCTTCCGGTATGGTGCAGAGTTCTTTATATATATATATATATATATATATATATATATATATATATATATATATATATATATATATATATATATATATATATATATATATATATATATATATATTCTTGCACACGGCGCAAGAGTTACGCCTGAGGTATCACAACTCGTTGCATCGCGGCGTCCAACGAGAACCTTCCCCCTATGTTGATATATCTGACGAGGCCTTGCATCTTGAATAAGGAATAATATATTAGGCAGATAAAGAAGCTGGCGTGCCGCTCTTTTTTGGGTGAGCGTTTGTCGCCGCAATGGTATAGCGGCTACTGAGTTGTGCTTTAGAGAACGGCCTGGCGAGTTTTATTTGTGGTCACTGTGGGCTACATTCCGATGAGAGAGTTTCGATGCAACATAAGAAAAAACTTCGAGTCATCAAAATTAATTAGCAGTTCTCCACTAGGGTGTATCTCATAACCGGAAAAGTAGCTTTGCAGCGTTATATACAATCAAACAAGTTGGTCAAGCTTTTTTTTTAATTTGCGTTGCTTCAGTTGTCAGCGCAAATATGAGGACTTGACCGCATTACAGATGTACTGAAAGAAACTGAGGGGGCGCGGTTGTTATTCCGATCGGCTGCTTATAGCATATAAAGGAAAAGATCCGCGAACTGTGAGCGCCTTCGTGGCAGCTTTTTTCCCTTGATGCCGGTATGAAACATCTCGTGTTGCGGATGTGAGTAATGAAACTGTTTCTGAATCAAGAGCCAAGCAGTTCACTTTCTTCAAAGGAGTTTCTAGAAGTTCTTGCGAGCAGTCGATGTGCAGTGGGCGGGTAGAGGCATACGCAGTAATAAACTTTTCTTTGGGGGGGGGGGAGGGGGCTGTTGCCATCTTTGCCATATGTCTGTACCATCCCTAACACACTTACCCTCAAGGCTGTAAAGATGTTTTACTGTACACGACAACGAGCTCAAACAACAGCTGCGATAGAGAAGCCGTAGTTAAAGGCGGTTGGTTGAAATCGCGGCCACCTGGTGCGCACCGAAATATCTCGTACAGAAGTTTGACAGCAGTCGCTATCTCAGTTTATTTCACGCAGTTTTCTTTCTGCCCATTTATTGTTTCATGCAGTCTTCGTGCCGTCTGTCGCAGCTGTCATCATGTTCACTTGGCCCAAAAAGAGTCGCCAGAAAAAGAAATCTGCGACAATACATTCGCTCTCACCTCGTAATGGCTAGGGCCATCAGAGAAACAAGCAACCTGAAGGTTGCAAAAATGATTTCTGTGCTATAGCAATTGTTGATCGCGCTGTTGAGAAGCTGCATGCTTACGCTTACCTAAAGTTACGCCAGTATTTTGATAGTTAGAAATAACGCTACGGGTCATCTTCGTTTATTTACGCCACCTATGTTGGCTACATATGACACTCTGTCTATGTGAAGACTAGAGCAAATGTACCGGAAACTCAAGAATGTTCCCGAGTCGATCAAGGGGCGCTGAAATTACATGTACTTTACACACGGTTGTAACAATTGAAGCGAGATTAAGCTACCACTTTCTCCTATCCTTGATTTATACAAACTGCGGCTCAGTTTTTTACATCGTATATTGTGACCTATACCACAAACATGGTTGAGGCTCGAGAAGACACGAAATTGCATATAGGTGCTATGGTTGCACGAGGTTGCAAATACCATAACGTACAGGTCATGAAACTTGAACATTACATGCGTTACACTGTGTGCCCAGGGATGTTGGTTTAACATTGAGGCATCGATGAGCCAACTGCTCAATGTATAGCTACAATGTTTGAAACATTGACAGGTCGCACTCTGATTTTACTTAATAAGCCTCCCGATTTTCTCCTCCACTAGCTCGAACGCTGTTGTTGGTAGCCATGCCATTGCGGAGTGGCCTTGTCGAAACGTTGGCTCTCGCTTTTACCTTCTTGTTTTGCTCATCGTCTTGAATTACCATCTCCTGCCTTTCTTGTGTTTTCCCTAGTGCAAAATGAAATTTGATAAGTACGTAACATTTCATTGCACCGGTACATAAGGGCGCGCATGGGGGGAGGAATGCAATGCAAAATTTTTGTGCAGCATGTAACTACAAGCAGATAAAAAATATTCCTCCAGGGATATCGGACCCCAGCTGGCACGCAGCTTCACGCTTCTTTCTATTGAAAAAAAAGCTTCAGCCTCATTTTCACTATTTGTACTTTCTCTTCAAATATTTTAACTGTGACTTGTTATATTTTTCGCTTCTTCACTGTTACCAAGCTAGAAATTTCAACACACTTTACGCTTTCTTTTGCTTCCTTTTGTTTCCATCTTCAAGCGCTGAACCTGATGGCTCAGTGGTTAAATGAAAGCTGAACTGCTGAAAGGGAAGAAAGAAGTGAAGCAAAAGCTGGAATATTTTCTGGAGGAAATTGAAAGGGACTTCCTGAAACTCGCAGCTCAAGGAATGAACCAAGGAGCATGACCAAGAAACCTTGATATCTGCAGACGACGTAGTAGATGAAACAAAACCGAAACTGAACAATGCGATGGCAATATAAGCGAATAAATATAAAACACAAGCATCTTCGTGCCGGTTGCATGTTTGTGGAAAGCAAAACTGGACACCTTTATATCTGGCTCGTTCTCTCGGAACAGGAAAACATTGAAAAACAAGATGTCGCCGAAAAAAGACTGGACCTGGCGCTTATATTGTTTCAGACACTGTCCATGCTATCAATGAGCCGATCTTAGAAAACGATGTCGAGTTTTAAAACGGGACAGTGTTTTAAAGGTAGCCAAGAATGCTCATCTGATTGACAAAGAAGTTGGTCTGATTACTTCAAATCACATTTTTGTCGATGAATGTAGCTTTGTCTAGCATCAAAGGAACTTTTGCTTGATGTCAAAAAAATAAGAGAAAAAGGTACCTGGCTGGAAGTCGGCCTGGTCGTACTTTAGCAAGGTCTATGCAAAACAATCTCGTGATAACCCCTGTTTGGGCATGCTGAGTCAAGGTAATATCCTCGAGGCCGACATTCACTGCGCAGCCTTCGGCCGTCAAAGCTTAAGTAAAGGGTTCATTTCTTGATTTATTAATGAGAATTTCCGTGTCTGTTTTGGGGAACATCTATGCTCTGTCTTAAATCAACATGCAGTGAAGCGAAAGCTAGGAGACGTGCTAAGGCACCGCCACGTGTCTTGATGCTCACCGTACAGTACGCAGTAGTATGGCTCCGCGCTTGGACGTCGGCTATATCGCATATGCATGTGTTTAGCATGGTGAAATGCTACATATACCGGGTGCCCTTCTTTATAACGTTAATATACTTTTTTACCATCCCTTGTGTCATATAAGACAAATATTCTCATTCGGCTGGATTGCTTGAAGAAGCAGACTTTATCTACATACTGGAAATAAAATTTCATAATTGACTGTGTAACAAAATTTCCCTAATTAAGTTTTAAACTAACTACATTAGCGCACATATTGCAATATACGAACTGAAGCAATTGATATCGTAACGCACATCCACTTGGATTTAATTTCAAACGAGCATCAGTTTGTAGATGACTGCTGTGTCACGTTCCGTAAAACTGAACTGTTCAACTTACTTTCTTAACAAAATATTTTTTTATACATTGAAGCTCAAATATTACTGCAACGCCAATGCATTTCGTCACAAACTTTGAGAACGCATATCTGGATAGCCATCGGCTACAATACGGAAATACAATATTTGCCGTAAAGTAATCAGTTTAAAAGTTAGTTAGCGAAGCTTGGTTATTTAGTCAAGCAGTCATTTTGATTTCTCGTGCAAATAACGTTCGCCTCTGAAAGTAATCCAGCTCAGGTAGCAAAATTGTGCTACGCGTCATGCGTGATGTTCACAAATGCTGCTAACGATAAAAAACTAAAATAAATATAAAAATGCATCCCACGTATGAATATTTTCTTACGTTTTAAAAACGGCACATAATACCGGGCTTCGCTGCATAATATGGACATCAGCGTGCTACCCATCTTCAGTATAGTCCCTCACAAATGTTGCGGATTACCGACCGCGCTTATAATATCTGCAGTAAAATTTTTAACGATGAGAAGTGAAATTCCTCACAAAGGACTGCATGGTTAAATAATAAGTCGTGGTTACAAAAACGTCAGTTATTTGACACGACGCGTGGTAATGGGATATGGCTTTGCGCTGTGGTTCTCACTCTTTTTTTTTCTCGACGGAGGACTCATTCACGTGGGACAAATTATGAGCGAAACGCCAACGCGGGGCGCCTAAAAACGAGGAACGCACCGCGCTGCTCGTAACAACCTGCAACGTCATGACCTGTCGGCGTGGCTTCTGCTTCTGCTACTCGGCACCAAACATTCCTAAAGTCACAATGGCGCATGAAAAATGTGTCGTGAACGCGTTTGTTAACGCGAATGCTTCCTTGCGGCGCACGACAAGTTTAACGCAGCGTTGGTTGCCGTGCATGATCGGACTTTGTAGAGAGTGGTTCGCTGAGTTGAACACATGCTTCAGCGTGCAAGTGGATGCAAAATTGGCTCACCGATTACCACAGCGCGTCGGATCTGCATATATATTTCCCATGACAGCTCTCCTCCGCCAGCTTTATCAAGTGTAAAGCGCCGACGCTGCATACGCGCTAATGATCTGTGCACCTCCGTAGGGAGAAATACTAATATTGCGGACGGCACACAACTTGTTCACCACGTCATTTGCTCAGCCGCGTCGTAAGCTTCAATTTCTACAAAGAAAACGGTGCAGGCAGGAATTGATATCTTGCACACTCATACAATCTGCACTTTAACTCCGCTGATTAACCCAAGCACCTACACTGCAAGCTCTGTACAGTGCAAGTTGGCTGTGAGACGGAAGTTCGAGCTGTCTTGACCTCAAGCAATATAATGCTTGCATCCTTTAGCTGCATTGGTCGTGCACATGAACACGCGCTCTTTTGGTAATAGGGAATATGTCAACATAGGGTCCTATAACGTAAAACTATTCCAATATGCTTTTATTTCAATCTCCTGACGTCAAATTTACGTAACCGCCGACGCAAGCTTCGGGCGGTGACCCGCAGCATTGCCTGAACAGCCCAATTAAACGTTCTTATCGTTTGTAGAGGTAACTTTTGCTTCCTTTCAAAACGAAGAACATTGCCTGCATTGAGCGGCTTCTCATATCTAATTGGCTGAAAAGAGGCGAGGCGACGCTAAAGTGGAGAGGGTTTCGATGGGGCCGAGCCAGCGCGCTGAATATAGATAACCGGATGAAAAAGGAGGTGCCGGCGTCTGCGATTGGTCCGCTTTTCCTTACCTAGCTTTCGCTGGCTTGTATAAAATCTCGGAGGCGTGCAACGGAAGGCTAAAAATACCACCAAAACGGATCGTCAGCAAATAAGAGTTGGCAGAGCGATGTCGTATACGCGCCGAAGGGGCTCGATAGCGTTATACGGCCAAGCAAACAGTTTTGTTATACGCAAATAGATCCATGTTCTCCGGCCAGTGCGAGTAGCCAGTGCCTGGGCGATCGGCGGCATGCATCTTTTATTCCTTACGGAACGGGGCAGCCTGCGGCTATGCAGAGAAAAATTCAGTTTTGTTCGGCATATTACTGCATGTTTAACGCGTACACGTACATTACTTTGACCGAGTGAGTTTTCGCGGTTTTGTGACGTCGACTGAGAGACAGGTGAGGTGGATGCAGCGTGAAACCTTTCGACCAATGGCAGAGGGTTATTGGCAAAAAGGCGCCGAATCAAATAATTATAAATTTTGTTCGGTCGAATCACGCATAATCAGTGTGTACACGTCCTGTCAGATTAGGAGCTATCGCGGTTTTTTGTGATGTCGCATGACAAACCGGCAAAGTAGGAGTGGTCGAAAATAGTTTTTAGCAATCGCGGATGGCTGATTGCGGAATTGGATTAGGAAAGTTTGGGCAAGCTATACGTTATAGCGCCCCTATGACAACCATTGCTTTGACAACCAAAGACTGGAAAAAAACATCGAACTATATCCAAGTGCAAATGAAGCCACCACAAGAAGTCTCTCGAGCCTCCACAGCATTGACTGCTATGTATGGAACGGAGTATAGGACCATGTTTGTGGGGCCCAATTCAGCACATAATGTTTTCTATGTACCATATACTGCATATATGTACCACTAATGAATGAACCAATAAAACTTGAAACTTGAAACTTGACGTTCACGGTGGTGAAACACCGCAGTAATATTGTAAGAGACGCTCGGGCAGAGCAAGTGCCGGCCTTGATCGACAGGCTAAACCGACTTGTTGCTACAACCCGCCATCACCAGCACAATAGAGCGTGCTTAACATATCCAACAACAGAAAACATTTATTTAACAGGAATTCAACATACACTTAGTGAAATAAGTCGTTATTTATTGCACACTTCGTCTATTCATTTCGATACATAAATTTTCCTGAAGGCATTATTGTAGGGGGGGGGGGAGGGCAACAATAGAAAGGATGAACAAATCGCGCTAAAATAAGTGAGACGCAGTGGTACAAAAGGAGGGCACATGAGAAAAGTAACGACCGCAAGCGTCGTAGTGGTCGCTTGAAACACCACGCATAAGGGCGCACAAGAGCTGCGTCATAGACAGCATATAATAACAACAATATATATATATATATATATATATATATATATATATATATATATATATATATATATATATATATATATATATATATATATATATAAACACTGCTTCAAACAGAGGATACAAACGCAGTTATAGTCATTCAATAAATGCTGGCGCACCACTTCGGAGAACCGTAGTACGCGTATCACTGCCACGCCGTTACACGAAAGGCGATTCCAAGTTAGATTTGATGTAAAGGTTACACCTAAGTATTTTGCTTGAATTTTCGGTAGGATAGGCGGATTGTTCAAATGGTATTGGACTAGAAGTGAAACGTGTTCCGAGAAAAGCGGATGTGAGGGCATTTGCTTATGTTTGAAGACATTAACTATGTGTTGCACCAAGTATATATATTGTCAAGGTCAGCATGCAACACCTCACTATTAAATCCTCAACGTACTCATTGTTCAATCCTCTGTATACAGCGATCATCTGCGTAAAGCCTGGTTTTTGACGTTATGCCGGTGCCTATAAGTGCATGTCGGAGGAACAAAAAGTGAATCCCGCACTCGCAGGTGCGGTGTTACACAAACAAGCGTTTTATCGCTGCTTCTGTTTAACATCGTACTCGCCGAGCTTCCAAGTCGCTTGCCTCGGAACAATGACTTCTATGTGGGTATAGCTATACATATATATGCAGATGATATTGCTCTGTGGACAAGCGGCTCTTCTCACCTTCGTCCGCGACCTCGTGGAAACTTGCAAATAGCTCTCTGAACCACACCTCCGAGTATTTGGGTGAAGTTGGCCTGCAGATACCACCCGCTTAATCGGTTGCGATAGCATATTATCCAAAATAACGCGCTCGTCGGACACTGAGCCGACTGCACCTTGACGAGACGCCGATACGCTGGGTGTGACAACACCGTTATTTGGGCGTAATTGCGGATCATCGCATGTCTGGCGTTCTGCCGCTAAATTCGTACGACGCAAATCGCAGATCTCCTCAGGTATGTGGCCGCCTTCACTGCTAGAAAGGCTGGCTGCGACGAAACAGCTTTACAGGTGTACCAGTCATGTGTACTCTCAGGCATAATGTATGCGGTATCAGTCGTGAACGTGCCACCTAGTTTGATGGTCCAACTAGAACGACATCATGGCGTTGCCCTTCGAGTAATGCTGGGATTACCTCGTGAGGCGCAATCTGTTGCATCACTTACTGAAGTGTATCAGTTACCCATGAGGCTGCAAGCAGACCAGAGAGCAGAGAGATGGAGAGAGAGAGAGAATGAACGTGTGCGAACGTTCATACAGACAAGGACGTGTGGCCAGTCTATCGTGTATGCCTTGCGGTTGCTGCGAGACACTTCAGTACCTTCTATTGGAGTGTCCCGCTTTCATTGCGCAGTGCACGTCGATAGTGAGGGACTATTACCTACTGGGCCTGCGGTGTACGACACTCGACGAATGTTTGTACCCCAGTGGTTGTGCATATCGAAGGGATCAGGCTCATCACGCTCTCCTTACTTTTCTAGAAGTAACTAACTTAGGTTCACGTTGGCAGCCTATTTATGTTTTCAAGTGACAAGTCCTCACAAACCATTTCTCCTATTTTAGCATTCTTTAGTAGCGTGATTTACTGCGAGCTACTTGAACTGTGTGTGTTGTGCTTTATTATTGCGATAACAATCACATGAGCACTCCAGGCACATTTTTGCCGTCGGCGTCGCGATGATGTTCCGTAAAAAGTCCAAGGACGATAACACTGTCGCCGCGTGTCCTATGCTCGAGTGAAAGCACGCAAGGGATGCCGACGATTGCGGATCAATATTGCGTGAGCGAATGAGAAAGCGGAAAGCAAACGCGCCGTCTTCCGTCTCGCGTAAGGCCATAGGGGTGGTGGGGGGGGGGAGAGGCAGGAATGGAGGAAGGCGGCGGCGTTATGCTCCGGCAGCAACTGCGCATTTCGCGACCGGGAACAAAGGGTACTGGCGTTCGCGGCTCAATCTCGCGCGCCATATATGGAGGAAAGCGGGGAGGCAATGCGGGAGGGAGGGGAGGCGGCTTCGACTCCGCCAAGTGTATACTTTGCACGCTCGCGCGTGCTCGCGCGCGCAGTATCTTGAAAAGCATCTGCAGACGACTTGTACCGGTCGCGCGCTGTGTTCTCGACGCTCTTGCGTTGAAGCGATAGACCGCACGAAGATGACGTCGCACGCTGCTGCTGCCGCGCTTGCTCACACCAACGTCCAGCGTTTTTCAGAAAGTGTCCGTGCTCATTGAGCGTGATGTGTTCATGTTGGCTTGTGCGAGCTGACACTGTGCTTGTTAAGTCACTTAGTAAGCGAACATTTCCAAGTTCATACGTCCTATAAAACTACTAACCTTACTTCGTATAGCTGTGTACTAATTTGCTATCGCAATCGATGCTTCGTCTTTCGGGCGAAACTGCGACTTTTTCTTTAATATCGGATTTATCTCCCCTCCCCATCTTCCAACCTTGCCAGTTCCAGCTCCAGTTCCTCTTTCGGTGGCAGGTGCCAGCCTATTTCTCGCTTTTCCATTCCTGTCATATATATATATGTGTGTGTGTGTGTGTGTGTGGTGTGTGTGTGTGTTTTGTGTGTTTTGAAAACGTTAATAACAGCAGGAACAACAACGATAACAATATCATGAATAAACATAACAAATAGCAGTGGCCCAACACAGACTCCTGAGAGCACCTGTAAATACAGAAGTTTTTGCGGATTCGATTCCGGGTTGGTAATCTACAAATAAGTTATTCATTTGAAAGGAATAAAATGCTTGAATATAATACGTGTTCCAAAGCTTTGCTTTGAACATTCGTTAGAGAGAGAGAGGGAGAGAGAGAGAAATGACAATTATTAGTCCACAAGAAACTCAGGCCCCAGTCAGGCCATCCTGGCCCAGGGCGTTATTCACATGGTACACCAGCAGCGGCTGTCTATAGTACGCGACGCAATTACGTGGGCCGTTTTTGATGCGAGAGCATCAAATGGCTCATTGAACGAAAAAGCCAGGGTCTGTAGCAGTGAAACGGCACCTAAATTCCCACTGGCTGCGACGCCACGTCACGTGAGCGGCTCGAAGGAGCAGGCGACAGAGAACATCTCCTGCCGCGCTAGCACGCCAGGTGTTGCCTGAGGGTCATCGCCGCGATGCCACGCTGCACTTGCTCTCGGAAGCATGCGTTATCCGCACATTCTTGCCCGCGCAAGCTCTAGCCTGCGTTCTAAATTCGCCTCGGTAATCGCTGTAATGAAATGAATGTATAAAAAACAGAATAACTTCGAAATAAGAAATGTTCGTGGTTGTGAGTTTTGAACCTACGCCCCCAAGCTCAGAAACCAAGTGACTTACCCACTGGGCTAAACTAACGTTTCCTAAATAGCAGGCCTGTGCACTCTGTATGCGTTACCAGTCTTGTGTTATCCAGGAGGCGTTGCCGGAATAATTGAAAGACTGAAAGGCCGAAAGACCGCTCGGCGGCGTTCAGTTGGACATTAATGCTTTCGCATTCACAACTGATAAGAAATGCTTAGATGTCCTCGGATGTTTTTCTTTAAGAATTCACATTTTTCTATGCCTACTTCCCTAATATTTGGGATGTGGCGCATCTGTTTGGTCGATCTTTCGCTGAGTAAAGTGCAGTTTACTTTTACACTATCCCCTGGATCGGCCTACCCTAGTCAGGGTGCCACTCCTGGATACAGTGCCATAGAAAAGGGGCCCAATCCTGCAGGCAGTATAATGCATGGCCATGTGTGTCACGTGGGTTGCGTCAACGCACCTTGGCGTCTTCCGCTGGCAGGCAGGTAATCGCTATTGTGCAAAATACTGTGCAAAATACTGTGCAAGTTATAATCAGTTGCATGATGTTTATTTAATCACTCAATGAAATCTTCGCTTTCCAGATTCCAACATGTAGGTTGGATCCGCGTATTTTTTTTAAGGCGAAGCTTTCTTTGACTCCTCTGTCGACTTTCCGGGCGTTGCTGCTGCTGTGGTCTTGCTGGCGCGTGCCGCTGGATTTCTTGCAACACCACCAGATGGCTCTCGCCTCCGTGCATCGCGGCCGGCACCACTGCGGCAGCGTTTCACAGTTTGTGCGTATGCACGTGATGTGCTTGCTTTCCTATGCGACAGAAATGCAGGTGCTGGGCTGTGGAGCTTGCGTGCTTGTCTGTGATGGTGTAAACATCACAATCGTCCATAGTATGAATAGTGCGCGTGCAGCTGGCGTCTCGAGAGCATGCTGGCCACGTATGCAGAAGGAGCACTAAACACGCACCATGTAACATGGCTTCAAAGCGCACACTCAGCGTCGACACCACCCAGGTCTAAAAGAACGTCGAACGGAATAGGAGAAAAGCATCTTCAGAGGAGCATCTTCATTACGCAGCGAAGTATGTATGTATACAGTGTATACGTACTACATTCGCGGTCTACGAATGTATGTATACAGTGTATACTTAAAATTATAATAACAGAATTATATACAGTCCCGTAATTTAGTTAAAGTTTAACACTTCTGGCTAACCTACGAGGCGAGTGCCATGTGAGGCAATGATATGCTCAACCCTCTCAGAGATTATGAACAATGATGCCTCAAGCAAACACGTCTCCCTGTGTGTTCTTTGGACTACGCAGGCAGTGGTGCACGCAAGGTAGCGATTAACATCAACTCACCACTCTCGTTTTGGACTAAACGCTGAAGAAATTACCCTTTCGCCGCCAGCATCACCGCTAATTATCGTCAGTCAAAGCAAACAGCATACAAAGCTTCGCTTGCATCGATTCTAGCAGTGCCTGGGATCCGCATATGTTCTTAATACAAATTTTCTCAGAGTGCAAATTTTCGCAGGGCTGCTTGTAGTAAAGTGCTTAATTATCTTTTCTTGAAAGGACTTAACAAGGTGGTTGACAAATGCTTGCGCGGTCATGTGATGTCATCAATATTGTGAAAAGAAAGAAGTGATCTACGGAACTGGTTTTAGAAAATCCCAGTTCGAGATATATTCATAAGTTCACAAGTTCTTTATTGCATGAAGAGTTACACAAATGATATTATATAAAGGTGGGACCTCATAACTCTCTTAGGAGCTGTAAATAGTGTCCCTAGAATACATGGTTTTATATATACATAATGATCGTGTGAAATAAAAAAGCAAAATTGTTTGCGACAGTGCACAAGTATTGCCTCTTAATTTTTTTAGTGATGCAAGCATGAAATAGCGAATCTTAGTCTTGTAATAAATAAACAGTTTTTCAGACACTGGGTTGGTTGATAATGAGGTCCACAACTTTGCTGCAGTATTGAAAGAAAATGACACATACCCATAATCGTTATGGGTATGCATAATTCTGATAGGCAATTTATACTAAAGTACATACAATAACTTCGAGCACAATATTGTAAAGCAATGCAAGAGAGCGGTAATGAACGCAACATTTTACTGATAGTACGCATATTGAGCATGGGGTAACCAAATCTAGCTTAGTCCATTCTTTTTAAGTAAAACATAGCCCGAAATTCCGTATTTCGCTCGACAATAATGACCAATAGGATGGTTGGTTAAGTGAATCCATAAACTATATTTCCCTACGTAACATGCAAATGTGGGAAGTTAATATAAAGCGTCCGAAGCGTATGCAATGGGAGACAAGGCATAATAATAATATGTTGGGATTTTCTTGTACACAGTGAGTAGATTTAATGATGCCATGGTAGCTGGCTGTCAAGATGCTCTCCTAAAAACTGGTGTCAACTTTTGCAGAGGAGATCTATTAAAGGTTAAGGTTCCGTGTTCTTTACGGCGGTTTTAGAGGTAAAGATTATCTACTTCTTTTAGGTATGCTTGCTCGAGGACAATTAGATTCAAGCCAGTTCGACAGTTTTCGTAAAACTCAATTATCTCTTGTTTTTTTTTCCACTGAAATGAAAATGAAAGAAACGCATGTACTCATGCTACAACGGAAACGACTGCTCCTTTTCACACAAGAGTAACATTATATTAAATAATACTGTTTAATAAGATGCAACAAAGGAATAGGCGTTAAAAATCTACATGCAAGTTTGCTAAAAGGAGTAAATAAAGTTCGATTACAGTCCTAGACGCACATATGTACACATGAACATACAGCTACTCCTAAAAAGTTTGAGCTTTCAAGGCTTATCTTGTCCCATAACAATAATCATCATCTGCCTTGCAGTTCCTTAATCTTTTTTTCTTCCTCAAATATTCTCTATCTACCTTGTACCACTACGTATGCCTGTAACGGATATGGTCGTATCAACCTCTTTTCTGCTTTTTTCCTGCGAATTCCCCCAACGGCTCTTGCTTATATCTACTGCTGACCGGTTGACGCTTCCGTCCGCTTTAAACCCAAGCGCTTCTGGAAATTGTACGTTACCTACGGTTATCCCCGGGTGAATCCCTTCGCATTCCATTAGGATGTGCTGAGTGGTCTCCGCATTCTCGCTACAGCATACACATGCCTCATCTAGTTCCGAATATTTGCTCCGGTATGTTTTTGTCCTTACGCAACCCGCTCGAGCCTCCAATAGCAAGGCACTTCCCTTTGTGTTATTGTACAGATTTTTCCTTCTAATTTCTTTCTTCTCATTCTTGTAAGCTCCATGGTCCTTTTTGTTTCCATTCTGTGCATCCACTTAACTGTCTCTGTTTCTCTCACTTTCTTTCTGATGACTCCTGTTTGTCTATATACCGTTAAAAACGCTTTTCAAGTAAAGATACTTGTGCACTTTCGGTTCCCATTTATTTTCATCCATGTTCCTAAGCCTTTCTTCAAAACTAATCTTGCTTTGCGCTTCTCTGACTTCAAAAGAGGCCTAACCCATGTCACCCTGCACTGTCTAATTTGTGGTTTTATCGTGGGCTCCCAAAGCCTTAGAAGGGTTTGGGTGCGAGCTAGTTGGCACGAATAATTCATTTTAAACAGCGCCAAAAAAAAAAAAAACGCACGGACAAGCAACAGCACAGGACCAGTGGTCCTAAAGCCAACGTGCTTGCCGATCTTTGCTTAAAATCGGATGCTTTATAGCGGATAGAAGTTAACCAAAGAATGACATTTGCCAACGTGGGCGCTGGCACCATTACTCCTCTCCAGATTCCACGCACCACCTCATGTTTACTGCGGCCCCAATGTGCTCTATCTTTAATTATTGCTGTATTCCGCTTCTCCTTTATTTCCAGATTATCTTGGCGGCTGCTTCGTAAGTCTTTCCTTGGTTTATGTATATGCCGAGATATTTATATTCTAGACTGTGGGTATGATTTGCTGGTCATCTGACACCACGTAATTACTCGTCTCTTCATTAAAGATCATAATTTCCAATTTTTCTGTGCTAGTCTTAAGGCCTAGATTTGTTGCCGAGTTGCCACACATATTCGTAAGAAGCGGTGCGACGTTGCCAGAGATATACACGCCTGCGCTACAGCGTGTGCATCGTCGGATGCCACAAAGAAAGTTTGACTAAATGTGGCCTCTCAACCATAGCCGCCAGTTTGGTCTCGCTGCCACTCACAGACCACAATGTCTACACTTTCGGACAAAGAAAGATTCACTGATTTCGACCTCCCAATCACGGCCAGTTTCGTCCCACTGCACTGCAGACATATCATACAGCATATCTGACTTAGAAGGAACTTCGGGGCGATTGCATAGGCGTCTGTTTCAGGCGTAAAACTTGTATTGTCAGCTAGAAGAGCGGGCGTTCCCCCTTTTATCAGTCGGAACTGTGCTGTGACCTGTGGCGGACAACCTGTGGTGTGCGCTCTCAGAACGTTGATAGAGGTTAAAAAGAAAGATTCCTCCCTCCCCATGGTCATTGATGGCGTAGGGTGCTTTAGCGTCAGGTTGCTGTGCTTGGGGAACCAGTGTGACGCAGTTTTGGTTCCACCCAGCACCGGAAAGGTTTAGCCTATGCGTTTTATTTTCATAGAACAGCGCCGTGGAAGAGATTAGACAGATAATGCAGACTGAAAGTGTCTCAAGTATCCGAAGAATGCTTATCGGATTAAAAGGTGTCGAGTCAGAAATATTTGAGCACGAAAACGTTTCAGGCCAAAGGCGCTATAACGCAACGCTGTTGGAAACTTTTTTATTCCAATTCTGCAATCAACCCTCCACGATTGGTCAAAAAATTGTCGAGCACCTCGCATTGTCGATAACACCCACTGCGCCTGTCTGTCATGCAATGTCATGAAAACCGCTAAAACGCCCTATCTGATATGACGTCTGCACACTGATTATGCATAATTAGATCGAACGAATGAAAAATAATTTCTCATTGGACGACTTTTTTGCCATTAGCAAAAAAGGCGTCGCTTGATCAATTGCTATTGGTCGAACGTTTAAGGGCTGCACCCACTATGCCTGTCTGTCACGCGACGTCACAAAACAACGAAAAGTCACCGCGTCAAAGTAACGTGTACACGTTCAAGACGCAAAAATATCTCGAACAAAATTGAGAATTTTTCTGAATAACCGTAGACTGCCCCGTCCCGTTCCAAAAGGAATAGGAGATGGCTGCCCTCCAATTACTGTGGCACTGGCTACTCGGCGTTGCCGGACAGCTTGGATGTATTTGCCTATAATCAAAATTTTGCGTGCCAGTATAATGTTATTGAGATCTTCCGGCACGTATACATCTTGCCAACTTTGCTGTGCTGAGGATTAGTTTTAGCGGCATTTTTAAACTTCCATTGCAAAACGCCGCGATTTCTGACCAGCCACCGCAAACTAAGTAAGGGGAATGTGGACCAATCGCAGACGCCGGCACCACCCTCGTCATCCGGGTGTCTACTTTCACTGTGCTGGGCTCCTATAATGCAAAACTATTCCAATATTTTTTTTTATTCGATAACTTGACGTCAAATTTACGTAAACACTGACGCAAGCATTGGGCGCTGACCCGCAGCGTTGTCTGAACAGCCCAAGCAAATGCTCTCCTCGTTTATAGGAGGTGCCTTTTCTTTGCTTTCAAAACGATTACCTACATTCAGCAGTTTTTCTTATCTAATTAGCTGAAAAAAGGTGAGGAGCACGATTAAGTGGAGAGGGTTTCGATGGGGCTGGGCCAGCGCACTGAAAAGCGATAACTGGATGAAGAGGGAGGTGCCGGCGTCTGCGATTGGTCCGCTTTACCTTACTTAGCTTGCCGTAGCTTGTCCAAAGTCATGGAAGTGTGCAACGGTCAGTTAAATATGTGGCTATAACGAATCTTCAGCAAGAAAGAATTGGCAGAGCGATGCTGTATACGTACAGAAAGGGCTCGATAACATTATGCGGCCTTCGCAGAATGTTTTGTTATACGCAAATAAACCCATGCTGTCCATTAGGTGCGAGTAGCCAGTGCCTAGGCGATCGGCGGCAGCCATCTTCTACTCATTTCGAGACGGGGCAGTCTCTGATCATTCAGAAAAAAATGCAGTTTTGTTGGGTATATTATTGCATCTTTAACGCGTACACGTCACTTTGACGTAATCAATTTTCGTGGTTTTGTGACGTCGAGTGACAGACAGGTGAAGTGGGTGCAGCCTGAAACCTTGTTACCAAAAGCAGAGGGTTAATGGCGAAAAGGTGTCGAATCAAAAATAATTATTTTTCTTTTGTTTGGTTGAATCATGTATAATCAGTGTGTACACGTCATGTCAGAATGGGAGCTATCCCGGTTTACGTCACGTCGCATGACAGACAGGCCAAGGGGGGGATGGTCCAAAAAAGTTTTTAACCGATCGCGGAGGGATTATTGCAGAATTAGAATAGAAAAGTTCGGAATAGCTTTACTTATACCGCCCCTGGCTCCGCTCCATCGAAACTCTCTCCACTTGAGCATGCTCTTCGCCTCTTCTCAGCCAATAAGAAAAATTTCTCAATGTAGGCAATGCTAGTTTATTTGAAAGCAAACGGAAGTGATTTCTGACAGACGAGAAGAGCGTTCGATTAGGCTTTTCAAACAGCGCTGGAGGTCACCACGCAATGCTGGCGTCGGTGGTTACGTAAATTTGAGGTCAGGAGATTGGAATAATTTTACCTTATAGGACCCCAGAAATGTGAAAAAAAAGATCGTATCTATGCGTCTCACGTTTCAAGTTGAGGCTGCAAAGTAATGCGCAAAGAAATGAGAGATGCTATGTGGTCTATTCTGCTCAACTTGGGGGTTAAGTAACTGAAATAGAATACTATGGTTGCCTCCATGAGCGCCGTATTCTTGTAAACGAGCGAGCAGTACCAGCGTAGCTCACTCTGCATGATGCGAGACGTTCCGCTACACGTTTATTTCCTCCCGCTCTCTGCTGAAGGGTCAAAAAAGTGGGGCGGACGAAGGCCGTCCACTGTGCTACCAGGTTGTCCGATTTCACAGCAGAGTGTACGTGTTAGCAGGCCAGTGACTTTCTTTTGTCCATGCGACACGCTCGTACAACAATAATGCGGTGCGTCAAGTCGAAGTACAGAAATAAGCGAACAAGCAGGCATAAAGAAAGATAAAAAAAGCAATCACGAAAGTCGTGACGCAATGTGAAGGAAGCTGAGTCGTTTTTCTCGTGTAAGATCTGTAGATTAATCCGCTCTTGGTTGGAACAATGCCGAAGGACGAAGAAGCGCGCATTCATCCTGCCCCTTGCTTCACTGACCCACATTGCACAATTCGCTTTCTTTATTTTTTCTTCCGCAAGCGTTTAATACTGACCTCCCAAGCTATTTTCGCAACGTTTGCCATTCATTGTCGCCCTTTGTGCGCCCGTCAACCTCCTCGGCCATGCGGGATCCGTAATGAAGTTCTGTGGTGAGACAAGTTAGAACATGAGGGGAGGACCGCTGCGAAGGGAGCGAGCGCTCGGATTGCGCTTTTGTGGAGACACCATTTCCATATGTTCTGGAAATGGCACTACTGCGGCAGGGTTTTATCGCAACCGAAGCTGGTATGGCGGTGACTACAGTTAAACTACATTGTGGAACATGAAAGGAAGGAACAGGGGGAAGGCTAATCTGCGGCACTCACTGCCTCCCATTAGGGAGCATCCGGAAATTAAGGCACCCACGAAGCGCACTGGGTAGAGTTGCCTGCAAGCACAAAGAGGAAAAAAAAATAGACGAATAGAAAGGAAAATGGTTTAAATAGACCACTCCGATGAGCAGCAGCGTTCGCAACGAAATGATGGGTCCTCAATTCTTGGGAAACGTGCTTCACTCACGAACCTCCCAGTTTTGCACTGATATTACTAGATAGGGGACCTTTTTCTGAGCCCCCTTCGACTTCCCCAGACCACATTGAATCGCACCACAGCTAATTAAGGAGCACAAAAACACGGATGCCACATTCCTGAGGCACGACACGTGCAAACAAGTTGAAGGCCCCCACTTCGTACGTCGCCGGTGGAGCTATTCACTGCTTGACTCTTCCAGAAAGCGAAGGGATAGCCCGGCACTGTTGCAAGTAAAGTGGGTCCCGAAGCAAGCGGCTATGATGTACCGGGAATGCCTGGCAGCGTAGCCCCCATCCGCCCATTGTGCCGACATTTGCAAGCCAGCGAGGCAAGCCCGCAGGGACCGTGAGGCACCGTGAGGCACCGTGAAAGTAAGACACTCTGCCCGCCTTGGTCCACCGTCGCCCCCACCTGGCTATTGTTACGGCGAGTTGTAAGTCAGCAAGGCAAGACCGCAGGGGGACCAAGTGGCGACTCTCTTCGCCGGGTATGACACCATCGCACGGGCGCCTACCATTGACCGAAAATGGCGTCATCTGAGCGGGCTCGCCCATTGGCCGAACCTTCGTTTTAAGCCGAGACACGGAAGGGCTTAAAAGACGCAGACCGAGAGCATTCTAGAGCATTCCTAGAGCATTCCTAGAGCATTCCTAGAGCATTCCCTGGATTCATCTCTCTCGAACTTCTTGCGATGGGCCGCAGCGTCCGAGTTGCTGCCGGCCCGTAATGACTCTAAGACTGTTCGTTGACGTCTCACTGAATAAAATGTAAAATAAACCTCCCAAGTGTTTCATCTCGACGTCCTCCTCGACTCCTACAATATCCATACCCAGCATGCAGCCCGCAAATTAGTGGGCTGTTTGCACGCAAGGCACGGATCCAGGGCGTATTTTTTTCTTGTTCGACTTGTGTCTTGGTGCGTGGAGGTCCTGCTCGGCACACTTTCTCGCTGCAGTGCCTGTTGTAGACTCTTGTTCGTTCCAGTCCACGCAAGGTATAGATTTTGACGTTGGTCGTCCTGCACTGGGTAGCGTCGGTTGGGGCTTCTGTAAGCTAGCTGTTCCGGAGTTGAGGAAGTAGTTTGACCTAGATGGCGGCTGTAGGTTAACCAACTCTAATGACTATCACTCGAAACTTGCAAAATCACTGCGTCCTCGTTTGTCCGCTTTGGTTGTGGGCAAATGACTTGTGAGACCTCGACCGCCCATATACACTTAAAACAGCTCTCATCACAATTCACCACAGCATCATCATACGAAAGTAAGGTGCACTCCGGCAACCTTAAAACTAGTCTCCAGCGTTATTGTGGGTCCTTTTCTCTGCATGATACGTGAGCTTGAAATGAGGTCCTATATTTGTAAATTGTATGTATGTATGTATTTTTACATGCCGCAGCCCTAAAATATCCTAGCATGAAGCTGTGGTCCAAAATATTTTAAGCGATGTGTCTACAGCGCTTGTTTATATATAGGGTGTCCCAGCAAGCGTTAGCAGATATGATCGATCAATCAATCAATCAATCAATCAATCAATCAATCAATCAATCAATCAATCAATCAATCAATCAATCAATCAATCAATCAATCAATCAATCATACATTAATAAAATTACAAAGAAAATGTAATACAAAGGAGGTCCCAAAGTAAAAGCTGTCGGTAAATAAAATAAAAGTAATCAGTAAAAACGGGATATTCTACATTTTTATACATGTCATAACAGGAGGTCCTCCTGATACAACATGTATAATAAACTGTGAAACATGCGATTAGCAGCGAAGGTAAAAACTGCGGGAAAATACAAATAAACATATTAGAAGTAATTAATCAAACATCTGGTAGTTGAAGACTAGACAGAAATGAGCAAAAAAATTCTATATTGAAATACACATGAAAGTACGAACATTACAGAAATAGAATATGAATATAATGATTATATAATATCAACAGTGCGCAATGCAACAAAGCAACGAAATGAATCTATAAACGGCTAATAATCTAAGAAAGCCTTGGGAGCTTTGCAAAGGCGGAAGGCAGCTGGGGAGGATCAGGTAACAGCCGATTTGTTGAAGGATGGTGGGCAGATTGTTCTGGAAAACCGGCCACCCAGTGTACGCAATGCCTCATGACTTCAAGCGTACCGGAATCTTCGAAGCACGCTAACATAACCCTAATCCATAAGAAAGGAGACGCCAAAAACTTGAAAAATTATAGACGGAACAGCTTGCTCTCCGTTGCCTACAAAGTATTTACTAAGGTAATCGCAAATAGAATCAGGAACACCTTAGACTTCTGTCAACCAAAGGACCAGGCTGGATTCCGTAAAGGCTACTCAACAATAGACCATATTCACACTATGAATCAGGTGATGGAGAAATGGGCGGAATATAACCAACCCTTATATATAGCTTTCATTGATTACGAGAAAGCGTTTGATTCAGTCGCAAGCTCAGCAGTCATGGAGGCATTACGGAATCAGGGTGTACACGAGCCGTATGTAAAAATACTGAAATATATCTATAGCAGATCCACAGCCACCGTAGTCCTCCATAAAGAAAGCAACCAAATTCGAATAACAAAAGGTGTGAGGCAGGGAAATACGATCTCTCCAATGCTATTCACGCTTCCCTTCCAAGGGAAGGGAAGCGTAGCAGGGGGCGGCAGAAAGTTAGGTGGGTGGATGAGATTAAGAAGCTTGCAGGGACAACATGGCCACAATCAGTACATGACCGGGGTTGTTGGAGAAGTATGGGAGAGGCCTTTGCCCTGCAGTGGGCGTAACCAGGCTGATGATGATGATGAATGATCCAGGAACATAAAGGGAGAAAAATAATGAAACATGGTTGCACAGTAATGAATGTATACACACGCACACATGTAGGTATATATATATATATATATATATATATTAGTGAAGGGCATGTTTTAACATTTGATGGCAGAGAATTGTGAAATGACATTGCAGGAAAGAAAGCTATCATTTTACCGTAGTTTCTTGTGATTTTAGGAAGCAAGAGATAATTATTTTCCTAAATCATGACGTTTTCATTTATTTTCTTTATTTAGTTCTGGCTGCTTTATGATGCGGATTGGAGCGCAGCCACGTGCTATTTTTGATACGTCGCGGGGCTTGCTTATAATTCGGCAAACGAAAAAAAAAAAATACTGCGCAATTAGTACTTCGCTGAAAATACCGCACTTAGATTTCCCTTGTTTGTGCCTACAAATGCCTTATTGACACTTTGATAATTAGGATAATACTTCTTAAGCTAGATAATATTTTGCAGTTACCTAATTAAATCTCAGTAACGAGAAAATTACTGGTGGCTACTCCACTTTATTGGAACCAATATACACTGGGTTTTCTTCGAGTAAAGCCATTACTCTTTTTGAAGTCTTGGTGCCTGGTAGTTAATCGGGACACCTTGTATATACTCATGACCCCTGCATGCCAGTGACGATCTTTCCATCCCTAATAAATGTTGTAAATCATTAGAAGAGCCTTCTTTTTTCATGAACCGTTATCATTACTTACTGGAAAGAGAAGCAACACTGGGACACATGTCATTCACGTGCATTTCACGGGCCCTCAATAAAAGGCTCTGCCGAAGGAGTCACTGAAGCCTGCAGGTATTTTTCAGGGTCAAAAAAGCACGCATAGGAATAAGTGAGGTAAACGTATACAGCAATCTACTCATTCTCTAAACATGGGATTTCCACACCTTTAGAAGCAATCGTTAATTGGCTACCTCCTTCTCTTTCAAAAATAGAATAGACTTTGCCCTGTGTGTATATTTAAATATGCTGTGTATGTGTGTTGTGTTTACAGTGGAAATTTAAAACAATGTTGAAGTGAAAAAATACGATCGAGGCAGCTGCCACTGGTGCGTCCAACGCGCGTGTCCTCTTATTATCAGAATTTGCAGAAATAAAGCGAAAGTATGAATTAAAAGCCGTGCACGTCCGCGACAGCAATGATTCCATAGCTTTTCGCCTTTAAGAGGAGGTGCTATTCGAGAGAAAAAAAAGTATTATTTGTACAAGAGATTTGAAAATACGGTAATTCATATAGTTTTTATGTATATTTCCAGTATGTCAAGAGTTTCTGTGTACCTGCTGTATTTCTTTAGCTTTGTGCTACACAACAACAAAATATGCTTATCCTTGGAGGCACGTTATCGGGTATTAAAGTTTCACGAAAAGCATCGCGATGTAGCTTAATTAGCTCTATGTAGATTGCAAACTGCCGATATCTATCCAAATTGCATGTATAGTTGGTAGAACTACGCAAGGAAAGACAAACAAACTCCGACTAATTTTTTTCGTAATCCCATGAAATATAGCCTTGCATTTTCGCAGCTACTGCTGAGAGATATTCCAATTTCAAGTAGATATCAGCATTCTACATGTCTTGAAGAGTATGTACGCCAAATGTTGTTAGTATAAGACAACTATTAAATGCACAAGGTTATTGATGGCAGTATTTTCAAATCTCTAGTACTAAAAATGAAAAAAAAAATTCGAGTGCCATCTCTCCTTACAAGAGCTTTTGCTTTTGCTTTTGCTTACGTGGAGGGGGGGGGGGGGGTCTGAGCCCTCCTTTTCTGGAAAACTTTGGAGGGGACTCGCGCCCCGGAGCCCCCTTGTAGTTGGCACCTATGGCGAGTGCTGTAGCAGCCAGAGCCGTTGCCTTGTAATCTGTGAAGCTGATGGGGAAGGCGTTTCGACCCGGATACTTGGCTGCGTCTATTTTGCGCCCGTGCGGGTCGTTATGGTGATTGTGCCTGACGATGTTTACCCTGGTGAGCCGCATGACTCGGTGGTGTTCAGGATGCATGTTCCAAGGGATCCGTTGAACTTGTAGACATTCTCGGAGCTTCGGCGGGATCTTTCATTTACGTTCGTCATCGAGTTCTAGGTTGGTTGCGTATCCTATGCGTCGGAGGACTCCTCGGCCTGTGGTTGTGAGCTTGGATCTCTCGATCTGGTTGATGAGGTGTGCTTCTGCAAGTTCTTCCCATAAGTTGTCAACTCCCATGCGAAGCGATCGCTCAGTGGAGGCGGTTGGTGGCAGTCCCAGGGCGAGCTTCGTGGCCTTTCATATTGGCAGGTTTAGCTTGTGTTTCTCCGATGTCTTCAGGCTGAGGTAAGGAGTTCCGTATGTAATGCAGCTGTAAAGGAGGGCTTGTACCATTCTCAACGTGTCGTGCTCTTTGAGGCCATTGCGACGATTGGTCACCCGTCGTGTGAGATGTGTAAGCTGTGTCACGGTGTTCTGGGGAGTGTGGCGTAGCCGCGCCCCTACTTTATGAAGTCCGAGCATTCAAAGAGAGTCGACCTTCGGTATTAGGTCTCCCTGTAGAAGGACTTGTGGGTCCGGTGCGTCGTGGCGTGGGGGTCTGCCCCGGGTGCGTGCTATGAGAACTAGCAGCTCGGGTTTGTCTAGGGCACAGTGGAACCCGCAGTTGTCGAGGTACCGTTCGATATTGACCGCCTCCTGAAGATGGTCGTCCTGTTCGCGCGTGATCGCGACTCTCGACCGCAATGTGATGTCATCTGCATATAGAGCATGGCATATCCATGGGACGGTGTCTAGGAGGCAGCGAAGTTTGAGGAGGGCCACCTTGAAGAGGAGTGGCGAACCTACCGAACTTTGCGGCGTACCCCTGTTAGGTACGTGAAATGTCTTGCTCCGTAGGTTGACAATTCCTACCGTGGCCGTACGGTTGGTGAAGAAAGCGCGCATGTAGGCGTAGGTTTTGGCGCCGCAGCGGATATCTTCTAGGTTACGGAGAATGGCTTCATGGCTCAAATTACCGAAGGCACCCTTTAGGTCTAGAGCTAGAATGGATGGGTTGCTGTGTTTGCTGAAATGTTCAAGAATACTCTTCCTTCAGCTGGAAGAGGACGTCCTGAGTGGAGAGCATCTGGCGGAAGCCGAACATGGTGTTCGTAAAGCGATCGTTTTCCTCGAGATGGGTTTTCCTCGAGATCGTTTTCCTCTAGATGTTGACCATATATTCAAATAGTTTCCAGGCGCAGGACGTAAGGGAGATGGGGCGCAGATTCGCGATGAAGATGGGTTGGTTACGTGGCCTCCGAGTGTTTCCAGGCTTTTGGTAGATCGCCCTAAGCCGAACAGTCGTTATAGTAACGAAGGAGAGCCTTCCATGCCCGGGGAGGGGGCGAGGGGCTAGCTGTCGTAGGTGCTTGTTGGTGACGCTGTCTTTGCCCGGGCTCGTATTGCGTGTTAGCTTTGCGAGGGCCCGCCTGTAACTCTTCCAGTGTAAGAGGCCGACCTAGCTCTTCGTCTGGCGCTCCTTGGTACTAAGGGGGGGGGGGGGAGGGTAGAAAGGTTGGTGGCAGTGGTTTGGGGCTTTGCTGAGCCACGTAGCTTCGTCTGAAGTTCTTGGAGTAGTTCGTCCTCTGTGTCGCCAGACTTGTGGATGAGTCGTTCAATTGTATGTCTTTGTTGGGTCTTGGTGGGGGTTTCGTTAACAAGGGCTCGAACTATATGCCAAGTCTTCTTTGTGCTGAGGGTCCCTTGAAGTATGTCGAAGAAGGACCGCCAGTTCTGGCTCGCTAGCTGTTCAGCTGTGCCTACGCGGTTAATATGGCGATTCGGCGCTTGAGCTTGCGGTTGAGCTTTTGCCATCGTTGTCGTTTGAGGTGCGAACGCGGAACCGCCCGTAAGTGCAGGAGATGATTATCAACCGCCGTATAGTACTTGAATAGTTGAATCATCCTGGTGTGGCCGTCAGCCGCATCTACGATACCGTTTCGTCAAACTTTAATGTTGCTGAGCATTTTTTTTTGCTGCTTTGTTGCTTCGCCGCAGCATGCGTGTATTCTAGTTAGGCACTAGTATTACCCCTCAAATGCAGCCTAATACTTAGGAATGGGGACTCGCTCCGTATAAGCCTTTAACTATAATGCCGTAAAGGTGCTGTGGCTACTCCGATAAATAAACTGTGACTTAATATCTATGTAAAGCTTCCTTGACAATAGACCTGTGAGGACACTGTGAAGGCCCCGCCTCCGGTTCACTGCAGTTCAAGCCATTCACCTCGAGCGATTGCGTGGGAAGCGTCATTATGGCGGAATGTGGGATAGCAAACAATCTCCGCGGCCCCTAGAGGAGGCATCTGCCCGCTCGCGCAACGCCCTCCGTGCAAACTACTCCGTGGTACGAACTGTGCCGGAGGAGCGAGTCCCTCCCACTCAAGAATCGGCATCTGCTTCAGCCTCCGAAACTAGCGGGTGCTTTTCGCACGGCAGATTGGCCTTTGGGGCTCTTGGCTGTTGGAGACCCACCTGATACCACGCCCACCTGAGTAGCGCAGCGCCCTTTTGTGGCGAACCTTGATCGCCATAGTCCAATGCGACTAAGTGGACTTCCCGTGGACCACGACTGTCTCTCTGTAGTTCCATAGTTTTTGGTTGTACCGGTGTTTCGTAGCTATCAAGGATTATATCTTTTCGCTAAGTGTTGGAGTCACCCCTAGTAGCCTGCCGCGACGCCCATCTGTGACGGGAGCAGACACGAGCTGCGTGTATTACTTAGACATCCGCTACCGGGCACGTGAACCCGAACCACCATGAAGCTACGATGAAAACACCACAGATTCTAATGTGATCAACTCCGTGTAGCGTGGAAATGTACGGACAACCTCATAAAGCAGTGCGAATCATTTTAAGCGGTGTAAGTTTAGCCCTTCCTTGCTAGTTCTTGTCGACAGACGAAAAAGAAATGGCCGCAGGAAAGAGATGGTGCCCGAAAGAAAAAGTAATGCTGAAGAACTCAACTCCTCCTTACGTGCTCATGAAGCAGCCTAGTGCCGAAAGGAGCGCCCCGTCCTCACACTGCCACTAAGTCGCCAGAGACCGCCCGCTGAGCTGTCTCTTTTCAAGCTCAACGACGCGTGGGCCATCTCGCACGTCGTCATGGCTTTTTTTTCAGCTCTAAAATGCCGCCTTTGGGGTACAGCGTATCTCTGCTAACAAATCCAGTAAACGAAAAAAGTGAAGTGACCTGTTTTTCACATCGTAAGCCGCCTCCGCCCAGTGATGCCGCTTTTATTGTTGAAGCGTTGACTGCGGCACTACCATCCTTGCGCAAAAAGCTCGGAGAAAGCTGTCTTTCCCTCGTTTACTAAAACACACAGGTCTTTTCAGCGCCTCAACCGCCAAGCTGTGGTGGAATTTCATTTTGATGAGATATACGCTTTGCAGCCGGTTGTGAAAGTGTCGCTGGTGTTTATTTAGTTTTCTAAAATATGATAATATTCTGAACAAATATCAGGGCATTGCAGAACGCGGGAGAAACAGGCACACACAACAGAGTACAGAAACAACAGAAAAGTAAGATCATGCGAAGGGCAAAATAAACGGAGAGTAATACATACGTAAAAAGAGCCGGAACAGTAATTGGTAATAGACTACGTAAACCAAAGCGTAGCCGCTAATATTCAAATTTTGTAAGGATAGCTTTGAACAACGCTTCACTTTGGCAATCATAAATGTGCTTGGGCAACTTCTACCAAGCTCGCGCAATGTTGAGGAAAAATTGCTTTAAAGGTTCCAAAGCTACAGGTAATTTCGGTGTCATTACCAGGTGTTTTTATAGAGTCTACAGATATAAAATAATGTAAACTGACTCTTCGTGGAGTGCAAAGTCATGTCCTGTTTCACTCATTCAAAGCGAGACGTTTGACGCCTAAAGAACTGCAGCACCTTTGGCGAATGCGATTCCGGAACACGCGCCGAAACGTTCTTTTTTTATCTTATCATTGCGGCAACAAACTCGAACGCACCCGAGATACTTGATTTTGCACCCTTATACCCGCACGTCCCCCGCACAGTGTTTTCGACGCAATGAAACAGAATGTATGAAGTTATACAAAACAGGGGGTCTTAATTGGCGATATGACCATTACAGAGACAGACACCGGTCAATTGACAACGTCAGCGGTATATTTGTGTGACAGCTTGTCGATGTCGCCTAGGCACAACTGACAGAGAAATGAAGAGTGAGTGAGTGAAACAACTTTATTTGGTCCACTATAGATGTAAGCGAACTCCACGTCACCTGGCTAGGCCTACTCGGGGACAATCAGGTGAAACCTGACGGCCTTCTCGCGAGCCCTCCGGACTGCCAGGATCTGAGAGGTCTGATCCTGGGCCCTAATTAGCTTCCTCCTTTCCTCTTGAGTGAAAGGGGGACCGGCAGAGGCGCAGCCCCACAGGACATGTTCGAAGTCCGCATAATCACCACACAGAGGGCAGTCCGGGCTTGGGAACCGTTCGGGGTACATTGCGTGCAGCGCCGCGGGGCTCGGGTAAGTGCTTGTTTGCAGAAGTCTAAGAGTGACTCCCTGGGCCCTGCACAGCGAGGAGTGCGGCGAAGTTAGGAGTCTTCTTGACAGATAATTATATTTGCAGATTGCGTTGTACGAGCAGAGAGGCTCGGGTTGCCCAGGAGAGGACGCGTTGCCCAGCGCACGGTCAGTCAAACCTCGTGCAGCCGAGTGCGCCTCCTCGTTGAGGTTGATCGAGGCCCCCTTAATGGTTCCAAGGTGCGCAGGGAACCACGCCAAAGAGTGATGTTTCATGTCTTTGGCACTTTGGATGATACCTAGGGCCTGGGGAGCCACCATTCCCATCTGAAAGGCCCTGACAGCGGCCTTGGAATCCGAATAAATCGTGTCATGTACACTGTCCTTCAATGCAAGAGCAATAGCAACCTGGTCTGCAACGCTGGAATTAGAAGTGCGGACGGTAGCGCAGCTAAGGATTTTAGAATCACAGTCGATGACCACTGAGGAGAAGGCCTCTTCTTGAACGTACGAAGCAGCGTCTACGAAGCATGTTCGGTCCTTGTTTAAGCGGGCACTGGCGAGCAGAGCTTTACCCATGGCTCGTCTTCGTCCTTCGTTGTAGGTGGGATGCATATTTCGTGGCATCCGGTGTATGTAAATCTTGGACCTTACGTCGCTGGACAGCTTCATAGCGTCGAGACTGACGACCGTGGGGTTACGTCCCAGCTTGCCAAGTATGGCTCGGCCCGCTGGGGTACCGGAGAGTCTGACAAACTGGGAAAATTCTTGTGCTTCAACGATTTCTTCGAACGTGTTGTGAATTCCCAAATTGAGGAGGTCTTTTGTGTGCGTTCGTAAGGGAAGGCCGAGGGCAAGCTTGAAGACTCTTCTGATTAGGGCATTGATCTTGCTGCGCTCCGATAGTAACCAGTTGTGCATAGCCCCTGAATAAACGAGGTGGCATAGCACGAAGGCGTGGATAATCCGGATCAGATTATCTTCCCTGATTCCGCGGTACCTGTTGGCGATTCTTCGGATCAGGCCGAGGGCGCTTTCGGTCTTGGAACAAATGCGTTTGAGGGCGGCTCCATTGGCCCGGTTCGACTCGATAAACATTCCTAGGACCCTAATAGTGTCTACCCGCGGTACTGGGGAGCCCTTACCGGTGAATAATGTAATGTGGCTCTCTGTTGCTGGCTTCCAGGACCGGTGTGAACCGCCTCTGGGCCTCTTCTTGTAGATCAAGAGCTCGGATTTAGCGGGCGAGCACCTTAGCCCGGTGGGGATAAGATACCACTCCGTCACATCGATGGCCTCTTGCAAAGCACCCTCGACCTGCCCTTCACATCCACTGGAGCACCAGATGGTGATGTCATCCGCGTAGATCGTGTGGTTAATGTTCGGGATTTTGTTCAAGGCTCTCGACAGGTTGATCAGGGAGATGTTGAACAGCGTCGGGGAGACCACCTCCCCCTGAGGTGTTCCCTTTGGCCCAAGCTGGATTTCGTGGGTCAAAAACTCGTCAATCTTGAGTCTAGTGGACCTTGAGGAAAGGAAGGTGCGCACGAAATTGTACGCCCGTTTGCCGACGTCACACTCTGTCAAGCTCTTGAGAATAAAGGCGTGCGATATGTTGTCAAAAGCCTTTTCCAGATCCAAGCCGAGAATTGCCTTAGTGTCGGCGGAGGTAGAGCCAATGATCTGGTGCTTGATCAGTCTCATGGCGTCCGGAGTCGAAAGCCCCGACCGAAAGCCAATCATGTTGTGTGTATAGCATTCGTTAGACTCGAGATGGTCAGTCAGGCGCTTAAGCATGGCGCGCTCGGCCATCTTTCCAACAAACGACGTCAGGGAGATGGGCGTTAGATTGTCTATGCTCGGCGCCTTACCTGGCTTCGGTATGAGTACTGTGTAGGCTGCTTTCCTGCTCTTGGGAATGAGGCCGCTGCACCAGATATCATTCATAGAAATTCATTCAAAGAAACTCGATTGAGGCGTCGTCGAGATGCTTGAGCATTTTGTTGGAGATCCCGTCGGGCCCAGGGGCAGATCTGCCGTTGAGGGATGCGAGAACTCGCTTGACCTCAGCCACGGTAAAATCCTCATCCATAGATGGTACGTCACGCCCTTCGTACTTGGGAAACTGGGAGGGGCACCGGATCGTCCGTGGCTGCCAGGTGCTTTTCTATGAGGGGCTCCGTGACTGCCTCATCTGGAGTCGAGTCGGTGGCCAAATGGACAGCTTTCCCCAAAGCTCTCTTCTGGTTGGACTTGGTGTTGCCATCGTGCAGTAGGTGCCTAAGGAGACCTCAGCTTTTACCGTTCTTGAGTTGGTCCTCCACCGAGTCGCACAGCTCGTCCCATTGCTGCTTGCATAGCACCTTGCAATGAGCCTCTATCATCTTGTTTATATCGGAAATTTTCTTGCGTAGTCTTTTGTTATGGCGCTGAGTCTTCCATCTCGCGAGCAGTGCCTGCTTGGCTTCCAATAGATGCGCCAGCCTACTGTCCATCCTGTCCACCTCCAGATCGGTTGTCACCTCCTTGGTGCCTCTAGCCGCATCCTTCTTTATCTCGTCGCACCAAGAGTCTAGGTCATTATCATCGTTAAGGACACGCTCGGAGCGGTTGGCTCGGAACAAGTCCCAGTCAGTGAACCTAAAGTTCCTCGTTTTGTTACGGGCAGCCTTGATCACCGCTTTGATGATGCAATGATCGCTGCCGAGGTCCATGGCTGTGTTGGTCCACTTGACGTTTTCCAGGTTCTTGACAAAGATAAGATCCGGAGTCGTATCTCGGCACACCGAGTTCCCTCTCCTGGTTGGAAAGTCTTTATCAGTTATCAGCGTAAGATCTTCTTCCGTTGCCGCGTCCCATATGTCTCTACCCTTCTTCGTATTGGCACAACAGCCACACGCCTGATGCTGGGCATTAAAATCCCCCATGACGACTAGAGGCTGACAGCCGGCCAAATGCACGGCCTTCTTGAGGATACCACCAGGCCTGGCTCTGTGAATGCTGGGTCTGCAGTAAACATTCAGTATGAAGATACTCTTTCTTCTTAAGCGCTGCGTAGGGGGGTCGACAAGGAGAGGAATGAAGAGACGAAAATTTCATTAACGTATAGAGAATAAATGCGGTTAGACAACAAATTCAAGCAAAAGCCGGTAATATATAGTGTGTTTTTCTTAGGTTATAAAGTTTTAAAATAAAAAGGGCTACGAGGGTAAACGTGGCTTTTCTGCAGAGTAGTTCCTAGATGATGCGTACATATTTAGCCGCTAATACAAGGGGGTGCTGATCATTATTGAGCCTTATTTAGAAAAAAAATGCAGCTAGGGCGTTGTAGTTGCTGCACTATTCCCCCAGGAAGCCATCGCGCTTGCAACTTCTGCCATGAAGCTTCTTATTGTCCCAGAAAACAAAGGCCTTCTGTGTTTTGGTGAAACTACTTATTTGCAGTATTAGTTTCCTCCAGCACCCTCCTAAATTCTTGTATTCTTAGGTGAGTGTTGAGATTGGGACAAAGATAATAATCAGAATTAGCCAGATTAGGTAGATAGAAGAGGCATGGGGCATCACTTGAAAGCTTAAGGTCAATTTTGCCATTGTTTCAACTGTAGCGTATGGTGAGGCATTGTCATGCAGCAAGATGACCTCTTTGGAGAGCGTTCCTCGATGTTTTTCTTTGATGCCTTGCCTCAACTTTGTCAATAAAGCCTAGTAATATTCTCCAATTATGGTCGAACCCTTTTAAAGGTAGTCCACCAGCACAAATTTCTTCTTTTAAAAAAGAAGTATTGTGACTTGCTTGGGCACCGTCATTTCTACATGGAACTGAAATTACTGTTCCTCCATTTTTTAAGGCTGTTACTTCGTCTGGGGATCACAGCAATAAATACGTCTCATCACCAGTTGCCACTTTGTCCACTGACTCAGACTTATTTTTTCTAAAATGCTCCAAGACAGCCATGAATGTTTATGCACGTTTTCTCTTTTGTTTAGTTACTAAAACTTTCGTGATTCACTTTGCTGCAAGCTTTCTCATTTCCAATCCGTCGTGGATAAGCACTAACTCTATCACATGACATTTCCATATATGTAGCAATACTGTTGACTGACATTCGGCGGTGGTCCATGAACATCAGATGGATGACTTTTACATTTGCAGGCACAAAGACAGAAACGGGCCTTCCACTACGTTTCTCACTTTCAACACCGAATGGCGATTGATAACCTAACGTTTAATGGTAGCATTTGAGGGTCACTGCTACACAAAGCTCGTTACGTTTCATCATGTATCGTGATCGCGTGTTCCCCTTATAGAAACAGGGAAAAGACGGGGAATGCGGGAGATGGAAATTCAAGACGATGAGCAAAACGTGAACAAGGTGAATGCAGGAGCCAACGTTTCGACAAGTGGACTTGTCTCCTTCAAGGCGACTCACGCTTTCCTCGCCACGGTATATATAAATCTCGCCACAGTGTTATATATATATATATATATATATATATATATATATATATATATATCCATAAATATATACTGTCGCGAGGAAAGCGTCCATCGCCTTGAAGTAGACAAGTCCCCTTGTCGAAACGTTGGCTCCTGCATTCACCTTGTTCACGTTTGGTGCAACGCCTTATAGCAACAGTAAGTTGATTATGTTCCTGAGCACTTCTACAGTGAACTTTTATGGAGGCGCTTCCATGTTCACATTGGACAGGAAAAACAATCGCGAGCTTAAAACATAGGTATAGCTGATTTTTGCACGATTCAATATAGACAATTAGAGCAATACACCCTGCGATTTAAAGACAATTAGATCATTTTTTCAGGATAAAGCTCAATACACATCAACCCCGACGTGACTTTCAGAAGAATAACAGACGTTTCTTGGCAAATATTTTTTTATAACCTTGAGGGCAGCTGTTTGCTATACTCGCGGACAACTGTTCTTGTCTATGAGGCGAAGGTAGCGGGGGCGGAGCTCCTGCACATGTATTTAAACGTATTGAAGTCCGGGGATGTTTGGCACTGGTTTTGGTTTCGATTTGCCGTACGCTCCATATCTCCTTTACTTTAGTGTGGGCAGACACCGTTAACTCGGAGTGAAATTAGGAAGTTCTTCGATGTCTAGAGACGTCCCACATGTCTCGAGTTCTGAACTCCGGTGGCCTGCGTCGGAGCCCCTATTGCTCCAGGGCCGGCGCAAACCACAAACAAGCTGATCTCTCTTTGTATATATAGACAGAGAGAGAGAGAGAGAGAGAGAGAGAGAGAGAGAGAGAGAGAGAGAGATCGAATTGCTTGTGGTTTGCCCCGGCCCTGGAGCAATAGGGGCTCCGACGCAGGCCACCGGGCGACCACGTTTCACCACCTACTAAATGTTATCGCACAGCGCCGGACGCGCCTGGATGTATCGGAAGTTTCTGGAATGTTATCGATGGTTCCATCCGCTGTCTGTCACCGAAGATTGTGGAATTTGACTGCTTGTATGCGTGACACAAATAATGTAGAACTTTGTGGAAGACACGCGGGTCCTAGCGATCACTCTAGGACATTCGACGACTGATGTTGATCCGCTGATCCGATTTGCGACGACCGTCGTGTGTGTTCGCCGCTATCGTTGTTTTTTTAGTGTAGCCTGCTTTTGCGGGCACAAGTTCGCCCAAGTCACGAAATATTTCATTGCGCACCTAGCCTCAGCATTTATCGCAGTGACCGTGAAGCACGTGTAGGAGGCGGTGTTATGTTGGCTATCTCGCGAGATATTCCGTCTCCCTATATTCCCGTTCAAACTAATCTTGAAACTGTAGGGGCGCACGCTTTTATCTGTCATAAAAAACATTGCGTTTGGGGTTTGCTATCGTCCGCCCAATAATTGCTCAAATTTTGCTGCACATATACATGATGCCATTGATACTATTATTGCACGTTATCCTAACGCTTTCATTTTTCTCCTGGGAGACTTCAACTTTCCCAACATTTCCTGGTCTTCTGATCCCCCGGCTTTGAAACCATTTTCATCAGATAGTTTTGACTTTATCAATCTTTGCTCGGTATTTTCTCTTTATCAGCTTCTCTCAACTTACTTGGTTATCGCACAATACGGCAAATACGCTTGACCTTATACTAACGAACTGTCCTGATATGGTCTCTGATTTATGGTATCTGCCAGGTATTAGCGATCATTTAGCGCTCGGTTTTCAATTAAAATATTGTCAGTCAATAAACCGGAGAGTCAAGAAGTCTTTTCGTAATTACAGTAAAGCCAACTTTAAAGCCATTAACAACGAACTGTCTACGTTTCTTAACGTTTTCTTAGACGATCTTGAAAGCCGTGCTACCGAAACTAACTGGAATATGTTTACAACAAAAATACATGAACTAATTGACAGTCACGTAGCTATGGGCACTATTTCTTCGCACTCAAAAGCACTTTGGTATAACTCGCATTTAAAACGACTTCGTAACAAAAAAAAGAAAGAAAAAAACGGCTCTATCACTCTGCCAAGCATTCTCCCTCCGAGCAGCGGTGGGATGTATATGTGAAAGCGAATAATGCGTATGTCTCTGCACTGAAATGTTCTCGTAATAATTTTCTACAAAGTACTCTGCCAACTATGCTCAGTAATGACCCAAAAAAGTTTTGGCGAACCATTCACCCCGACCGTAATAGCAAAATTACGTTACTCGACTCTTCTGGTGATGCAATTTCAGTTGCCGACTGCTGTGTGGTATTAAATGATGTATTTTGCTGTAATTGTGTTACAACCTCGTCTACAACACTTCCCAACGTGCACTGTTTTGATTCTCTAACACTGGATCCAGTAATTATTCAACCGCTCGGCATCGAAAAAATTCTCGAATCATTGAAAGTGTCCTCAAGCCCAGGAATCGACCTTATCAACACTAAATTTTTAAAAAGTACCAAAATATATTCTAGTATCATGCTATCCAAAATATTCCAACAGTACATTGATGAATCCACACTGCCATCTGACTGGGAAGTCGGAAAGGTGGTTCCAGTTCACAAATCTGGAAGTAAAAATTCACCCCTAAACTACCGCCCGATTTCACTGACTAGTATCCCGTGTAAAATCCTCGAACATGTCCTTTACACAAATATTGTTAATTTCCTTGATGCCAACTCGTTCTTTTCGAAGGCTCAACATAATTTCCGCCGATCTCTTTCCTGCGAAACACAGTTGGCTTCCTCTACACACAAGCTATATACAATTCTTGATCGTCGTTCTATAGCTGACTGTGTCTTCCTAGATTTCGCAAAAGCTTTTGAAAAAGTGGGCCACAGTTCACTTCTCTTTAAATTAGGCAAATTGAACATTGATAGGAAACTTCTCTCCTGGATTGAATCCTTCCTAACCGGACGCTCACAATTCGTGTCTGGTAACACAATTCCGCTGTTATCTCATCTTTTTCGCTAACATTGTATTAACAGAAGAATACTCTGTATCGTGTCTTTTTTCCCGTAAGTTCCATTCCCCTCTGTAATGCCTCTGGCCCTGATGCTAATACTAATAAATAAATAAATAAATAAATAAATAAATAAATAAATAAATAAATAAATAAATAAATAAATAAATAAATAAAATGCTACCTTCGTTATTCACAGTTTTGCTGGCTTCTTCACCGTCACTAATACGTGACAATATATATGTATAATCAGCCTATTTTATGTTCACTGCAGGACCAAGGCCTCTCCCTGTGATCTCCGATTACCCCTGACCTGCGCCAGCCGATTCCAGCTAGCACCTGCGAATTTCTTAATTTAATCACCCCACCTAGTACTATGCCGTCTTCGACTGCGCTTCCCTTCTCTTGGCCCACATTCTTTAATCCTAATGGTTCACCGGTTATCTAACCTACGCATTATGTGACCTGCGAAGCTCCATTTCTTTGTCTTAATGTCAATTAGAATATCGGCTGTCTCTGTTTGCTCTCTGATCCACCACCGCTCTCTTTCTGTCTCTTAACGTCACGCCTAACATTTTTCGTTCCATCGCTCTTTATGCGGTCCTTAACTTGTTTCCGAGCTTCTTTGTCAGTCTACATGTTCCTGCTCCATATATTTGCACTGGTAGAAGGTATTGATTGTACACGCTTCTTTTTAATGGTAATGGTAAGCTACCAGTCAGGATCTGACAATGTCTGGTGAATGCGCTCCAACCCTTTTTTATTCTTCTGTAAATTTCCTTCTCATGATCGTGATAAATATCGGGCCCGTTGCTTAACTCCATTTCTTCTCGTTTATTGCATAACGAGGGTCTCGAATCTGACAACATCGATGCCTTCAGGTAGCATGTGTGGGTTTATGGACCAGTTGCCTTGACCGAAAAACATCACATAGCCGTGACGCCTGCGGCAGAAAGGATGTTCCACATGCACCGTCAAGGTTTGGGAGTGGTGGCGCTGGCAAATACTCCTAGGGTTTGTTCTAGCATCATCACATGAAAACCCCAGAAAGTGGATGGGAAAACGGCGCCGTGGTAGCTCAGTTCGCAGAGCATCGCACGCCTAATGCGAATACGTGGGATCGTTTCTCACCTGCGGAAAGTTGTTTTTCATCCACTTTCATTTTCGTTAATTTGTCATTTATTTAATTGAATGAGTAAGTACAAGTAATTTCCCCAATGTTTTCATTGGTGTAATTGTTTGTTGGATTCTTGTGATACTTTCTTAATAGGTATCTTCCTATTTTTCTTGTGTAGAATTAAGGTTGCTGTACAACCTGTGTAGATATTTTCCAAGGTTTTTACGTAAGCGTTCTGTACTCCTTGATTAGGTAATGCCTCTATGACTGCTGGTCTCTCGACTGAATCAAATGCCTTTTCGCAATCCATCAAAGCTATAGATAGAGGCTGATTTTACTCTGCGGAGTTATTGATTACCTGATTGATGACATGGATGTGATCCATTGCAGGGTATCCCTTCCTGAAACCTGCCTCTTCCCTTGGTTGACTAAAGTCCAGTGTTGCCCTCATTCTATTGGAGATTATCTTGGTGATTATTTTATATAATATTGAAAGTGATCTAGTGGGTCTATAATTTTTCAATTCTTTGACGTCTCCCTTGTTGTGGATTAGTATAACGTTGGCATTCTTCCAGTACTCCGAGACACTTAAGTCGACAGACAGTTCGTATAAATGGCCGCTAGTTTTTCAAGCATTATGTCCCCACCATCTTTGATTAAATTGACTGGTAGTCCATCTTCTCCTACCACTTTTCCTCGTTTCAGATCTTGCAAGGCCCTTCTAACTTGATCGCTAGTTACAGAAGGAGCTTCTGTAACCTGTTCATTACAACTTCGAATGTATGTATCGCGGCTGCTTTGGGTACTGTACAGGTCAGTATACAATTGTTCCGCTGCTTTTGCTATATCTTCGAGGCTGCTGAGTATATTACCTTGCCTATCTTTCAGTGCATACATCTTGGTTGGCCCGATGCCTAGTTTCCTTCTCACTGTCTTCAGGCTGCGTACACTGTTGTACTGCTTCCTCAGTCTTCATCACGTTATAATTTCGAATATCCCTTATTTTCTCCTGGTTGATTTCACCTTATTTCACCTTATTCACCTAATTATTCACCTTATTTTCACCGGCTGACCGGTGCTGCAGCTCTAGTTTCCGCAGGCGGGGTGGAGCAGCGCCACAAGAGGGAGGGCATACATTAGCCGTGAAGTGGCTGCAGCTTCAAATAGCTGCAGGGCCCACCTGGCGGTACAGCCCTGTCCACTGGCAAGGAGCTGTGAGATCGCCTTGCGGACCCGAAGCGTCTAGGTGCACAGGGCCTTGGTAACCGGCAGCCAGATCAGCCAATGGTCAATGCGCAGCCCCAGCTAGGGGACTGCCTTGCTCCATGGGAGCTGGACGCTCTCCATGCGCAGCCGGGCAGCTGAGCGGTGGGCTGATGCTCTGGGATGCAGTAGCAAGGCCTCGGTCTTCCTGGCCGAGATGGTGAGGCCGATGCTGCAGAAGTAGGTAGCCGCAGTGTCCAAGGGTCTCTGTAGGGCCGCACGCGCCTTGTGGATGTGTTGCGCTGGTCTCCGCACCCATAGGGCGATGTGGTCCGCGTAGATTGAGGACTGCAAGCGTTGAGGGAAGACAGTAGGAGAGTGCTTGAAGGCCATAATTAGTCCGCGGACGTGGAACTGCCCAGTGTTCAGTGTATCGATTTATGCGAAAAGCAGGATTCTGCTGCAAGTTCGCGATGTTTATGATATGATTAGTACCCTTAATTATGTCACATTTAAAAGAACAAATAAGTTGATACTCGTAAAGGTGGTCTACTCGTAAAATTTGAAACTTCCGGAATATATCACGCATATGTGCATTGTAAGGCAAGTCTGAAATAGCACGTAAGACATTCTTTTGAAGTGAAACTAATTACCTAACGATCTTTTAGTTCTATTTGACCAAACGAGGTTGCAATAGCGCAGGTGAGAAGCGCATAGTGCATAATAAATCATAAGCTTCTGAGATAGTAACCTCTGGCATCTGCGCAACATATAACGTTTTACTAAGTTTATCTTGTAAGGAGTCGGCGTGGTGGTCCCATCGCATCAGTTCATGAAAGATAACAGCCAAAGTTTTTGCTGTACCGGAAAGTTCTATTTTCATGTCACTCAGTGTGAGGCACTGAGTGGGATCACAAGGCATGCACTTCGCTCTAAATAGGACCGCTTTGGTCTGGGGCAATTTAACTGAAGAATTTTAGTTCCTGAGAAAAATAACGTAGCGTCATCTGCGTAAATAATATAGTTAATCGAATCATCAATATTCACAATGTCATTTATATAAATGATAAATAGAAGTAGTCCCAATATGCTACCTTGAGTCACACCCTGCTTAATAAGTTTAAACGAAGATAATATTCTATTTAACGACACGCTTTGCTTTCTGTTGGTTAAGTAACGTCTTATTAAATCTAAAGCTGTTTCGTGTGTACCATACCAATGCAATTTTTCTAGTAATGTTCCATGATTAATTCTGTCGAAAGCTTTTGAGAAATCAAGCAATACTCCCATTATGGTTGCCTTGTCTCTATGTTTTTCGAAATTTGTTCTTTTTGTTGAAGAAGAGCAGCTTCAGTAAAGCAGTCTGACCTGGAACCATATTGACACGTTGTTAAAACAGAATACTTATTATAGAAAGCAGTCATCCTAAGAAGAAAATTTTTTCTAAATTTTTTGAAAACAGTGGAAAAATTAAGATTGGTTTGTAGTTACTTAAATTATCTCTTTCTCCACCTTTGTGCACCACAGTTACTCTGGCAATTTTCATCTGTTGAGGAAAAATGCCAGAGGTTAAGGAGATGTTGTAAATGGGAGTGAGGCAGAGGGTGAGCAGGTCAATGACAAAAAGAATTCGTTGTATTTTTAATCGGTGCACGTCCTCACTTTTGGTTTGCCTAAAGTTTATGAACACATTAAAAACTTCAATGTCGTCAGTTTCATCAAGATACAAAGAATGTGTAAGGTGGACATCAAACACGGACTAGTAATAGTAGATATATTATGAAAAAAAAAGAAAGGAAAAAGGAGCAAAAAAGAAAGGAAAAAGGAAAGGGGAATACGGCACTGTTTAAAGCAACGTTACTAGATTGGTTTCAGTTGTCAAACTCCGCCGCGGCACCTGACCCCTTTCTGTCGCGCCCGCGGGGTGGCGCGCGCGACACTATCGGCCCGAAGGCGGGCGGTGCGCGCAACGTTTGTGCGGGCGGACAGAGACGCCGATGAGCGCAGCAGCGTGCCACGTTTTGCTCGTGTTTCTGATTTGTATGCCAGGAAAATTCTGCTCGCCTTGTGAGCAAACATGCCTGCAATGGAACAATGAAACGGCAATGAAACAAGAAAAACCACGAGAAAGAGATGAAGTGATAGCTAGGGAGGGTGCCGCGCCCTTCCTAATTATCACTTTGTCTGTTTTCACTCCTGTTTCTTGTGTGTTTTTTTAAAAACTTGCGAGCATTCTACGACGAAATAGTGTACCAGGCCACCGGCTTTGAACTTCGTGCGCATTTCCCAAGGGCTATAAACTTGTTGCACTAATCATTTCAGGTCATCAAAGATTTTTCGGAACAGCTAAACTTGACAGAACAGAGTGCAATTCAAAAAAAAACCTGAAGCTTTTTGCATCACAACAAACGGCAAAGTCGCTGCGAGTAACTCTGATGTCGACTTTAGACATTGTCGATGATCTGCCGCGTCCAGTTGCGCTCTATGTTTCGACAGCCAGTTAATTATCAAGATTCACTGGAGGTATACATATATAAGGCACACTGTTCACATTTGTTGTGACTGCATACACGTTGCACTGTTTTCTAGGAAATTCCCTCACTCACGTTTTTTCAGCAATAGATTGGACTAGTGCGTTCCTTCGATTGTGATGAGTCCCGTCCTGCTGTAATCAACTTCCCGCAGATTCCGCCTTCAGCCTGTATACACCTGTTAAAACAGCGCTACGTGCTAGTGTGGAAGGTATGTCAGGCCCTGTCTGTGCTCGTCGGCGTCATCGACACATTTAAGCAGATGAGAGAAGCCTGCCAGTAAAAAAAAAAAAAGTTTTCGCAATGCCATTGAGGCGGCTTTGATAAGTTGCCTGGAGCCAAGCAGCTCACCAGAATGTGCTTGCAATGAGCACACTTATGCTCGAGGAAACCTAAGGGACAATGCTGTTTATTATCTGTGTGGATATGTCATTCATAAAGTCAGAAAGGGCGCACCATGTGAACTATGCATAGTGGACATAAGCTTTGAAATCCCAGCAGTTGGCTGCGACAGTTACTTAATTGAGTGCAGAAGTCTCAAGCAAGGTTCCTTAATTAAAGCACCCGACGCCAAAGATGCTGGGCTTTATGAAGACTGCTAACAAAAGTGTGTCAGCTTCCCTGGATGAGGCAGGCCTTTGCGGAGAGATATTTTGGAAGGTTTTAGATGATCTAGAGGGGTGCTGCCTTTCTCTTCTTGGTTGTGCAGAGCATTTGTTCGCGTTCACGTGTGAAGTACTGAATTTCTTCATTGTTATGCGGATGCATTTTTACTCCAGGGATACAAACTGTCATCTAGAAAGCAGTCACAAGGTAGCTGTAGCAACCAAGAAAGCGCGTCTTTTGTGAATATCGATGTATCATGCTTAGATTCATCAATCCGGCGTTGTACCGGTCCTATCATTTTTTTTCATCTGTACATAAAACATGCCACAAATGAAAAGCCTCACTGTCCTCTTCATTCACCTATTAGCTGCTTTTTACAGAGTGCACAATGTAAAAATGTAATTCTTTAAATACTTAGCGCCACGAAAAGCAGCAAAAGAAAAGAAAAAACTGGCAGTGAGTCGGCGGCGCGCTGCTGCCTTGGCAAGCTTCTGTAGCCAACCGGGCCAACCGTGGCGGCAGCGCCACCTCGCGAGAGGAGACGGCAGAGGGTCACGTTCTCGCGCCGCTCCCAGGCGGAGTTTTACAACTGAAAAGTATCTAGTAGCGATGGTTTAAAGTCTGTCTCTAAGACCAGTTCTCCGCAAGAAGCGCAACAACGCTTTCAAAGCCTTCTGTGTTGAGGACGGTCTCAGCCAGTGCCCCAGGACCCTATCCTCTGACAAAGGGCGTTTGTCAAGGCGATCTAACACTCTTGGAAGTTCTTGCCTGGGTGAACTGAAGTGGGGAACCAGACAGAGAAGGTGGGCGATTGTTTCCTCGCACCTACACCTACCAAATGTCGGCCTGATGGCCATTCGGATCCGAAATGGGTAAGCATTCGTGAAGGCCACGCCGAGCCACAAGCGCCACAGAAGCGTCTTCTCATCTCTTGATAGTCCTGACGGGAGGCGGAGCCGTAGATTTGGATCCAAGTTGTGGAGACGAGCGTTGGTAAATTCCGTCGAGTTTCGACTGGGGAAGTCCAAGTTCACGCGCGAGCGAACGAAGCCCTGTAGCTGCGTCTGTTCTGGATAACGGCATAGCTACAGAGGGGAGGCCATCAGGAGCAGATCGGGCGGCCTCATTCTCACGGTCGTTTCCGTAGATGCCGCAACGGTCCGATATCCAATGATATGCCATGTTGTGTTTTTTCTCTATTGCGTGGTGATGAAGAAGTCTTATGTAAGTGGCTAAATGTTCATTCGGCCCATGACGAAATGGCGACATAATGCACTGGAGAGCGGCCTTGGAGTCGGAGAAGATTGACCATGTCTGCGACTGTTCTTCAATTATGAATTCTAGAGCAGCACAGAAGGCGGCGAGTTCTGCCGCTGTCGATCATGTAAAATGCGATGTCTTGAACTTTATGGGGGCGGACTTCGCGGGATTAACCATTGCAGCTACTGAGCTTGCAGAAGAAACTGAACCATCAGAGTAAATGTGAAGGCGTCCTCTGAGTTTCTCTGCAGGAGCAGTAGTGTGGCTTGCTGTAGGGCTGAAAATGACTTGTGTTTTCTTTTGAATTCTAGAAATGGTTAGGAGGGCTTCTAGGGCAACTAGGCATCACGATGGTAATGGTGGTCTTGCTGCAGGCGTGAAGTTCTAGGGAAGCACTGAACGATGTAAAGCAATAATATCGCTGAACGCAGACTGTGGCCCAGAAGCAGGAAGTGAGGCGAAGTGGTGTGACGGAATCTGGGCTAAATGCCTGGTGTGCATTCTTAAGGCATCGATGTGAATATATGTTGTGAATAGGTGATCATGCGCGATGATGAAAGTTGTTGCTGAGAGATGCACATCTCAGAAGGCCAAGGCATATTCTCAGTGCTTGAGCTTGAATCGACTGGAAAACGTTAAGCTACAGGCATTCTGTAATGTTGTACAAGATGGCAGCAATCAATATAGGCATGGACTTTTTTAAAAGCATAGGTTCTTACACGAAATTTAGGCCCTCACGTTTGTATTTGTGACCGCTTTGTAACAGGACAGACACGTTAGTGGTTCTAACGTTCGGACGTTTTCTAAAGTATTCCAATTTGGCTCGCTCTTCTCTGAATCAATGCACTCCAGTTTTATTTACTTTAATTTAAGCTTACCCCGATTTCGCGTCACTATCTAACAGTTCTGGTGGGCCGAACGCGAAGATAGCGCAGCATAAGTCTGACCAGACCAGTACGCGGGGGACAACCGATACTACTTCGAGCACCACTTCCCCAAGGACCAATTTGGAACCCACTACAGCGTTTGCACCTTAAAATGAATAAATAATTCACCGATTATGCTCCACCTATAAAACCCATATCATCGCCCATAGCACATAGCGACGCATGGTGACACAAATAAACACACCTGAAAGCTTGCTAAACGCATTCTTCGACAGCAACCGGAATTAATTCTTCATACATTTTCACAGTTGAATATCGAAGTTTGCTACAAGCAGCCATCGGTACATGTTCAGTGCATATTAAGTGATGGTGACGAGCATAGATTTGCACTACGTTAGGGTGCGATGTGACCAAACGGTAACGTATCAATTTCTCGTTTATTTCTAAAATAAACGAATTTGTTCTTGTACTATGGTTTAAAACTGGTTTAGTAAGCGAAATGAGCCAGCAATAAACAATTTTATTATTTTCTTAATATATGGCATTGTAGAGGGTTAAACGCGCATTTCAGGCAATATCGGCTCCGGGCTTAGCGAGAGCGCAGAAAAGGCTGCCCCGTGACAAAAAGCGCGACAGATTTTGAAGCGTGTACAGTCGCGTGCAATATCAGCTGCAATACGGGTCCCGTTGTCGAACTGCCATCAAGACTGCAAGGCGGCTCTGTCAAGGAAATATTGGTGTAATAATATACCAGTAATTGGAACTATGTTTAGGTCTGCAATATTTCGTAGGTCAGCACACCTGTGCAATCTGGAGCCTTTTCGACCACGGGACCGGTGTTGCAGCTCACATTGCCGGTGACTGTAGGCCACAGGTGTGCAATTCCCAAGATTAGATAAAAAAAGGGGGTAATATGGCTGCCAACAGTTTGACGTATAAACCACTACTCTCAAGGTTCAGACGAAATAAAAGGAAATTAAGAGATGTTTGTTACTCTCCTGAAACGGATTATATATTAGAGACGAAGCATATCTGCCACGCCTAGGAACTCCTCTGAAAAATGAGCCGTTCTCTAAGCTCGTTGGTAGGGATGGGCGCATATTGGAAGTGTTGAATAGGAATACGAATAGTGAGTCTTTAATATTTGGTTCATATTCGAAAATAAACTATCTGGTATTTTCGAATACCAACACTAACAAAAAATTTGGCAAAAACCGACTTTAAAAGTAGGCACTCTATCGTCCGCCTGCTGGATAAAGCATCATCAATTATCAGAAATAGCAAAAAACTTAGAAACAAAATCAGTTATCAAACATTGTTTTCCGTATGGCGGCGGAAATGTGGCGGCTAATGCTACCTAGGTTAATTCGCGTACACATACATAAATGAAGTGGGTCCTTACGGCACTGAGAAACTAACTGATTGATTAAAACTTACATCATCGTCTGGTGTCGATGAAATAAATGTTAAAATGCTGAAAAATACCAAAACAAATGTGAGCGCGATGTTATGTGCTATTTTTCTGCAATCATTGTCATCAGGAGTGGTGCCGGAAGACTGGAGAGTAGGCAATATTGTTCCAGTCCCCAAAAAAGGTCCTCCATCGTTGTGCTCTAGTTATCGTCCCATTTCACTCACCAGTGTTTGCTGCAAACTAATGGAGCACGTTATTTACTCTCAGATCGTAAAGTTTTTAGTATCCAATAACCTCTTTCACCCAGCTCAACATGGCTTTCGTAAAGGTCTTTCATGTGACACCCAACTAGCTTCATTTCTTCATAATCTAAGCTGTAACCTCGACTTGAACGAACCTTTAATGCGATTTTCTTAGACTTTGAAAAGGCATTTGACAAAGTTCCACACCAACGGCTACTCCTAAAACTTTACCGTCTCAAGATTAATCCATTTGTACAAGACTGGATACGCAGCTTTCTCACTAACCGACAGCAGTTTGTATTTGCTAACAAGCACTCATCTAAACGATCTTCTGTCCTTTCAGGCCTACCACAAGGCACAATTCTCGGACCACTACTCTCTCTAATTTACAATAATTATCTTCCTACTGAGATCTCTTCTAACATTAGATTGTTCGCAGACGATTGTGTAGTATATAGACGCATAACTAACACTTCAGACATGGATTTGCTTCAAGATGACCTAAAACGCATTGAATTATGGTGTAACGAATGGTTGATGTCTTTAAATGCTAAAAAAACCTTGCTAGTTTCTTTACATCGCAGACAGCATCACCAATCAGGGAAATACACCATATACAGCGCCGAAATCTCATTCGTAGACTCATATAAATACCTCGGCATAACCTTTTCAACTACCCTAAATTGGTCACATCATGTCATTAACTTAGCCAATGCCGGGAATCGAACCCTCGGTTTTCTCCCCCGGAATCTAAGACTTGCTCCCCCATCAGTAAAATTGTTAGCTTTTGTTACATATGTCCGCCCTAAGTTAGAATATGCATGCTCTGTCTGGGATCCTCATCAACATAACCTACCTAATACACTGGAATCAATTCAAAACCGTGCAGCCCGGTTTATCTATTCTGACTATTCTTATCATGCAAGCGTGTCTGAACTAAAAACCCGTGTCGGTCTTACTAATCTAGAATCGTGGCGTCTTATTTCTAGGCTGTGTCTTTTTCACAAATTCTATCATTCACCACTCCACATTTCAGCTTTACTACCAGCTCATCGTCAGTCCAGCCGCATTAACCAAAGCAAAGCCGTGTATCCTCCCCCGGCGCAGAATACCTTGCATCTACGATCATTTTTTGTGAAAACCGCCAGGGACGTCAAGCACCACTCCGACGCTCATCACTTCAAGGCTGCTCTCGAATCACTGTTTTGTTAAACTAAGCCCATCCCTCATGTAATACCCCATCTCTGGGGCCTTTGAGGTATAATAAATAAATAAATAAATAAATAAATAAATAAATAAATAAATAAATAAATAAATAAATACGCACAAATGTGGAAGTGGGAACCGCCATCACCGTAGCACAATCGGTAGTGCAACGCGCGTGTTACACAGAGGTTGTGGGTTCGGCTCGCACCCGCAGCAAGTTGTTTCTTACAGCGAAGCTGTAAAGGGAACGTTCCCCTGTATCGTGTTCGTGTGTAGACACAAAATTCCGTAGAAAGTACGATGCCGGGCCGACCCAAAGATAGTGCAACGCTGGGCCGACCGAAGATAGATCCCGAAGATGGTGCAACGCCGCGCTGACCCGCAGCAGATGTGAAGCAGGCGTTAAGCACTCCCCATACGTGCTCCGATCCCGTAGATAGTGCGATAACGGGCCGACCAGCTCTGGAGGTGAAGCAGGCTTTAAGCACTGTATACCCACACGTGGTACGATCCCGAAGATAGTGCAATAACGGGCCGAATGGCTCCGGAGGTGAAGCAGGCGTTGAGCACTACCGATACGTAGGCCGATCCCGAAGATAGTGCACTACCGGGCCAACCCACGGCGGAGGTGAAGCAGGCGTTAAGCACTCCCCATAACTGGTCTGATCCCGAAGGCTGTGCAATACCGGGCTGACCCGCGGCAGAGGTGAAGCAGGCGTTAAGCACGCCCCATACGTGCGCTGATCTCGTAGATAGTGCAATAACAGGCCGACCGGCTCGGAAGGCGAAGCAGGCGTTAAGCACTCCCCATACGGGGTCTGATCCCGAAGATAGTGCAATAACGGGCCGACCGGCTCCGGAGGTGAAGCAGGCGTTAAGCCCTCCCCATACGTAGGCCGATCCCGAAGATAGTGCACTACCGGGTCAACCCACGGCGGAGGTAAAGCAGGCGTTAAGCATTCTGTATACGTGGGCCGATCCCGAAGGCTGTGCAATACCGGGCTGACCTGCGCCAGAGGTAAAGCAGGCCTTAAGCACTCCCCATACCTGCTCCGATCCCGTAGATAGTGTGATGCCGGGCCAAGCCACGGCGGAGCTGAAGCAGGCGTTAAGCACTCCCCATACGTAGTCTGATCCCGAAGATAGTGCAATAACAGGCCGACCGGCTCGGGAGGTGAAGCAGGCGTTAAGCACTACCCATACGTGGTCCGAACGCGCTGATAGTGCGCTACCGGGACAAACCATGGCATAGGTGAATCAGGCGTTAAGCACTCCCCATACGTAGGCCGATCCCGAAGATTGTGCAATACCGGGCCGGCCCGCGGCGGATGTAAAGCATCCGTTATGCACTCTCCATACCTGTCCCGATCCCGAAGATAGTGCAATGCCGGGCTGACCCGTGGCGGAGGTGCAGTTCTCCGTTGAGGTGCCCAAATGCACAGCGCCGCTGGTCATCCTTGTTCACAGAGCGGAAGGGCACTGACTGTCTTCCTTCACTTCCATTCCCTTTAGCTTTTAATTTTTACGCTTCAATCAAAAACAACAAATGATTTACACCAGCTTCTCCTTAATTTTCTCCATTATGTATTGGTAATTAGTAGAATTGTTAATAATATTATTATTATTATTATTGTTGTTGTTGCTATAATTACTATTATTTAATTATTGTAATATTTGTTATTATAATTATATATATTATTAATTATTAGAAGAAATGCTATGATCTATTGGTATTTCATCATTATCTACTATCGCAGGGTTCGGGCCGCCGCTGCGAAGCCTGCGCGTGGCCTTTGAAATGCCTGGCGCGTCGGACACGCTCGCCGCATGCCTGTGCGCCACCGCGGAGCGCTTCTCGCGTGACACTCCGCTTTCCTCCTCACCCTTTCGCCATTCTGTCGTCCTGCGTTTGCTTCCTCATGCTTCCACTCTACTCCTCGCGCTTTCTTCGCTCTAGTCGTCTTTCATTCCCCGCTGCGCTGCACGTTCGCTCTTTCATCCTTTGATGTGCTGCTTCGTTCGGTTACGCCGGGGACGCTGACGCTCAACGTAGGAATGGGCGCCAGGAGATGCGCAACGAAAAAAAAAAAAGCGTCCGGTATATTCGCATGAAGAGTGCTGCTAAGTTGATACTATAGATAGGTTATGTCTAGGTGTGGGCCCTAAGTCTATACAATTCGGCTATGGCTCTCAAAGCTGCGAAGGACAGTTTAAGTGACTGTATGGCGGTGCATTTCACCACCCTGCTGATAACTCTACTAGTGCTACTTGCGCACTTTTCCTCAGAGATGCTGTTCCAAATGGGACACTTTAGTCGAGTGTTGCGTTTTGTTGAGGGTACGTTGTGTACGTTGTGTATCTCTGTTTTGGTAACTATGCTCATCGTTCCATCCTATCCTCTACTGTTGCGAAATATATGACCAAACTCCACTGTAAGGCAAGCACACAGCCAACTCAGGGTTCGGCGCAGTGTGCATACCACCGCGGTACTTCAGTGCCCATGGCGTCGCGCAGAGGACCACGAAGTCGCGGGTTTTAGTCCCTGCTACAGCGGCTGCCGCTTATCAATTTGGGCGAAATTCGAAAACGTTAGTGTACGTATATTTAGGTGCACGTTAAAGAGCCTGAGGGGGTCAAAATTTATAAAATTTAAGCATACGGCGTACCTCATGTCACATCGAGGTTCTGGCACGTAAAACCTCACAATTTAATAAATGAAGTATGTGCAGAGTGCAAAATACGAAAAACAAAAACAGTCAAAATTATTGATGTCAAGGTAAAGGAAAGCATATCATTAAACTGCACTAAAGCCTACCTTGCTAGTGCCAAGCTTTGTCTTTGCCGGTTTGTGGCGTCAAGTGGTAACAGTTCTGGCGGTCCCCACACCAAACAAGTTTCGAAGCGGTCAGCGTTTCTGTACACTACATAATAAGGTTCTTCCTCATAAACAGCAAAGATGCGTGCATGATGTGCAGCTATAATGTGTATAACATATACTTCAGCGAGTAGCTTACAGATTGGTGGCTTTATGATGAGGCATTCAAGAAATACTGCGTTCTGCCGAATACTTCTGTGGTTCGATACCTCGACGTGACGAAACGCAACGTCCTTGTGCTGGAATTTTGATGCACATTAAAGAAATTAACCTCGCAGCCTCTATGGCGCATCTATTGCAGCTCTTGGCGTATAATCTTGCCACTTAACTGCATTTACTCCGTTTCTTGGAACTCTACGAACTGCAGTGTTGGAGTTTTTCTGTGGAATCCTTACGGGCGCCGTCTCGAAATGAGGTTTTCGCTGCGCTCAATTGCCACTGAAACTCGAGCCCGTTTTTCTGCTGCGCGTTCTCGAGTCGGCGACAGTTACTGGCGTCATCAGTCGGAAAGACATGCGCATATTTACCCAATCTTAGCTCCCGACGCACTCCATGCTTTGCGTTTCAAAAGCCCTTTGCCGCAAGTCTCTGTGTGTTCTTGAAGCGGGGTTCCGCCGCGGATGAGTGCGCGTGCAGTTTAAGCAGCGCCGGCGTGGAAGCATTGCATGCGCTCGGCCTAATTGTCGAAGCTTGTATTTTCTGGCCCAGCGATGTTTACACGGCGCAGTAACCGCTCGTCGCCGGAGGCCGGTCGGCCGTGAGCAAGCCCGTCTTTCACGCCGTTCGTCGCGCTTCTCATTAGCAGCTCCTCTATTTCTTTGTTCTGCTGTAATCTCGTTCGTAATAAGTACACCAGAGCTTTCAAGGAGCCGCCCATCCGCGGCCTTCTTTGGCCTGCGCTTTCCTCATATATTGGTGAAATAAGTGCTGAGTTCGCATTTCGGGCTTGGAGCGACTTTCGTGCTAAGAATTTCAACTCGCCCTCTCAAGTCCGTGGGCATCTAAAGAGGAGCTTTGATAGCGGAAACGGGAAAGCACGAGATATCCGGAGCGTCAGTTCCTTCCACAAGCGTAGTGCATCGAGTAAAAATAATGGGTACAGAAAGCTTGATATATTATAAATAGAGCAATGGCCAATATTTTGTTATTGAAAAGGTAGCTCCGGCGTTTTTTTACCATATTAGGATATTGCCATCTTAAAATGGAATTCACAGTTTTTTCACCGGTAGGTTGGTTGAGTTTGCTTAGAAATTATCAATAATTTTGAAGAACCACTCAGCGAGATACCGAAACCGAAACGGGCAGCTGCTTCGTGTGACGTCAGGATCAGTCGATAACGTGAGATCATACACTACCAAATGCGATCACGCAGAACGCGTGCTAATCGTGCAGTACACATGGCGCTAACGCTAAAGAAGCGAAGCTGATGATATCTCCTGACGACATAGGGAGCTTTTACAGATCTTCGGAAGTAGACAGCGGCGATTTCAGCGATGGTTTCTGCGACAGTGGAGGTGTAGTCTCTGACATCACAAACACAGAGTGGCCAGTAAAAAGTCATGAGTCGGGAACACGCAACCAATCTTTAAATTTAATTTTCAGGTAAACTAAATGACTTGCAACCATGTTGTTTGGCACAGACTGTCAGCATGGAAAAGAGAACGTATATTCAAAATTGTATTAAGATCAGTGGACATTGAAAAATCACCCGAGTTCTCCTTCAGGTTTTGACTTCACGGAAAGCGGGAAAAGCGAATGGTGCACGGACGCATTTATTCTGCGCATAGTGCTGGGCATGTGGCTACAGCCAAACCAGCGGGCCACACACACCATTACACTCCTCAAAAGCAGTGTCAAGGAGACATCACGCATGATCTCCCGCGTAGCATCCAAGAACAGAGGCATGAAGGAAAGGGACACCCTCTGACTGGTCAGAAGCCTGGTGGTGAACAGAATCACACACAGCCTGCCCTACGACCATCTCACACAGTCCTAGACGAAGCAGGCCCACACACTTTTGAGGATGGCTCTCAAGACCGCTCTCCGCCTGCCAATGAGTACACCGAGTAGAAAATTATTGGGACTAAGGTTGCACAACGCCCTCAGCGAACTGACAGAAGCCCTTTACGTCTCGCAACAACAAAGACTTGAACGGACTTGCACGGGCCGGCAGGTCCTACAAACCTTGGGGGTTCCCGCTATAACAACACGAACCCAAGAAACATGCTTGATAGCTCGTCACGTCCAGGACAGGTTTCACGTTGCCCCGATACCACGCAACATGGACCCTATAACCTACACTCCGGTAGGAGGAGAGCAAGGGCCCAGTACATGGAGAAAGCGTTCAGGTTCAATACCACGGCCCGTTTTACGGACGCCACCATGTATTGGGCGAACAACAGGGGCGCAGTGGCAGTGGTATGCGACCACCGAGGCCACGTTACCTCCGCTGCATCGATCCGCCCCTGTACGATTACGGAAGCCGAAGAGCTGGCCATTTCGTTAACCATGCGCGAGGGCCTACACGCAAGCCAACCACTGCCGATCCTCACGGATTCTCAGCAGGCCTGCCACAACTTCCTACATGAAAGAATGGGAAGACCTGCGGCACAAGTACTAGCCCAAATACTCAAAGAGGTCCCTGAGGACTTCACCACCCAAACCATCATGTGGATACCGGGCCACACTGGTATCACGGGCATCCTGCAGGCCGACAGAGCAGCTCGAGGATTCGTAAATAACCGAGCACTCCTCACGCCGGCTGCAGAAGACCCGGACCCTGTCGACCTCGAGTATTCAGCCATCGTGAACTACCACAGAGGGCGCTGCTTGCGATATCCACCACCACATCGAAATCTAAAGACAGAGGATGCCGCTGCCTGACGTAGCCTCCAGACAGGCACTTACACGAACCTGCACATATTACATCGTATACACCTTACAGCCTACCGGGACGAATGCCCGTGGGGTGGGGCCACACCAACCCCATACCACATTACGTGGGAGTGCACACTACACAACACAGAACACCCTGACACGAACACCACGAGGGAGCAATGGGAGGCACTGCTGTGCAGCTCGGTCCTCGATGACCAGTTCAAGCTGATACAGAGAGCTGAGAAGATGGCAAGAGCCAGCGGAGCCCATTAGCGTGTTTTTCTGATTATTCTTTTAATAAAGTTTATCTATCTATCTATCTGCGCATAATGGGGGCGCCGGAACTATGAGCACAATTTACTAGAGTTTATTCTGGCGCTGCAATCGTCGAGCCACCATGGGAATGGTGGGAAGTGCATGGATTTGTCTGAGCTACGTTCTTGTGGATTCAGACGTTTTTGTGGATTCGTTTATTATGCTTTGTATGCCTTCATTGTCGTAAATTTCAGAGCAGTCTTTACTTTTCGATGTGCAGAAGACGCTGCGAACGCGCACAATCGCTCCTAATTACAACGGTTCAGCTTGTCGAGGTAGTCAAATCGAAAGGCGCCAAGCACCTTATCGTGGCTTGCCCGCGATAAATTCATAAGGGCGTTTCGCATCCCTTGTCGATGCATGAGTCCGTGGCATAATGGTTTCAACATCAGACGTGTGTGCTAGAGGTCGTATGCTCGAATCCTGTCATCCGATAATTTTAAGAATGTTTATGTAATTGTTTATTACGCAGTACGTTGTTGAAAATGACGAGTTTACAAAGTCACGTAGGCGCTTGAAGGGAGAAGTTTTGGCTAATCCGTGTACTTCCCATGCTGGCTCAAGCGCTCTCATTGCAGCTCCCGTGGACACTAGAGCCAGAGTTCTCTCTAGTAATTATTGCATGAAACACTATGACTATCGAAAGATAAGACTGCACCGCCACGATCGGCATTTTATTTCGTTTAACTGCAAGTTAGGCGCAGGCCAAATAATCGTAAATAATGCCTGTAGGTAATGTGGCTCCTGCCCAAGCTCGTCGCGGAATTGGGCCTCTAGCTCTAGTTAATCCATTCTGTAGCTTGTGATACCCATCTGTTCGATATTCCTCTTCTCATACCACTTGATCGCCATCACCTCGGGAACGAGCTCGTCCTGATGCTCCTCAGATCGCGCAACGTGGCCTTGAAGACCCTACCTATAAGAAAAATAACGTTAAACTGTTTGGCAGGATCCTCGTGTAGCGTTCCTACGAGGGTGAATCAGAAAGTATTCGCCACTATTATTTTTTTAGCCGAATTACGGGTGTAAAAGCGAAGTCAGCATATCCATAGCCCCCATATCCATATCCATAGCCCGGCCTTATCTGCCGGCAGTTCCGCGGCAAGGCGCTGCTGTCAGTTGTTGAAGATGGCGGTTGTGCTTCACACGCATGGAGGAAGGAAAAAAATAGGAGGGAGCATTACGTCACGTAGCCAGCTTTGGCAAGCGAACACTCCGTGAAGCCACAATGGTGGCCCAACACGTCAACTCTTGCATCGAGATCACGGAGCAAATTCGAGATTTGCCGAGGCGTTTGGTTACCGGTAGTTTTTATTCGGTGCGCGCTCGGCCGGCAGCTGCTAGGTGCTCAGATCATGGAGGAACGAAAATGCTCAAATGGAGTATCTCGGGTGACATTTTTCTCCCAATGCTTGTTCCGCTTCGGTCGTTTCCTGCAAGACATGTGTTCTGCACTTTGGGCGAGTTGCGAGCGGTACACAATCCAACGTCAGCGCATTTAGGCTACAGGTTATATACTTCGGCCGAAGTAAACTGACCGTTGCGAACGATAATAAGCGATATGTATTCGTTAAATTTTTGACCTATGCCTTGCCCGTGCGTACTTATTTGCCCTGTTATACGAGCATTATTGATTGGCATTGTCGCTGGATCAGTGGCATCTTATCCATAAGGGTTTGCATGCATGCGAATGATCGCATTGCGGGAGCGGAGTCATCCTTGCAGGCCGAACGCGGTGGAGTCAATTGCCCCAGATGAGGCTGACTTCCTCAAGAAACGGTGGATTGCATTTGCTACGTACGTGCTATGCTGTTTTCTCGTGAAACGCGGTGCGTTGTCAATTTATCTGCTCCCAAGTAAAGTAGCAGCAACTGCAAATAGCGCTTGTTCTACCTTTTGGCGTTTGAGACCGATATGCAGCCGGGTCATGCGGTCTCCGCTATGTTTCCAAGCACTGACCCTGCTTCGAACACTGCGTACTGCGAACACGAACAAGCGGTAGGACATCGGACGCATACGATCTCATTACAAAAAATTATGGGGCTTTACGTGCCAAACCCACGATCTCATTATGAGGCACACCGTAGTGCACTCCGGCATAATTTGGGCCACTCGGAGTTTTTAACGTGCATCTAAATCTAAGTACACGAGTGCTTACGCATTTCTCTCCCATCGGAATGCGGCCGCCGTGGTCGGGATTTGATCTCGCGATCTCGTGCTTGGCAGCCCAACACCATAGCCACTAAGCAACCACGGTGGTAAAAACATAACATATGTCGGTGAACGAAAGAGAAAGGTGCACTCCAACTCATGAACTAAGCTTTACTTTATCCCTCACACGAGAAATGACCAGTTTACGAAACAGTTTTTAGCCTCCCTTTATAAGTGAAGGATATATGTGCTTAGCTTCTGAAAGGACAACAGACATTACCATGCAACTTACTGTAACACGAACCGCAGCGCACACTTAGCGCAAAAGCAGTCAACAGTGTAGCAACGCCGCGCACCTTTCGGAGAGGCCTGCAACATTTGCCTTGAACTTCCTACACCCTTGTGAGGCATTCTCTCTGATGCGGCTCGCCGAACGAACACGCATAGCGCAACACCGCGATTCGATGCCACAATCCAGAAACTTGAGCGCGGCATTAAGAGGAAGCTTTAGCTCAGGTACTCTTGTCTAAATAAACGTAAAATGAGAATTCGTTTTTCTCGGCAACCACTGCACCAAATTTGACGAGGTTTATTTTATTTAAAAGAAAAATTTAAAATCTAGTGACTGTTGCTTTCACCTTTCCGATTTATATTGTCGATGTTTTATTAAAAATTGGCAAAATTTGGAAATTTTCAGTAAAAAAAATATCAAGTTTACCGCTCTAACTCAGCAATGAAGAACAATAACCCAATTCTGTGAATTGCATGTAATAGTACACCTAAAGCGGACAAAATTGATATGTTACACATGAATGTCAAAAAATTTAGTAATATGGAAATACAGCTTTTGCGGGATGCTTGTACGCAACATAACAAATTCACGTAAAATATAAATTGACATATCGAATTTGTCCGCTTTGAATGATCTAATGGATGCCGTTGACAAAACCGCGATGTCTATTCTTGATGCAGAGCTATGAATTTGCAAACTTCATGCTTCTATTTATTTCAAGTTTCCAGATTTTTGAAAATCTTTTTCATAAAATTCAGGCGCTAAATCGAAATTTCGCTACCAACAGTCGCTAGAATTTAACTTTCTCTCTCAAATACATTAAATTTCAGTAAAATTGGTTCAGGGGTTATTTCAGAAAAGCGTTTTTGCATTTTAGATGTATTTGAATAAGCCGCGTCGCAATTGGGCCCGAGCTAAAGCTTCCTCTTAAGCGAAAGTGCCGCGGTGGTAGCAATTTTTTTGTTTATTTGAAGATCTTCAAATGGTTTCGAATGTGTATTAAAAGAAAATCAACCGAGAGTACTAAAACCTACCGCGCGCTCTGACGTTTTTGTCACGTGTTGGACCGCCACAGCGGATTCAATCGCGTCGCGGCACGCTCCCTCCTATTATTTGCTTCCTCCATGTTCACACGTCCACGGCGCACGAGCAACGAAGTGTGATTCGTCTTCTACGGAGCAAGGAACGAGCACCTATGGAAATCGACAGGGAAATGCAGCCCACATATGGTGAGAGGTGTCTCGCTTTCAGATCTGTGAGGTGGTGGTGTTGTGAGCTAGCAAAAGGCCGTGAAGACTTGCATGGGAATGGCGGTGGTTCCACGGTCAGCCGGGCGAATTTTACGGCAGGGGTATTTCAAATGTAGTGCTGCGATCGGACAAATGCCTGAACCGGTGTGGGGACTATGTGGAAAAATAGCGTAAGGTACGTAGAATAGTGCATATATTTGTAATTACCGGTACGTACCTTATTTTGGCTATTTAATAATAAACAGTTTTTGATTTGCCCTCATATATTGTTCAAATGGGTTTGGAACGTGTGTCGGGTCCTACGTTTACCTTAACATCACCGCAGTGAAGCAAGAATGTAATTCAAACGCCCACATCATTTGAGGTTTCTTTTGACTTGCCTCTACGTTTTCGCTTAGAATTTTATTGCGGCTAATACCTTACTGCATCATTGCTGGCGCGGACGTGCGCGGCTTTTAATTCACATTTTCGCCTTACTTCTCCAAATCCTGAAAATAGGAGGACAGTCGCATTAGAAGCACTAGCGGCGGCTGCAACATCCGTATTTCCTCACTTCAACATTGTTTATATTTTAACTGTAAACACCATGCACATGCACAATATATTTAAATATTATATTTTTTGATAGAGAAGGAGGTAGCCAAAGAAAAATTATTTTTTAATGTATGTATAGCCTATGCATAGACAACGAATATGTTGCTGTAGGTTCACCTCATTTCGAACTGGTCTGCGTACTTTTTTTGACCGTGCAAAAAAATAAAGCCTGCAGGCCTAAGTGACGCCTTCAGCTGAGTCTTTAATCAACACCGTGCGAAATGCACGTGAATAATATGTGTATCATAATTGCTTCTAGTTCTAGTGACACATGTACTTATCTTTATCGGGCGACCACGTTTGGCCGCCTAACAAATGTTATCGTGCAGCGCAGGACGCGCCTGCATGTAAAAGAAGTTTCTGGAATGTTATCGATGGTTCCCTCCACTGTCTTTCACCGCAGCTTGTGTAATCTGATTGCATGTACGCGCGACGCGAACAGTGTAGAACTTTGTGGAAGGCACGCGGGTCCCACCGGTTAATCTGGAACATTCCACGACTGATCTATAAAAGCCGACGCGCTTGACCCGCTGATCAGATTTTCGACGATCGCCGACCGTGTTCGCCGCTATCTTTGTGCTATAAGTGTAGCCTGTTTTGTGGGCACAGGTTCGCCCAATAAAAGTTGGTTTTGTCTTTCACAGTATTGCTAATGTGTTCTTAACGTCACCACCACGTGACACCAGTAAGCAATGCTAACGACTCATGAAAAAAAACTCTAATAATTTACAGCATTTATTAGGGTTGGAAACATGATCAGTTGCACGCAGAGGTCATAAATATATACAGGGTGTCCCAATTAACTATGATGCACCCAGATAAAAAAAAAAAACGCAATTGCGTTACTCGAAGAAAGCCCAGTGCGTATTGTTTCCGGTAAATATGAGTAGCTGCCAGTAATTTTTTTTATTACTGAGATTTAATTGGGTAATTGTAATTAATTATCCGACTCGAGAAGTACTATCCTAATTATCAAAGTGTAAATGAAGCATTTAGAGGCGCAGCTAAGCGACATCTAATTGCGGCATTTTCAGTGACGTACTGATTACGTGCTAATTTTTTTCTACCGATAAGCTCCGCGAAATATGAAAATACCACGTGACTGCGCTCCCACCCGCATCAGCGCCCTCGAACAGGCTCTGAGTTATCCAGAACGAAATAAAGGAAATAACGAAAAAAATTGTGGTCGAACTAGTGCCTTATCTGCCGCGCCTCGGCCGAATAACACGTCGCATTTGGTGTTAGTTGGAAACAAGCTGCGGTAGCTGTTGCTTTAGCGTAAGTAAAGTGCACGAATGGTTTTTTACATTTTATTTTTGCCCCGAAGTCTATTACGACAAAAGCTAATTGACAACGCCAGTACAAAGGTTTAAAGGTGCGTTTTGTTTCGTCCCAGTCGCCATGTCTTTCTCTATATTCAGCAGAAGGAAAACATGATCCTTGCCTTGGGAGCTGCAAATGGCAACAAGAGGTGGGGCGCAAAGGTATATCAATCATAGACTACCACCAGAAATGATGAAAACCTGAGACAAACTGGCGGCTTCCAGAAACAGCGCCGGATGACTCCATCTTTGAGTCCTAGTCTACGCACGTGTTCGACGTTTATTTCCTCAAACACTCATGCTATAGCTTGCGGGTCGTGGCCGCCTAGGTGCCAATTTCCAAGTCATGAGTTTGGAGGGTACTAAATGACTCGTCCTTTCACACGCTCCACATTAACCTGCACCAATGCTTGGAAGATATGGACCTGGAGAACTGCCTTGATTTCTCTAATTGGGTCCTCACAAAAGCCGACGAGTCACCGAACTTTTTGAGCAGCATCGTGTGCATAGATGAAGCCAATTTTCGCAGAAACGGCGAGGTAAATTTGCATAATCCACGCTATCGGAGTGACTCCAATCCACACTTGATAAAGCGCACTCGGCGCCAGTATGAGTGGTCGTTCAATGTGGAGTTCGGAATTTACGCCGGTGCTATAATCGGTCCCATCTTCTTCGATCACACACTGACTGGACAGCGTTACATGGATGAAATCCTTGAAGGAGTGGTGGATGAGTTTCTCAACGAAGTCCCGCTGTCACGTCTTCCACTTCTGTGGCATCAGTAAAATGGGGCATCCGCACACAGCAGTATAGCGGACCACGAGATTGGCTGGATGCTGCTTTTCATGCTCGATAAATTGCAAGACACTGGTCTGTAAATTGGCCGGCTAGGTCACCTGACCTCTCTCTACTCGATTTCCTTCTTTGTGGTTATGTGAAAGATCGTGTTTACATGATCTAGACGGACGTCAGATCAGTTCAAGGCAAGGATAGTGGATGTATGCCGTAGAATTTCGGCGTCGGGCATCAAGAAAGCCACAGGTAGGATAAAACGGACTTCGTACCGCGTAGCTGCAGAAGGACACCTATTCGAACAAGCCTTCTAGGCAGCAGCTGGTGTTCAATGGCACTTACGAATTCATATATAATAAGGACACACTCAAACCTGAATGTTTTGAACGCGCAAGAATTTCTATCCTTACCCAACGGAAGAACCGTCCCTCCGTCCGTACCTTAAGACGATCGCTTTGAATATAGCGCCCACAGCAGCGAGCGAATTCACCTGCGTGCTGCCTATCGCTTCAGCGCCAACGAAGCGGCGAGAACAAAGGGCTCACGCAGCTCTGAGCACATGCCGTACTCGGCCGCTTTCGCAGATCGCTTTCAAGATACGGGCCGCGCCGCCGCGCCAGACGTAGCCGCCGCCGGAGCACAGTTGATCGCGGTTCATAATGGTTCAGTGAACCGAATAAATATTTCATATATTTCCTTCATTTGCTGCATCTCCCTGGCCATTGCATCCCACGTCCACATGCGCTGCGGGCTATCTATAACACCAGTGAACACTACTTCTACTCGCCTCTTCTACGTCGTCTCGTGCAGGTCTCGCTTAACAGTTCGGCGTTGCAACCACGCTTCTCCGTTTCACGGGTCTTTCGCGATCCTTCTCGCAATTACGCGAAACACACCAGCATACATACTGCCACGGAACACCACGTCAGTGCTACGAAATGCTGACACATCGTTCAGATAAATCCCAGAGAAGATTCTGCGTGGATTTTCTTTTTTTATTTTTTTGTGCAAACGTCCGGATTGCGAATTCGGCTCATTTAGAAGTAATACATTTACTTCCTTGAACGCATAGGTTTTGCCTTTCTCTACACGTGAGTCGCTTCCCGGTCTGTTTATTTAGATTTTATTTTTTTGCCACGAACGTCTTTTGGCAGCACGTATGCACTATAATGATAAATAAAAACGTCACTTTAACTTGGCTTTGGTCGGAAGCAAGCTTCTGGCGCGAAAAATAGCTGCGCACGCACTCTGTCGATGCGGTGGGAGCAAAGCCGAGGTTTAGAAACATTCTATCTCTATTCCATTGCTTTTCGCGTTTCCCGAGTGGTCAGAGCGGCGCTTCGGCCGCGTTATCAAGGGGTTTTTGTTATTAATCTGATCACTTGGTCTTGAGAGATGGATGATAAGCTTGACGTAGAAATGAGAGCAAGGAATAGCTGCTAAGCCGAGAAACCTGCTGCTGGTGCTTATTCCTTATCATTATCAAGGTGATGCGCTGTCTATTTCTTCCGGGTTGAGACAGGCAAAGCAGTTACTTTCAATCAGCTTATTTGAGGGCGCTGCTTTATGGAGGGAGGGGGGATGCGGGTGGGACCGCAGCCACGTGGTATTTTTCATTTTTCGTGGGGTTTCTTTACCAGTCGGAAAAAGAAGAAAATTTGCGCAATTAGTACGTCGCTGAAAACACCGCAGTGAGATGTCATTTGGGGGTGCCTACGAATGCCTCACTGAAACTTCGATAATTACGGCAGTACACAATTTAGATAATTAATTATCATTACCTAACTAAATCTTAGTGACGGAAAAATTACTGGCGGTTACTCCACTCCAGTGGAAACAATATGCACTAGGTTTTCTTCGAGTAACGCAGTTGCTCTTTCTTTAGGTCTTGGTGCATGATAGTTGGGGCACCTTGTATAATTCCCTCAGTAACCGGAATGAGACCAAGCCGGATTCACTCAAAACCAGTATCAACAGCAGTCATGCGCAACAGCGCTAATACTTGGACTACCAGAAAAAAAAAGAGATGCTGCAGTGTCTTCGTAAGAAGTAGTATTATTGATAGCAAAGTATGAAACAATTTCACGAAGGCAAATTACACCAACGAGAGACGCCTGATTCTTGGTAATGCGGGAGGACGTCATGCTGTCAAATTGAACTGTCTCCTACTACGAGGTCTTGTATTCCCTCATATAAGGTCGTCAACTATACATACATATATATATATATATATATATATATATATATATATATATATATATATATATATATATATATAGTTTTAGATGGTTTTCAGTTCCAAAGGAATCAGGGCACCACTTGACCTCAATCAGCCAAGACAACAGGCTGGCTTAAGGAATGGATTTTCTAAAACGTATCACATCCTAGTCATCAATCAGGTATTTGAGAAATCTGTGAGGTGCAAGCAACTCCCGTATATGACTTTCATAGATTATGAAAAGGCATTTCATTCGGTAGAGATACCACCAGTCACGTAGGCATTGCCTAATCAAGGACTAAAGGAGGCATACATGAATATCTTGGAATATATCTACAATGATTCTACAGCTTCCTTGGTTCTCCACAACAATAGTATATAATTACTTATTAAAGAAGAGGTCAGGTAAGCAGGCACAAATAAAATTATGGGGTTTAACGTGCCAAAACCACTTTCTGATTATGAGGCACGCCGTAGTGGAGGACTGCGAAAATTTGGACCACCTGGGGTTCTTTAACGTGCACCTTATTCGAAGTACACGGGTGTTTTCGCATTTCGCCCCCATCGAAATGCGGTCGCCGCGGTTGGGATTCGATCCGGTGATCTCATGCTCAGCAGTCCAACACCATAGCCACTAAGCAACCACGGTGGGTAAGCAGGCACAATCTCTTCAATGTTATTCACTTCGTGCTTAAAAGGAGTATTCAAGTTATTAGACTGGGAAGGCTTAGGAGCGCGGATCAACGGCGAATATCTCAACAACCTTCGTTTTGCAGATGACACTGGTCTGCTCAGCAACGCTGGGGATGAATTGCAAGAAATAATTGAGGACCTTAACCGAGGAAGTGTAAAAGCGCGGTTGAAGATCAATATGCAGAAGACAAATGTAATGTTCAATATTCTGGTGAGGGAACAAGAAATCATGATCGCCAGACAGCCTCTAGAGTCTGTGCAGGAGTGTGTTTATCTAGGTCGGCTACTTACAGGAGACCCTGATCATCAGAAAGAAATTTGCAAAAAAATGAAATAAAAAATAAAAATGGGTGAGAGTGTACACGGCAGGCGTTACAAAATCCTGACTATAAGCTTACCACGTTGAAAGAAAAGTCGTTGAAAAGTGTTTAATCATTGCATTCAACCGGTACTATCATAAGGGGCATAAACTCGGAAGGGAACAAAAAAAACTCGAGAACAAGGACCACGCGAAGAGTGATGGAAAGAGATATGTTAGACCTAACGTTAACAGACACGAAGATTGCGGTGTGGATCAGAGATCATTGACATTAATTGAAATTAAGAGAAATAGATGAAGCTGGGCAGGCCATGTAATTTCTAGGGCAGTTAACCGGTGGACCGTCAGAGTTACAGAATGGGTGCCAAAGGAAGGGAAAGGCAGTCGAGGACGGCAGAAAATTAGATGGGATGATGAAATCAGGAAATTTGCAGGCGCATGTTAGAAATGAGCCAGCGTAATAAACGAGTCATTGAAGATCGCTGAGAGAGGCCTTCGTCCTGCAGTGGACACGAAAATAGGTTTGCTGCTGCTGATGATGATGTCAGTGGAAGTCTTGCGTATCCATTATAAAAACTGTTTATCTGTGGAAGCATGGTAGAGCATACTGCTACGTTGTAGTGATGGTAAAGAACCACAGTGGAACAATTGCAAGTCACGAAACTAACTGTTTATTGGGCAAACTGTTTCTTGGGCAAAGTTGTGCTCAACTTAAGTTTGTTTTGTTGGGCAGAATTGTGCCCAACAAAACAAATAACGCTCAGAGAACAATGATAGTAGCGAGCACACTCGCCGGCCGTCGGAACCTGATCTACGGCCTAAGAAGGGTATACGATTTTTCGAGAGTTCTATCATAATCGTTGGTTCTCGCATACGTTCTACCATGTATGCTCCACCATTGGCGTCGCGCATACAACCCGATTACAGAAAACATTCTTTCGCCGTAGAATTGGTGACAACATTCAAGAAGGTTCTGATACATGAACGCGCATCTTGTTTCGAGTGATAGCTTTGTACAACAGTGTTAGTATGACAGCAGATGCTGCTGCCTGCCGTTGTGCCGTTGTAGAGTAGTTATTTCGGCGTCGTGCTGCTAAGCTCGAGGACGCGCGACGGACTCCCGACCACGGCGGCCAAATTTCGATTGGGGCGAAATGCGAAAATGACCGTGCATTGGTTGCATTTTAAAGAACCCCAGATGGTCAGAATTAATCAAAAGTCCCCCACTAGGGCGTGCCCCATAATCGTTTCGTGGTTTTAATCGGCACGTAAAACATGAGAACATTTGCTTTTGTAGATGCCGCTTTAGCGACCGAAGGCAAATGAATAACGAGATGTTATTGTTGCGAATTTCTTTTATTGTAAAATATGCATTTGCAGCTTATACTTAAGTTGTTGTTCATGACTGGGGGGAGGATATACAGAGCGTACCCATATGGCATGTACTCCTCCTGTCGCCGGAGACCCGGGCACTGGAAGAGCGCTGAAGACGCACTGCGAAGCGGCAAACCTTATGCTGCCTGCGCAACAGAGACACGGGTGAACCGCCGACGACAAAGAATGGCCACTTCGCCATTGAGGACTCTGCGTCGGCCGTTATGATCCCGTTTCAGAAGTTTAAGCGGCTCGTACACGGAAGCAAAGCGCGTCGTCTACCGTAATACCTAGGCAAACGCACATTATGAGCAAGAGTCCCCAGCAAGAAGTCCTGATGTCTTCCAAAAGTCTCCAGCAAAAGTCCCGAGATGTCTCTCTCGCAAGTCATGCATACATACAACACTCGGACAAACACGAGAAAGAAGCTCTGGTAACTCACAGACCTTCCTTCGTTCGGGGCCATCTTGGAAAGTGTGCTCTCGTGGGTACGCGATAACACGCGAGAACATCACGCAGAGCCCGTAGCGGCCGCAGCAACCGATGTACGCAACGTGTGGAAAGCTGCGGGTGCGCGCAGGACGCTGGGCGTGCTACTGCGTACTGCGCATGCCCACTGCCGCTTTCGAGGGTCTCCTGCGTACGCAGGACCGTTGGGTATGCCCAACTATAACGGTTTGTTGTTGTCGCAGTAAGTTCTCAGTGAACGGTGACGTTCTGGCCCAAAATCTTCATAACTTGGTTTTGGCACGTAAAACCCCAGATTTTTTTTCCCGCAACATGTGAGTCCAAGCTATGTCCTCGAGCAGATAATCCAGAAAGAAATGGCTGCATGCAGCTTTCTTTACTCGAAGGTCAAACCGCAGTGAGAGCCGACGCATGGTTATCGGGCCATGAAAACCTGTAATATGCAAAATCGCCAAGTGTCCTCGAAGGTGCCAGCAATGCAGTTGTGTCCTGGCAGTCACGGAAACACAATGTTATTCTCTTTACCGAGAGCTTTACAGTGCTGCTTTTTCATGTCGCGATAAAAGTGATTCCTGTGATCTCGAATCACGAGCAATTGGTTTAGGATCCTAAACGAATTGCTCGTGATTACTGTAATGTGACACAAAATAGCTAAGCTTGAAAGGCTGTGCTAGTATCGCAAAATATGACTTATTTGCGATGTCGCACTGAGAAGCGGTATTGTATTATGGCACGAAGGGCAGTAAGCGCTGTCACCTCCCTTCTTAAAGTGAATATTTAAGATAAGAAGTCTAAAGTTAGTTTAGATCCTTAAACATAACATTTACTCACTCGCATGGTTCATGCCTGACCCATGCTTAAAATTTGCCTAACATAGTAAAACCAGGAATTTCAACATTATCTTTCGAGATCCCGAGAATGTGAGTCCAAACTGCAGGGCACCATGCGGAATTTTTTTTTCATCCTCTGAATTAAGCCTTGAGAAATTTAGATCTGATCAGGTCAGACTACATAGCTGAAAGGGCTCTCCTCACCCAAGAACGACCTCGCGGGTGTCGGTGACCCACTTTGCTTGTGATCATGTCATCAGGCGGGATGTCCCCAGGATCAGTGCAGTCCGTACAACTGCTGCTGCCGCAAAGGTCGTGCGAGGCGTCCCCCTAAGTTGCGACAGCGTCCCGCGGGCACTTTCACGCTCGGAGCTCTCGTCTCTCTGTGCCGAGCTAGCTTCGCAAACGCCCCGGCCAATTACCGGTAGCCTCTTATCCGGGCACGGGGCGAAAAGAAACTGATGATACAGAGCACGAAAAAGTGTCGCATGGGAGGCGGTGTTACAGGAGACCCGCGACTGGAGCAGACGGTCTAACTAGAAGTGGCCGCGTGATGATCGTCTACTCCACTTAAATTGGAGGGCGACGGGGTGATAGCTCAAAATATTCTTCACGCCCGGAACCTATTGTCATGGCGAGAGCAGTTTTGAATGGGTGCCGCTTCTCCACGGGGACTCAGCACCGGTGAGAGAAAAGCAGTTTTGCTCTAGCTCCTATCAATGTTTAGGAATGAAAGCTCTTTAAGTGTGTCAATAAATTCATGAACGCCTCCATGAACACGTATTTACAAAAGCTTTAGTCGACTGCCCCCCGATTTCAGTACTCTGGAAAACAAGGTATTTCGGTGTTCTTTAAAGTATCTGAAGAACCCATTGATCTGAAAGCTTAGCGGACTAGTTTTTGCAAATATCAGCAACGTACAGCTCTCAGGTGATTGAAGCGCGATACTCAGAGCACACGACTGCCTGGCGGAATGCAGTGTGGTATATGGTGAAAGCGACAACATTTTTGACGCATTCTGACTGCATTTGGCGCCCCAGCAATCACCCAGCGCTTTTCCGTGGCGCGAAAAGTGCCGACCGCCATGCGGTACGAATATCGCGTATGAATCGTTGAGCACTGTATCCTGTATACAGTAAGCTTACGGCGCACGTGTTCTGGATGAGGATGAGCGCAGTTCGTAAGCCAAATCGCATCCATCGCTTCGCTAGATTGGCGTCGGAGACGTTGGTTTTGAAGAGGGAAGAACTGTTCGCCGAATGCATGAGGGAGCAAAATTACCCCATTTAAGGACCAACATAGCCAGGACATCGCCGTTTCTGTTTAAATAGAGCAAGGACCAGTCCTTCTTTTTAGAATGAATGCAGTGTGGACGTCGTAGAGTACATAAGTGTAGCTGCATGTCAAGCCTGGCGATCATTTACTGGAATAGCAAGGTGCAGCAATGATTAGCGCGTGTATGCAGGCTTATAAGCTATTGGTGTATGCCTTGCAGCGAAAAACGCCGTTACGCAACTCAAAAACCCATTGAGTGGTTGTCTTAGTTTGTGAAAATACCTTTTGCTTCCTACGGTGTGAGGGTGTGAGTTATGGGCCAGAGCACTGCAGAAGCCGGATTTTTGGGCAGAGACGCGAGCCGAGCCCAAAATTGCCATATGCTGGCCCACCCGAGCCCAGCCCGGTTGTTTCAAACGTAGCCCATACCCGACCTGTGCCCGAAGGATTTGGGCCCTGCCCGACTCGGCTCGGCCTGACTCGGTCTGATTCGGCCTGGCCCGACTCGGCCCATTAGCCCCTGAGCCAAAATGAAGCATGCTCCAGTTTTTGGCTGTAGTGAAGACATCAACCTGTACAGACATTCCTTAATGGAGACAGATTTCACTGTGTGAGGTTTTACACTAGATTTTTTTTTGCTCATAAATGAACCCGACAAAGAGAGAAAAAAAAGTACATCCACCGTTCATTGCGCTCGCGCTTTACTGTCTGATATGCATGAACGTCCGCACTACGCTCGTCAACTAGTTGTACGGTGATATACAGTGATGATATAGGTGGCTATACTTTAGTACACGCCGCTGGGCATTTCATTTCAATCTTCATTATCGAAGAGCCATTGCTACGTGCAACCTAATACAGTGCTACAATTTGAGCGGATGAAATTCGTAGGAATATTAATTTAAATACGCTGGTCTATTGGATTTCGGGATTGCGTAATACACTGGTGCTAGGAGGTCTTCTTGCTCAATTGTTTATAAGCAGGTGACACGCAAGGGTAATGCTCATGTGTGACCATATTGTTAGATCGAACAAAAAATGTAGGCTGCTGTATTCATAATGTAATGTAATGTCATAATGTAATGTCATAATTTTTCACTCAGCAATTCAGTTATTTGAGTTTTATAATAGAAGTGAATTTGGGACCTGTTTACTTTTATTTAACATAGCGGGGTGTTTATGCACAGTTCCATGCACATCGTAGACAACAGTTTCTTTTTATGCCTTCATCAAGATAAGATGTCATACTTCTTCGGCCACACTAATTCCCAGCGAAGCCGTGTAGGGCCAGAAAGAACGAATGCAAGCCAATGAACACGAGAACCATGCCAGTAAACATGTGAAAAATTCGTCCAAGAGAAAAGAGCAGTGAGAGGTTACCGTTTTCTGCGTTTAGTATTATTTTCCAAATCCCCTTATTTATCTCAGAACACTTCAAAACTTGAAATCAGTTTTGTTTGACTAATTATGCAATAACTACGACACATTATTCAACTCAACTGAACAAAAGATTAAGAAATAAAATGAAAACCAGTAGCGAGCTTCACTATATATGGCATGGCACGCAACACACTTTGTGAATGTATATCGAAAATATTTATTTACTGTTGCATTAATGAGTTATTTTATTGCTATAAAAGCCTGTAGAATGTGTTCCATTTTGTGTTTAAGTGATAAGACCAGGCAATAAAGGGCCGACAGTTATTGATTACTGCCAAAGTCTAAATTTTCTTTTGCAGAGACGCAATTGTAGAACAATTCTTCTTTAAGCAGGTCTTCTGCTATGAAAGAATGTAACCAGCTGCACTGAAATTACTTTTCAGTGTTTTTGCTTGTGGCTGCTATATGAAGAATACGCTTGGTATCTGAAAACAGTCTAGGGATGCTGTTTCTGCGAGCGTTCCACTATCGCTCTAGCAGCTGCCCATCTTTTCAACGCCATCTAAATGCAAATATCTGTCTAACTCGTCGTCATCTTTCTCTGACTATTACCACTGTCCATTCTTAAAATTCGTCCTTCACCGCCGCGCCCCAGCCGGGTAATGCGCTCCCCCTTGTTGACCGGATGAGCTTCAAGGTGACAGGATGAAACTCATCGCGCCACCTGCATTTGAACTTCATGGCGTCCATGTCTCGTCTTAGCACGAAGCTCACCTCAAGGACTCCGAGGCCTTTATAAACCTGGGAACTGCGCTGACCAGAGTTGTCGAGTTTACGAAGTCAGGGGGCCGCTGGTGGTCCCGGGTACCGTACTGTCAGAGACCGAGTGGCGCCGCCGACGTGCACTGTAATAGGTGGAGCGAGTGTACCGCTGCTGCCTGCCTGCCCCTACTTTCCCATAGGCCAACGTGCACGACTCAAACAAAATTCTGTCGACAGCCTTGCGAAGTTGCGAATACCTTAACCGCGCTTATTACGCACCCGGTTAAAGCCCGGACTCAACCCGAGGCCCTCTCGTGCGTGCCAGCGTCAAAACTTGCTTACCCTACCCGAGTCCGGCCCGCGGGCCGGTCTTTTCTGGTAAGCTCGACTCAGCGCAGCGCTATATTACGAGTAAAATAACCTTGAAGGGCCATCTAAACAATCTCTAACATTCTTTACTGATTTCGGCTTGCAGGGAAGACACTTCGTGTCAATTTGGTCGTTCCCAAAGTATGCAGCATTCGAAGCTGAATTAGAGCTGCTTCGAGGTCGTACTCGGAAAATATGTCCATGCTGGCGTGTCGAGTCAGCAATGGACTTCTGCGACAATGAGGAAACGGGGATTTGCTCATTTGTGTTGCTTGTCGATATGCGCTATATACAAGTACCCCGAAAGACGGCAATAGCATGCAAGGCGCAGAATGCATATACAGGGTGTTTCAGCGAACACCTTCAAAAATATTTAGAAGTTGCCTGTGGCAGATACCACAATTCCAGTTCATGAGCTGGTCTACTCGAAGCGGCGGACAATACTTGCACAAAAAATTGAGGTGCAGAATCGACTAATTAATAAACAGTCACTAATTAAGTTTGTTCACTAATTACATTATGGCCCATGTTGAAATTTACAAACTCTAGCCGTGGAGTTCGCAAGGCGGATCCACTTCAAAGGAATTTTCAAGATGACACCAGTTTCGAGATATAAATTGAGGAGAACTTTGAGGAGAAATGCATTGGCGTTCCAGTTAATTTGTTAGCAAAACGTCGTTTCATGCACTGACGCACACAAGTAACTGGAACGCTAATGCATTTCTCCGCAAAGTTCGGGAATTTATATCTCGAAACTGGTGTCATCTTGAAAATTCCTTAGAAGTGGATCCGCCTTGCGAACTCCACGATTAGAGTATGTAAATTGCAATATGTGTCATAAGATAGTTAGCTTTAGAATACTTTATTTTTTAACAGACCTAACACAGAGCCTGCTAGAGGGTCGTAAGCTAAAAGGCTTAAAATGCCTGACAAAGGTCTCTGACCCTTTACAGTTTGGTAAGCGGTTTTAGGCAAAGATGACAGTCACGCTTTCATCACAAACAAAAACACGAAAAAAACACATAGAATATAACCATTTTACACTTTTACAAGAACACTATCAATGTATATGCAAGTCTATATTACTTACATACTGTATGAAGTACATATTTACATTAACCATACATTTCACGTGCGCGTTTTTTATTATGCAACTATATTCATACAACCTACGAAGATATTTGTGTACACACATACATAGTGCGCGTGTTTGTATATTTACACACACAGAAAAAATCAAATAGTAGGTGGACAAAGAACCACAGCTAACATTATTCCTGAGAGTATTTTAATTCACAAAATATTATTAAATTTTTATGTTATTTTTGAAAATATTTATAGTAGTACTGAAATTTAATTTTTCTTCGACCTTATTTAATACATCAGCAACCTGATATTCCATTTTCTGTAGTCCGTATTCAGTTCGTATTTTGGGAGTGCGTCGTTTTTGCAATCTTAGAAAATAGCTAGCAATTATTTCATCTTTTGTGCAGAGCTTGTTTTTGTGTATTGATTGCAATAGCTTGCAATAATATAACTGGTCTGCCCGCAGTATACCATGTTTTGTAAATCAGGGAGCCATTCTTAAATCTTGCACTGTAGGAAAACGATTTTCGAAAGACCTTAAAATCTTTTTTTTGAACTATAACAAGCGTGTTGTAATTTGTTCTTGTAGTGGTACCCCAGACAAGTAAACCATGTGTAAGTTTGGAATAGGAAAGATAATAATAAAGAGTTGGCTTCAGCCAGAGTGGCATAAAGTGGGTTATCCTGCACAAACATCCAACTGTACGTGCTAAACCTGAAATGAGATAATTTATATGTGTAGGCCAACTTAGTTTGTCTTGAAACCGTACCCCGATAAATTTTTGTTTTTCAGCATGTTTAATTAGGCTTTCTTCAAATTTTAGCATTACGTTTCTGTACAATTGTTTGTTGGTAGGCTAAAAAGTTAGTGAGTGAATTCTTGTTAATTAGTCGATTTTGCATTTCAGTTTTTTGTGCAAGTAGTGTCCGCACAAGCACATCATAAATGGATTTCTCCGCTCTTTCTGCGCATGCGCCATGAGCAGTGGTCGCGAGAGAGAAATGTGGGGATTTTCGATCCTTGAGGTTTCTCTTCGCCTAGGTACTACGGAGAAGAAAGTTGTTAGCTTCGTTCGTCCCTAGCCGAGCTGGCAACGCAATCGACAGAATGCGTGGCCGGCAAGGCGAAGAAGCCATGTCAAAGGTGAGTTCGTTGCTATTTTGTTGCGACGGTGGCATATTAAATTTTTATATTCGCAGCGGGATACGTTTGGAAGTGAGGTGTCTTCTCGGATGACTTTAGTGGCAAAGCATTACATCTTGCCGATGCATTGTTCACTAGTGTCGTTGAGCAAAGTCAGCATACAGCCCACTTCAGGAGATCCACGGGAACGGAAACAGTTTATGAATTCGATTGCCGTGCGGATGCGAGTTTGTTTGTTTTTCTTTTTTTTTGGTGGTGGTGTCATATTAAATTCTGATAGTCGCAGGGGAATACGTTTGGACGTGAGGCGTTTTCTCAGATGACTTTAATGGCAAAGCATTACGTCGCGCCGATACATTGTTCATTAGTGTCGTTGAGCATACCACCCACTTCAAGGGAATCGCGGGAACGGAAACAGTTTATGAATTCAACTGCCGTGCCGATGCATTAGTTCTTAATGTAACTGAGCATACAACACACTTGGAGATTCGTGGGAGTGGAACATTTTGTACTCTGTATGTGAAAGTAGTAAAACTTGCGTCGCCATGCAATCTGAACCGTAGATGGTTGTGAGAGCTGTACAGCCAGACTGACAAAACACTATTCCCTGCGGATGAATACGGAACAAATGTATGCTAAAGAAAAATGGTCGACATGCAATTTCATAGCAGTAGACCCTTTTGAAAGCTGTACAGTAACACTGATATTGGCTACGTGGTTTGTGCAATCAGCCAGCTCGTCCAGATTCAGAAAAGACTTAAGACCGGAGGAAAATTTCTCAAACTACAAGACGGCATCCTGATTTGATGAGTCATAGTTTGGATGTTTCCAATAGAAGCACCTGCACCAATGAAGACTAAGTTGCAGTAAAATTTGGACTTCAGAAAATAAATGCGTCAACATTACACCAACGATAAACGTAATTCCACTACCTGGATGACTTGCCTTGTATGAAAACATTGTTTTCACCTTTTGCTCTCCTGTTCTCCACATAAGCATTGCGGATTAAGGCGAAGTCTCACTGTTTAGTGCAATGCATTTGGCACTGGCCGACCACAAATGAATCGCTATCAATGTCGTATGATTAGCATTAAAAAGTTCTCTTCGGCTCCTACTTTGCGACTGATAAGCCGCTTGTGCTTACATAGGTGCGGATCCACCTACAGAGGGTCATCACTGAATTGCGTTTTCTTTTTTTCTTTTTTTTTTACAGGACCGTGGACACCTACATGAATAGTGTTTTTTGACTGACCGCACATAGGTTACCAGGCTTTCTATCAATCCTTTAGATCACCCACACAGGCGTACGTTATCCTCTTCATTTAGTAAAGAGGGGTAAACATCGACAAAACGATGCAGCTCCAATAGCTTGAACGTGTATGCGTTTTCTATCCGCAGTGACGGACAAGATGGCTCGAGCGTTGCACAATGCCGTTTGCCTAAAGTCAGCTTCGCTTTAAAGCACCAGTGTCACGCAACCAAGCATGCGCAATGTATTGCGGTGAGGTATACCAAGAATGGAATGTGGCCACTGTCAGAGGATACAGTGTGATATACGTGCGCACCTGCCGTCACATCTCCTGTCGCAGTACAAGCACGGAGACGCCGAACAAGTGTACTGGCAGGCCTTCAGAGCTATTTCGCATGCGTTGTAGCCATCTGAGCCCGTGTTTCGCCCACATAGAGCTCCCCGTATATGAGCTATCGTAACAGCCGGGATTAGTAATACGCGCTCCTTCTTTTTTACCCTTGCGCACAAGCACCTCAGAGTCGCTATGAATCTGCACCACGTAGCCAATATCAGTGTTACTGTACAGCTTCCCAAGGGTATACTGCGATGAAATTGCATGACGACCATTTTTCTTTAGCATACATTTGTTCCGTATTCATCCGCAGCGCGTAATGTTTTGCCAGTGTGGCTGTACAGCTCTCACAACAATTTGCGGCTCAGATTGCATGGTGATGCAAGTTTTAGTACTTTCACATACAGAGTACAAAATGTTCCATTCCCACGAATCTCCAAGTGTGTTGTATGCTCAGTTACATTAAGAAATTAATTCATCGGCACGGCAGTTGAATTCACAAACTGTTTCTGTTCCCGCGATTCCCCTGAAGTGTGTGGTAGGCTCAACGAAACTAATGCAAATGCATCAGCACGACGTAATCTTTTGTCATTAAAGTCATCCAAGAAAACGCCTCACGTCCAAACTTATCCCCCTGCGACTATCAGAATTGAATATGATACCGCCGCAAAAAAAAAAGCAACAAACTCGCATCGGCACGGCAGTCGAATTCATAAACTGTTTCCGTTCCCGCGAATCTCCTGAAGTGTGCGGTATGCTGACCTTGCTCAGCGACACTAATGAACAATGCATGGGCACGATGTAATGCTTTGCCACTAAATTCATCCGAGAAGACACCTCACTTCCAAACGTATCCCGCTGCGACTATAAAAATTTAATATAGCAACAAACTCACCTTGGACAAAGCTTCTTTGCCTTGCCGGCCGCGCATTCTGTCGATTGCGTTGCCAGCTCGGCTAGGGGCGAACGGAGCTAACTTTCTTCTCCGTAGTACCTAGGCGAAGTGAAATCTTAAGGACCGAAAGTCCCCACATTTCTCTCTCGCGACCACTGCTCCTCGCGCACGCGCAGAAAGAGCGGAGAAATCCATTTATGATGTGTTCGTGTGTCCGCCGCTTCGAGCAGACCGCCTCATAAACTAGAATTGAGCTATCTGCCACAGGCAACCTTTAAAAAATTTTGAAAATGTTCGCTGAAACACCCTCTATATAGACAATGGGCCACTTTCTTGTATTTTTGCCGTAACTGAATTATTAGACCTGTGCCTGCGTAACTTAGCACTGAGGCGTAGTAGTTGAGACACGCTGAGGCGATAGCTATTGGTGGCACTCGGCCTGCCAAGCAAACCCATGCTACCTTTAATGCTGACAGCATAACTATTGACCCTCTTGGCGGATTATTATTTATTGATTTATTTTTATTCAAATACCCTAAAGGCCCGGCAGGCATTACATAGGGGGGAGGGGGACAACAGTAAGTACAAAGCAACGCAGTACTACGACATATACAGAAGTCGCTGACCAATAACAGCATGTTGAAAAGAAAAGCAAAATATAAAGACACATAGCAACAATCATCAACAAACATTCAATTGTTACAGAGGGTAGCGTTAGATATACACACATGTATGAAATGGGCAGAGGGGAAAGATAAAGATTACAGCTCAAGGTGACGTTTCAGGCTGGTTACAAACGCTTCGTAATCAATGACAGATGCAATGGTGCCAGGTAGAAGATTCCATTGACGGATGGCTAGGACGAGCGGCGACTGAACGAAGAGGTTATTGCGAGCAAAGATGGGTTCGACTTGGAGTTTGTGGCGTGAGACGGGACATAGCAAAAGAAGAGTGGCTGTTATATAATTTGTGGGAAAAGGACAGTATGGAAAGCGTTCTACGTCTTTCAAGTAGAGGTAACGTGAGAGCTTTCTTTATTTCAGTCACACTTGCCGTACGCGAGTAGTTCTTCGATATGAATTGAGCGGCTTTATTTTGAAGAGACTCCAATTTTGTTATTAAGTATGCTTGGTACGGGTTCCAAATCAAAGAGGCGTAATCCAACTGCGAGCGCACTAATGTGGTGTATGCTAAAAACTTAGTGTCTGCATTAGCTAAACGCAGGTTGCGTCTGAGAAATCCAAGTGTTTTAGAAGCCTTGTTAATGACCGTATCTATGTGAATGTTTCATGTATTTTGAGCTAGAGTCGCACGTATGCCTTAGCGGAGGTGGTGATGATGTTGCAACAGGCGGTGTTAGTCAGGCACAAATAGCCGGCAATTGTTCCGCCTGAGCCTCCTATGAATTGAGGGATGTGTCACTAGGTGTCGATGAGCCCCGCGTCTCGCAGAATGGCACGCAGCAGTCGTTGCACTCTCTACCTGGTTGCCGCGGGCCCTCCGGGGACAACATCTTCGAAGGTCCTGTGTGTAAGACCACGCTTTTGCAGGCTATTAGTCATTGCTTTTATTTCTGTGCCGAACTGCGGTCATAGGCAAATGAAACGTTCAATGTCGTCGATGTCACCACAGAAGGCACACAGCGGTGAAGCGCGAGGTCCAGTCTTGAATAACCAAGCCGGGGTGTACGCGGAGTTGGTTCTGATGCAGTAAAACAGCGTCTGTTCATCCCAAGTAAGTACATGGATCACGCAGGCTTGATGTGGAGTCTCGTTGATCGTCCTAAAGTGATTGCAGATTGCATCCTTAGAGTTCTGAAAAATGTTTGGCGCTCTCACTTTTGAGGCACATGTCAGCGCTAAGCAAGCAAGAGCGTCAGCTTTTTCGTTTCCTCCAATTCCTACGTGGGATGGGATCCATTGGAACCTTCTGCTAAATCGCTTGCTCATTAGATTTTTAATCAGTGCCAGAGATTGCCTTGTAAATTTCTCTCGAGGTATGCCATGGTGTAATCGTTGTAACGCTGACTTTAAGTTCGTCAGCATCACATCTTATGCAGAATACGCCTGTAGTTTTCGCAAAGCTGCTGTCATTGCGGCGCTTTCTACAGTTGTACACAAAACTACGCGATCCAGGCGGCCGCACCATGTCACCCATCAAGCGAGTGCCTGCAGAATGCCGCTGCCAAGCTACCTGTTTGTGCACACAACGACCCGTCTGTGTACACTTATACGCGGCTTTGAACCGCTGTGCTCATGTGCTCGACAAAACAATTAGAATGGTGCACTTCGCCGGTAGGTGGGGTACATTGAGGTTGCAGGTAATGTCCGAAAAAAGACCATGACGGGTCGACACGACTCTGTTGAGGCCATTCTAATACTAAAAATTGGAAGGTGTTCAGTGCCGCATAGAAATGGGAGGGAGTTCTTGCTTTTAGCCGCCACAGAAGCGCCGTGCCTGCGGTGCACTCGCCCAGCCCTAATAGCTGCGTCAACAAAGCCTGAAATGCCAAAAGGCGGAGTGGAAGAGACTCTGCTTCATTAGTAACCTTCTGGTTTGAAGCAGCCCGAGTAACTTTGAAGCCGCCATGCGTAGTTCCTTTTTATCTACTGCATCCGAGCGCTCGAATTGACTCGGCAGTGGGGATGTATGCGGCAGCTGATAGAGAATGCGGCTTGCTATAAGTGCAGCGTTCAGTTTAAGCATAGACACAGGATTGTTGCCCCAACGTGGATCTGCCGTGTGACGAAGTGCGTTGACTCTTTGCACGGATACAGCCATAACATTTTCAACCGCGCTTCGCCACAGTAGCTGGCTGTCAATGATGACGCCCAGAAAATTAACACTATAGTTGCACGACAAATTGAATGGCCTTCGATATTCAGCGTCAGGCATGTTGACTTTTGCCTCACTTCGGGGAAAAGCATGAAGGTGAGTTTTTCCGCTGATAAAGATAGGCCAAACGTCGCGAAGTGGCGTTCGATGGTGGAGATCGCGCCCTGTGCTATCCGGGCCAAACGTTTGTGTTAATACCTCGAGATCAAAACCCTGATGCCATCTGCGTAGATGGACATTTTTTTCAACCGTCCAACCAACTTTCAGTGCGTCTGGAAGTCTGGTCATGACAACGTTAAAAACCAAGGATGATAAGACACTTCCCTGTGGGACGCCAAGGGAACTGCGTCGCTTTTGGCTTGTTATATTTCCGAGCTCAACCCGGGCACATCGATTTCTGCAAAATTAATACACGAGTCCAAGAGCATTTCCCGAGATATTCATGGCTTAAAAAATAAAATAAAAAATAAATCATGGGGTCTTATGTGTGAAAACCATGATTCGATTATGAGGCCCGCCGTAGTGAATTTTGACCGCCTGGGGTTCTTTAACGTGCACCTAATGCACGGAACACGGGCGTTTTTGCATTTCACCCCCATTGTAATGCGGCTGCCGCGGCCGAGATTCGATCCCGTGCCCTCGGGCTTAGTGTGTGTGTGTGTGTGTGTGTGTGTGTGTGTGTGTGTCACCCCCATTTCACGCACACACACGTATCAGTCTGTGTGTGTGTGGTGTGTTTCACCCCCATTTCTCACGCTCACTAACACGTATCAGTGTGTATCACGTGTGCGTGTGTGCGTGCGTGTATGTGTGTGTGTGTGCGTGTGTGTGAGAGAGAGAGAGAGAGAGAAAACTGTTATTTAAATGAGGTCCGGAGGCTCAACTTTTTAAGCAACGGCTTCCACGTTGGCACTGCCAGGCCAAGCCCTTCAGCGACATCATGGGCCCTCTGGATGGCCCTCTGGATGGGTTGGTTCTGATCTTATTCCTAACTTCAGTCCTTAATTGTACTTCCACTTCTATTGGGCTCTTTGATCTATTTCGTTCTCCACATATTGCCTGTAATATGTTCCTGCCAGCTCGTGTTTTTGTCAATCCTTCATGTTGCGCTAGCTGTTGGGCCTCCGCGATTCCTGGGGATGGGCGGTCATAGTGTTTGGATGCCCCGCCCTTAAGGGAGCCAGAGGCCGTGGAGATGAATCTCGACTCCCAACGAAGGACTTTGGCTTCGGTCGCGGCTACCCGAGACTCTAGGTTGGTGCTTCTGGTTTCCAGAGGATACAAAAAATATCTTCTACAGCGGGTTGAATATCCTCAACAGCCGCGTCGCTTCTTGGACGCTGTATTCACGACCGGCGCCAGCTCGCGTGGCCCTGGATACTGCTGTGCTTTTTGAAACCGCCAGGATTGCGCGCCTGATCACGGCTATCAGGACACAGCTCAGCTTTTGTGCTCATACTTGAGCCTTCTCCCTCTCCCTCCCCCCGTTCTGTTTTTCATCCTTCCTTCAACCCCGCTCTTTTTATGTGTTCCAGACCGGTGGCCGCATTTCGACCGGCATAGAACGTAAAGCTGCTCGTATACCGGGATTAAGGTGCACTTCAAAGAACTCCAGGTGGCCGAAATGAACCTTTTATTCCTTTGCTAAAGTGCACGTACAACCAAGGTATGCTTCCCAAATTCTTGGTTTCTTCTTTTAATTCTCTCTGTCTGCGACTCGCAGAACCCAGTTATGTAGTGTACTGGAGAACAGAACAAAAAGAGGAAGGAGAACAAGGGGTACACACAGCAGTGCTATCGCAACAATTCGTGGAAACGCAAGGTTGCGATAAAATGTCAATGTAACATTGTAACGCATTTGGGGAACATTAGCCGCACATAGAATTTCACAAAGAAATGCTCACGCACAGTTACAACTTTGTCTTGTGTCTTTACGATGTGTGTAGGCTGGCAAACCAAGAAAAATATTTATGCCCGTCTAAAACCACCGATCACAGACGTATGCGCGGATACGAGTTCTTACTTTAATTTCACGCGGACACTAATTTGTGGGACCAATTATGCATTTTTATACAAAGATCAAATTACAAAGAACGGGTGCATGAAAATCTGGATTAACTTTTTTTAATTATAAAGGCAACTCAGTCCCTGAAGAGCTTGACACTGCAAGTAGAGAGCTCCCGATAAGGACTCTTCCCGAATGAGAAGCCCTTAAATATTTTCAGGCTCGAAAAGTACAGTTCACCCAACGACTCTTTCTGGTCGAACTAAATCCCGGAATGATTGGATGTTGGAGCACGTCACATACCTCCTGGTATTTTGAAGAACATTCGTTTTCTTTTTGCCCGACGTGACACTACTGGCAAGTGCTTTAAAGGCAGGCGTCATGGAGGCACTGAACATATCTCGATTTTTTTATGGATCGAGTGAACTGCAGTTCAGAAGAAACGAGTTTATATTATTACACCGCACGCCCTCGTTTTCTTGATTGTTTTCATTTGCTTCCAGCGAAAGATATTGATTTGGCGCGGGAACATGGGAAACCGCAGTGCTTGCTTCTAACGCTATAATGGCCAACGAAGCACTCGGGCATGCTTGTTCAAAACAAAGAAACACCCCTGCCCCAACCCCTTCTGTCGACAGGACGAGATCTGTCTCAAGTGGTGACGTTCCCATTGCCATGGAGCGTCCTTGCAATTGGAAAGCGCGAGATTATTTTTCTCGAATAAGCACAATAGCACAACGGAGCTGACGAGAAGTGAGGATACGAATGGTTAGTTTGTGACATCCAGAGGCTGAATGTAAGTGCGGACAGTAAAACATACACAGACGGTGTACAAAAATAAGGCCTCGGAACGTGTCGCAAAGAAAACGGGACATGAGTGACGCAGAACGAATTCTTGTGTTTAGAGACGAATTACGTAGGGTCAGCAGTTAATATATGTATTAAAGCGAGAATGTTAACATGCACGTTTTCATAGCGGCTTCTGTGTAGAATAGCGCGTACGTATTGAAGACTGACAGTGCAAAGGTACGTATGGTACCGAGCTGATTACAGGCGGTACGTCGAGACCGTGAGTTGGCGGGCTCCACTGGCGCACGCGCCGGGGCAAATACGTAGTAACGGCGCGGCTGCTTTCTGTACATAGATCGACCTGCTAGGCCATTTCAAACGGCTCCTGTTTCGAACCAAAGTATTTCTGGAATGCAGCGCACGCTCGACTCGCTGTCTGGGCGCTCAGTGGTTGTGGATGGAGCTAGCTGGCGCTCTCTCCCCCAACAAAGAGGCCGCCTCTTTTCCTCCCTCGTCAGTGCAGCTTCGTGGGTAAGCCGACGGGCTGGCCGGCAGCAGCTCGGCCTACACGGGCGGTGAACTCTCGGGGCCAACATTAGCACCAGGGCCTCGTCTGCAGCTGGCGAAACAAGCAGCACTGTATTCCGACGGCCCGCATTCGAAGCGCGAGTGCGGCGGAATTCTTGGTCAGGAAAAGTGGGGCCTCTCACCGAAATCACCGTTATCGAAATTACTTCATTGTAATCGGGTGCTAGTCTTCCAACCCATGTTGTCATTGAGGTAGGCTAATGCAAGGATTTTTCTGCGATTTGGCGTGGCTTCATTGAGAAAGCATACTGCGGCTTTTTAACTTTTTTTTTCTCGTTGCTCAGCTTTGCCGCGTGCTAGCCGTAGAGCGTTTCGTAACAGCAAGCGTTTTGAGCTCGCAACTAATTCATCCCATCGCTCATTTTCAAGCGCAGAAGTCTTGACACTTATAAGTATGTGTGTCGCAAAATCTAGATGAAATTTTGGAGTAAAGCTCACCATGGCTCAGTAATTTTCATATTTTGATATGGTAGGTTAGATTCAATGGGGTAATCGTATAGATTAAAGAAGGTTGACTGAAGCCAAAATGATGACGTCTGCACAAGTATGAGCTTGTACACGCGCTCCCTAGCATTCCTACATTGGCGCCTTTGCTAAATCAGACACTAACGCCAGATTTTCTAAAAGGTCGAGTAAAAACTGTACCACGCGTTTGTACCATTAACCTTATACTACATATTTTGGCCCGTTATGGCGGTGCTTTAGCTTGCGTCACTTGAAGTGGCTTTAGTCCTCAAATGTTTCAAATGTAGTGTCAGACCAGAAATTCTGGCCTTTGAAAGTGAGATCAGTTGCATGCACCCCCCCCCCTCACGAAAAAAAGCAAAACAAGAATTGACGGATGCACCAAGTTAAACAATGTGCGGAATCTGCCTGTCCTTCTATGCTTACAAGATACCTTGCTAAGCGTTATGCCCTTTAACTGGTCGAGTGATGACGGAACTTTGACGGTCACATGAGTGAATGCGTTATACCGAGAAAGACAGGATTTTCTGCAGGGTCCCTGCAGCCATTTCCTGCTGCCGCCACAGCGCATGAGCATGAAATTTCACTGGAGGCAAAAATAAAGCCGTTGGAGGACTATCAGTGATGTCAGAAAAAAAAAAGATCTTGGTAGGTCAAACGAAATGCGTTTTAATAACAATGAGCCACTCCAGCGATTTACGTTCAAGTGTTGAGTACGCGAAAGGAAAAATAACGAGTGAGGCTCTAGGTCCCAAAGAAAAAACATATCGACAGAAACCATTTCAAGGATGGCTTTCAACGTTACTGCAATTAGGATTGAAGCTATGTAGCGACGCGCTGTGTTGCTACCGCCGATACGCGTCATGTACGAGGTGCGTATTGCAGCTGGGTTCTTCACTCGCGCTTCCCTCTGGACAAGCTCGGCCATCAAGCGATGCCGCCGCAAGGTTCGCGCGTGGCGTGTGTCTGAATATACATGCAGACAAGATTGTCCCAGTAAGTATAACACGGGTTCGATTCCGACCAGCACCGGATAACACTTAAGTGATTTTTTTTTTGTCGTTCAACAGAAGTACACAACCAGCGACCCAAATTGGTATGAGGAAACTCGTCGAAGAGCAGCAATTACCTAGCGCATTGGTGGAGTAGCTTGCTAAAGCGTCTGGCTGCTGTGCTTGACGAACCCGAGTGACACAGCTTCGATAAGCCCAGCACCGAAGAAAGATAAAAGGATTTTCTTTTTCATTGCAGAGTGTTACATACCCAGTGAACTGAGGTTGCGCGAAAGAGGTTGGATACAGAAAAACATAGCGCAATATGAGCCAAGTTTCCAAAGAATGGTAATCGCATTAAAAGCTTGGTTATCAGAAACCTTCTCACGGGAGACTGCCCCAGAATAATTTTCACCACTTCAGGTTCTTCAACTTGTGCCGAAAGCACACTGCACGGGTGGTTTTTCATTCCGTGCCTATTCGAATGGGATCATTGTGGCGAGAATCTAATCCACAACCTCATGCCACTGTTGCCAACCGTACTGTAATTACTACGGCTACAAAAATTACTAGGACTAATAAAATAGGGTATTTTCGGCAGCAGCATTTTAAGGCACTTTCGCAGCTTGGTATAATTTTTCGATGAAATGTAGGTTATTTAGTCATGCTTAGGCTTTTTTAGTGACCTTGGAAATAAACCCTTGCAAACTCGGTTCTGAGAAAATCTCGCGAATCGTGCCCGCTGAAACTATCAATACGGCTTTCAACCAATTTTTACGTACGGTACATGGTTTTGGTTGACCAACTCGGGAATTTCCATGACAATAGGGGAAGATGATCCTCGCATATACCTTTGTCCAACCATGGGTGACGATTATCGTAGACATTCAAGTTTTGTTTTTGAGACTATTGGAAGACGTTTCCCGTTCGACGAGTACGGCAAGTTCTGCACAAGCACGCGCGCTAGGAGGAAGCTTCAGCTCGAGGCCATCTCTGACTTCTCTATTCAAATACATGTAAACGCAGAAATTCTCTCATTGATGAACTGCTCGACCAGTTCCAATGAACTTGGTTGCATTTGGAAAACCAAAATGAATTCTGGCGTGTTACGTGCCAAAACTACGGTCTGATTATGAGGCAGTGGAGGACTCCGGAATAACTTAGCCACCAGGGGTTTCTTAACATGCACCCACATCACGGTACACCGGCGTTCTTGCATTTCGCACCCCAATGAAATGTGGCTGCCGCAGCCGGCATATGTTCCCGCGGCCAAATGCTTAGCAGCAAGACGCCAAAGCCACTGAGGAACCACGGCGGGTCTTTAGAGAGCAATGGAAATTCTACTACCTACAGGAAGCAGAACCTTGGTTTATATCCTGAGAGTTTTTTGCAAAAACTGCCAAAAATCGGTAATTTCAGATTCTAGTTTCGTTGCTCGTTAAAGCAAAACCAAACGCATGTTTTGAAACGCATAAATTTTACGCATAACGCTCTGCTTGCTAAATACACATGCATGTGATGCAAATTGCAAGAAATTTCATTCATGAGAAAACGTTGCTTTGCTCAATGTTGGCAGTGATTTGTTTCGACAGTCTGTGAATTATGCAGTTCAGCATTTTAAAGAGAATTTGGTGCATAGAGTCAAATGTGGGGCGACGATGAAGGGCGCGTAGGGTAATGTAGGGTTTTCTTTTCAGCCGTCGCGTAGGGCTTTTTGAAGAAGTGGTTGGCAACATTACGTCTTGCTCAGCGCTAGAACGCCATGACCACTGAGGCATCGTGGTTTGTTAGTACACAAAGATTAACAGCAGAATTTCATAACAGAGCATAAACATAAACGCGTAATCTGACTTATTCGCAACCTAAGGCGCAGCCCTTAATAGTCGAGCCTTGTTAGATGTGGCCGTCGTTGCGCGAGCTGTAACTTTTCAAGGTGCCATTAGCGAAAGGAAAGCGATGCAGTGAACTTCACCATGCGACGAAGCGCATCCTGAAGTGAGCAGAAGGGTTTTACCATGATCACGTGTGCGAGTTGGGATTTTCAGGTCCAGTATTCACAAAAAGCTATTGCGCTATAATTCTTTGTAAAGGAAAATTTCAGCTAGCACTGAAGGTGGACATATTAGTAAAGGAGGCCGGCCAACGGCAAACAAGACTTACGGGCGATAACCTTTGTGCGTACGGGGCGCAAGTGTTTAGGTCCGTAAGAGAAAGCTTTATTTTTCAGGCTGAGTTGACTCGATTTAATGGCTGCACGTACAGACAGCTTCAGCCATCAACAAAAAAAAAATAAGGTGGTCGTCAAGAATGGCAAGAGACGAAGCTTCTTGTTTTTATAGGTATCAATCAACCAGAGATTAGAGTTGTGGGCATACTGCTTCAAGCCATTGTTGTTACTCAGTAAGACACCCTTTCATTGAACACAGGGAATATTATATAAGCATAAGTAATTGCAGTCACATAGTAGAAGAAATAGGGGCACTGGAACGTCACTGGATAGAGTTTTGCATATCATGCCGTGCCATGATATTCGCTTGTTTCGTTGTGGAAGAACCGGTTGTTCGCTGCTATACATGTGAGCGATATGCGCACATTGGTAAATGATATCTTGCAAAGGAAATATGACAAGTCAGCACTACACTTCAAACTCATTTCAAATCGCAACAATGCACATTTAAGGTCCAGTTGGCTTATATGCATGTGTGCAGGAAAGCAAAAAACATCGCGACAGTGATGACGATGAAAATGCACCAATTTGCAACTGAGAAAATGCTGTTCTGGCTTCTCAAGAAGCAGAATGACCAAAAGTAAGTATGCAACAGATGGACGGACGGACAGATTGACAGACGGACGGACAGAGCGACAGATTGACAGATGGACGGACGGACGGACGGACGGTCAGATTGAGAGACGGACGGACGGACAGATTGACAGACGGACGGACGGCCAGATTGACAGACGGACGGACGGACGGACGGACGGACGGAAGGACTGATTGACAGACGGACGGACGGACGGACAGATTGACAGAAGGACGGACGGACGGACGGACGGACGGACGGACAGATTGACAGACGGACGGACGGCCAGATTGACAGACGGATGGACGGACGGAAGGACGGACGGACCGACGGAAGGACTGATTGACAGACGGACGGACGGACACATTGACAGACGGACGGATGGATGGACAGATTGACAGAGAGATGGACGGATGGACGGACAAATTGACAGACGGACGGACGGACGGTCAGATTGACAGATGGACGGACGGACAGATTGACAGACGGACGGACGGACAGATTGACAGACTGACGGACGGACGGACAGATTGACAGACGGACGGACGGACGCGTTTTAACATGATACAGTTTATTGTGTCTCATATTTTATCTTTACGAATAAGACTAATATTTCAAGTATTGAAAAGTGCTTCTTATACGTCACTGCGCGACATTTTCACATGCAGAGTACGTGTGATGTATCCCTAATACTGGCATGGCACTGTTGCTTTAGCTGGCTTCATCACGCTTTATCAGGTGTAAATAACTATCAAGAAAAAATACAAGCACACGCAGGCAAGCACAAAATTAACACGCTCAGTACTTGCTGCTATTGTACACAATGTACACAAGTCGCAGATAGAATCACCAAGCAATGTTATGCCGATTCTTAACCTGAAATAAAATGCCGAAAGCAAGTCCACGAGGAAGTTAAACGTAAAATAAAATAAAATGAAAATTAGAAACCGTGGTGAATTGCAAATACACGTGGGGGCACATTTCAGAAGTGGTTGTTTTAAAACAAAGTTTGAAAAGTGCGCCGTTCTTTACAAATGTGATGACCAGCGGATGAAAGAAATAATCTAAGCTCCAGGAATGGCAGGGGAGGATCGTCCATGCTCGAGTCTGCCTTCTATTGCTTTTTTAAGCGAGGAATTAGGCTATTTAAGTGCCACTTGTGTGGGTGAAGAGCAAAATATGAACGAGGTGAAAGCAGGAGCCAACGTTTCGACAAGTGGGTCTGTCTTTTTCAAGGCAGTCAAGGCCATGAAAAAGAAAAGGCCACTTTTCGAAACGTTGCTCCTGCTTTCATCTCGTTCTTGTTCTGCCCATCGTCTTGAATTTTCATCTCCCGCCTTCCCCATGTTTTCCCTTGTGTAGGTGAAGGCTGATGAAGAGATCCTGGCACGTTAGTATGTTCCCCCTTCATTACAACATGCGGTTGTCACTTAATTGTTGGTTTTCTTTTGTTATGGCCCTTTCTGCGATTGTAATATAGCTCCTGCACATACTTTTTGATGTATACATAGCTTGTTATCCGAAATGAAGCTTCAGTTGAAAGTTAGTGTTTGCGTATGTTATTTCCCCTCTGTCTCGTTCATTGTTTCCGGGCTAAGCAGTTTGATCATGGAGTACTAACTAGGCCCATTTGCTAAGCTTTAAATAAAGAATACAGGACTATTCTGAGTGTCCTTACCCCACTCCCCGTATATATATATATATATATATATATATATATATATATATATATATATATATATATATATATATATATAAATAAATAAATAAATAAATAAATAAATATATATATATATATATATATATATATATATATATATATATATATATATATATATATATATATATATATATATATATATATATATATATATATATAAATCGTCAATAAATCGCTCCATACGCGCGTCAATATCACTACACACACATACACACACACACACACGTATATATATATATATATATATATATATATATATATATATATATATATATATATATATATATATATATATATAGGGTGTTCAAAGTTAGACTTTAAGGGTTTTTAAAAAATGCCAAGAGGAGTACACACAAGCTATTTGTCTACCTAGGTTATGCGGCCAGGCGGTCGCAAACTGTGAGGTTAATTGTCGTCGTAATGTCAATATTTAATTAAATTCGATAAGTAACTTTTTATTTACGGCAGTTAGCATGTATCTTTATATTGAAAACTCAGAGGCGGTGCCATTTGGTGACTATTCTGTTTTGTAGACTTTCAGTAACGCGCCCGTGTACCGAGATATGCACGTCTGAAACTTCAGCCAATCCGTGAAATTACGCATGCGAGACGGCTGCACCCGCTATGAGGCCCCTTACTAGTGTGACGCAGCTGTTGCGTATGATGCTCCGTCTGACGAGAATGCGGGGTGACAGGCGACGGCGATTACTTTTCGCTCTTGACCACCGTTTTCGTTTATGGCCAGTGAAACCGAAAGATGAGTTTGCGTGGCGACTGGGCCGAGCTCTCTTTTTGAAGAAATGACTTGCCGAGTTGGCGACAAAGTGCGATGCCACGTACACGTAATGTCGAAGCAAGCAAGTGCAGGATTACGATGCTGGCTTTGGTTTTATTTATTATTATTTTTTGTATTTCGGTGGGTCAAAGTCATGCAAGCGCTAAGCATGAAACCAAGGTGACAGCTGCCGGGCAGCCCCTTAGTTGCCAGTGGTGTTCCAGGGACGCTGTACCAGTCCGAAGTGTGCGATTTGTGGGCCCAGGATTGCCTACGCCTGAAAAACTGCTGTGACATAGGACGACCGTGAACTGGCGTGAGTAGTGCACTTCACTGGTGTAGATGCCTGGTGATTTTTTTGTTCTTCGCGGTTTCGCAAAAGTGCCGAACAGATCAGGCATCGCCTGGCAAGCGCATCGAGGGAACCATGGTGAACCCCTGAGCTTCCACTACGTGCCTTTGTCACTGATTGCCTCTGCTAAGCTGGGCCGTTGGACGAATTAAGCCCTGTGTTGGGACCTTCTGCGTTGAAAAATGGCTGCTTCGTCTGGGTCGAGGTACTATTTCACGGCAGAAGAAAATTGATGCAGTGCTATCAATGGTGGAGATAAACGGCCATGACTCTTTAGCAATAGAGAGTTTTAGTTTAGGGGATGCAAGGCGTTGGGGCCCCTAGCGCTTGGGTGCGTTTTCGTACGTAAGCCGAAACACTTTTATGTTAGTGGTCCCAAACGCAAGCCGCAATGAGGTCGCGTGCGCTCGCAGCGCCATCAGTCTGATCGTTACTGCGTTATCATTTTTTTAAATGTGAAATCAAGGATATGAAGTAAAGTACATTAAGCTATTTTTGTTAAAAGCAATTAATATATATAAAAACGATGTCTGTCGACATTTAGCAAAATACTTATAAGATTATCTACGCGCTCACGTTACGACGCCGAGCCGAAGCAATCCAAACATACGTTTCGTAAACTGCGGTCAGGCGTCTCGTGCAGCATGATCCGTTGTGGTCTGTGTTTTGTTTATTTAGAGCCTCCTGCAAATTTTGACATGCCGCCGTTGCGGCGACAGCGTGCCGGTGTGCTCTGCGACCAGCTTCGTTAACGCGTCGGCCGTGAAATGCGCACGTGCACACGTCCTCGCCGACGCAGCCATGTTTTCCGTCTGTGTGGCGGGATGGGCGGCTTGTCTCGGCTGGTCTCGCTTCTCGTAAGTTCTCGTACAGCGCGAGAGTCACGTGGGTAACGTGACCGCTTAGGGGTAGCGATGTTTTCGGCCGTCCCAAAGACGCAATAGACGCAGCGGTCTGTGCATGCGCAGTACCATCGCCCCTATTTCTTGCGTACGCAAGCCGCTTGCGTCCCCTAACCTAAACCTCTCTAATGAGCCTGTACGCGTCTCGTCATCCGGATGGGCGAGTTCCAACCAAAGCAACATTTATTATCATTTTCAGACGTTTTCGCACAACAGGCTCAGTTCGCCGAAAAAAGACAGCGCAGGAAGAGCATCATTGATGAGCACTTTGAAATTGACGTCCGCGCCTGCGTGTATGCAATGACAAATGCAAGCATCAGAGAGATTTCTAAATGCGGGAAAAGGGTGGGGACAGTGCACAACGTTCTAAACAGGCATGAATTTCATCCATGCCATGTGAGTCTTCATCAGGACATTAGTGAGACAGACTGAAAAACGCGCAGGTTTTTGTAATTGGGCTGTAATAAAAATTGAGCAACATAAGGATTTTGTACAAAGAGGGATTCGGACTGATGAGGCCCAGTTTTGCAGGAACGGCACAGTGAACGTTCACAATGCTCGCTAGTGGTCGCAGGGAAATCCTCACTGACTGCGGCAACACAATCGCCAAATTCGCTGGGGTCTAAATGTATGGTGTGGCATATTTGGCGACAGAATCACTGGTATTCGATCACTCCTTCGAAGGGAACCTCAATTGAAAGAATTATGCGCACGAAATTCTTGCTGGTGTCGTCGATAAATTTGCCTCGATTCTCCCTCTCAATGAACTGCGGCAAGTTTGGTTCCAGCATGACGGGGCCCCACCACATTTCTCCTCCACGTACTGCAAAGAACTGGTAAACTGTAACTTTCCACGGTAGTGCATTGAACGCGAAGGAGAGATGTTTGGCCGCCGGGATCCCCTGATCTCTCTCTCCACTGGATTTCTATTTGTGGGGCTACGTGAAAAATCGCGTTTGCGCATTTGAGCCCACCGATGTAAACGACATGAAGATGAGAAAAGTTAGCGCCTGTTGAAGCATCGACCCGCAAATGCTGCGCAGAGTTGTCGACTCCACGCGCGACCGGTTCAGGTGGTGTGTTGCGGCGGAAGGCAAGCATCTCGAACATTTCTAAACCACTGGTTTCTTGGGGATCGTCATAAATCTAAGTTGAGTAAGATTTCATGTCACTCGAAACAAATATTTTGTAAGCAGTGGTACATTTGAAGCAAATTTCTCAATTGTTTGTAGGTAGGCCATAGATTTACACTGTACTTTTTTTTTGCTGTTCTTTTATTCCCACTTCTTCCAAAGTAATGCTGGAATCGGAGCTGTGCGTAACTAAATAAATATGAATTTCAATCAACCAAATCAAATAACTGAAATGTTTTATTTCCAACAAAACTGTTGGGGGAGTCCTCCAGGCGTTTGACTACGTTGACACAATTTCATGCTCTGTCATGAGGACTGGTAGAAGCGTTCCAATTTTAAAGAAGTGACATAGAATACCCACCTGATTCACCCACGTTTCCTAAGCGCTGGCAATGCAGGGTCGGTAAATTCTCTTTACGCATGTGCAAGGCGCCCTGGAAGCTTTAGTGGTTAATAATGTGATGTATGGCAGCTGACGCTGTCGGTTTATGTTGTGAGATGGCACGAATTTCAATCATTCTGCAAACAAAGCTTCCATTATTACAAAAAAAAAAGGCAGAGCAGTATCGCTGCACGTGAGCGTAAGCGGCACAGGCCGCACAACGTCTTGTCACGGCGGCCGCACAGCCATTCTTCGGTTTCGCTGTCCAAGAACGGAAACGCTGGCCGAGAAGGAAAATTAATAACCGTCGCCTATCACCCCACATTCTTGTCAGACGGAGTGCTATACGCAACAGCTGCGCCACAATAGGGAGGGGCCTCGCATGCGTGATTAGACGGCTTGGGCTGAAATTTCAGACGAGCATATCTCGGAACACAGGCGCGTTACTAAAATTGTGCAAACCGGAATAGTCACCAAATGGCACTGCCTTTGAGTTTTCGATATAAGCATACATGCTAACGTACTACAGTAAATAAAAGGTTAATTATCGAATTTAATAATATACTGACATTACGGCGACAATTATCCTCACAGTTTGCGACCGCCTGGCCGCATAACATAGGTAGACAAAATCGCTTCTGTGTACTCCTCTTGGCATTAAAAAAAAAAAAAAACTTGGAAAATCTTTGAGCACCCTGTACATACACATACATACAGGGTGTTTCACCTAACTTAAGCCGGAGTTTAAGAATATGCCGATGCACTCTAAGACGATGCGACCAAATGCATGTTGCTCATTTTTGTATGTAGTGTGTTACGCTATCTTTTGTATTTTGCTTAATTAGATAATTCATCTTGACTAACTATCTAACTTCTGAAGCAACGAAGCTAGGGAAAAAATTCCAATTAGAAAGTTACAGAGCGGTTTGCAAAACGTCCGAATAAAGAGTTTCTGTCTTTCTATTTATTAAGTATTAGTGTTTTGCAGCTTAATGCGCATAAAAAAAAAGAACACCAGGCGACATGCACGCTTGCGCGTCGTGATTGCACTGCTCCCAAGGATGCCACGCACCAACGAACATAGCATTTAAAAGGGTGGGCTGCCGCTGCGTCTGAGGCGCTATTCTGGACATTCCGCCATTTTCTTCGATGCGTGACGCAGACGCGACGCGTATAAAATTGCGCTGATGGCCCCATTTTGATTTCGTAACGTGACGCAAACTTGACGTTTTCCCAATGAAACTGAAATGAAGGCACTGAACCTAAGGGTCGCGGTGAAGCAAAACAGTTTTCCTCCGCAGTGAAAATAAAGCAGCTAGCTCAAAGCGCCTGATTATTCCGTCGAAAATGCTTCTCACTTCCGTCGTCTGCAGCGTACAAGCCGTCGTCTGCTTCCAACAATTAACTTCCAACATTACCTTCCTTCCGCCTTTAAGTGACCATTCTGCTATGCATTTTACCATTAGTGCCAACCATCCGAAAAATATCAAGAAAAAGAAAACAATGCTCGACTATAGTAGAGCAAACTTCGGGGCCATCAATAATGAGCTACATACGTTTCTTGGCACATTTCGGATTAATTTTGGTGATCGTTCTGTGCAAACTAATTGGGACCTGTTTGCGCATAAAGTAAATGAACTAATGAAGAAATATGTTCACCGCCGTATCTTAAATTCTAACCCACAAGCCCCCTAGTATAACACTCGCATTAAATGACTTTATAACCGTAAAAAGCGTATCTACCGCTCAGCTAAGTTTTCCTCGAGTGCTTCTCGTTGGACGGCATACAATGCGGCCTCTAACGAATATATTCAAGCGTTAAAACTTGCTAAACGTACTTTTCTTGCTGTTACTGTTCCATCTATTCTTAAAACTAGCATTAAAAATTTGGAAAATAATTAAACCGGTTTTTGATAACTTAATCTTATTAAACGACTACTGGGCAGCCTGTTCCTAAATATGGTGCTGTAACTCACCTTACCGAAGCCTTTCTCAAGAATTTTTCGGGAGCTCTAAATAAACATCTTCCCGAGTTACGTAACTATGATTTTTCAGTCATGTTTCCAGTAATAGTACATGCATCTGGTGTTGCTAAACCTATTGACAAGCTCGACTACGATTCTTCACCTGGCTTTGACTCAATTAACACTAAGTTCCTAAAAAAAACACTTCCTCATACAGTTCTATTATACTAACCAAAATTTTTCAACAATCACTCAACACAAGCACTTTCCCTTTTCAGTGGAAGGTCGGGTAGATGGTTCCGCTCCACAAATCTTCTAACAAAAACATAGCAACCATGTATCACACCATCTCACTTACCAGCACGTGCTGCAAACTTCTAGAACACATTGTGTTCACAAACCTTGACGACTTTCTTGATGATAACACATTTTTTTCACCTGCACAACATGACTTTAGGAAATCATACTCATGTGAGACTCAACTCGTATCCTTCACTCATCAGTTGCATCGAATTCTTGATCGTTCATCATGCGCCGACTGCATATTTCTAGACTTCTCAAAAGCATTCAATAAAGTCTGTCACAAACTTCTAGTCCACAAATTAACCCAATTGAATATTGATGCTAATCTCTTAAAATGGATCGAATGTTTTCTGGTTCATCGCTCACAATACGTGAGTGCTAATAGCTGCAATTCACCGGTGTGCTCTGTTGCTTCCGGAGTGCCCCAAAGATCGGTTCTCGGTCCTTTGTTGTTCTTAATATATATTAACGATCTTCCTTCACAAGTAACTTCTAACATCCTTCTCTTCGCAGATGATTGTGTTATCTTTAGAGTAATAACCACGGATTGTGATACTAACCGTCTTCAATCGGACCTTGATATAATATCTAACTGGCGCAGTTCTTAAATTAAAATTTTTAAATTAAATTATGAGATTTAACGTGCCAAAACCACTTTCTGATTGTGAGGCACGCCGTGGTGGAGGACTCCGAAAATTTCGACCACCTGGGGTTCTTTAACGTGCACCTAAATCTAAGTACACGGGCGTTTTTGCAATTCACCCCCATCGAAATGCGGCCGCCGTGGCCGGGCTGGCGTAGTTTGTGGCTAACAGAAATAAATGTTAACAAGTGTAAAGCTATGCATGTATCTAGGACACCTAGCGTCTCTCAGGTGTACTACTTAAATTGTCTTCCTTTAGAACAGGAAACTTCGTACAAGTACTTAGGAATTCATATTACATATGATCTTACCTGGGCAACTCAGACTACTAATATAGTGAACAATGCTAACAGCGCTCTTGGTTACTTCAGGTGAAACTTTTTTAAGGCTCCACACTCCTTGAAATAATTGCGTTATAATACACTAATAAGCCCGAAATTAGACTACGCTACATCAGTCTGGGACTCCAATAACCTAAACTTTATTAACGCAATATAATTAGTTCAGAATAACGCTGCTCGTTTTATTCTTTCGAATTATAACAGAACTGCCAGCGTAACAGCCATGAAAATGAGCCTTTCTCTTCCATCTCTTGCAGCTCGACGTAAAGTCTCCCGTTTATCATCATTTCACAAAATTTTTCATCACACAACACTGCGTGATGTAATAATCCACAAATACTCCACACTACGTATCTCGTCGCATCGATCATTCTTACAAGGTTCACGTCCCTTCTTGAAGCACAAATACATTTTCCCAGTCATTCGTACCTTGGACATCACTAGAGTGGAACCACCTTCCCGCAAACATTGTGCCAATCAATGATAGCCTTTTGTTTCGTGATACCTTAACCAACGTTACTTGCTAGAATGCTGTTTAATGTGCTTGTATATCTTGTTCTTTTTTGTAATAGCTTTTGTAATTGCTCATTGTATTCCTACTGAATTATTTGTCAAATTGTACTTTTATGTTGTATATTTTTCTTTAGTAAGACTTACTGTTTTAATTTACTTGTAACTCACCCCCCTCTGTAAAGCCTTCACAGGTCTTGAGGGTATAATAAATGAAATGAAATGAAATTAGCTAGGGGCCTTATTACGTAAAACTATACCAATATGTTTTCATTCCAGTCTCCTGACATCAGGGGTGCGATCTTGTACGCGTTCCAAAATAGAACGGAGGCGGTCCGTTCCACCGAGCCGCACAAGGTTGGTCAGTTTGAACGGTGAAGAACGCCATGACGTCGATTGTGAAGTGATATCTGCTGTCAATCATTCCGTGTTGTCTGCTATCGGACGAACGCAACGGAACGGACCGCCAATTTCGCGACGGAAAGAACGGACCGCCTCCGTTCGAGTTTGGAACGCGTACAAGATAGCACCCCAAATTTGCGTAAGCACCGACGCAAGCATCGGGCGGTCACCGCAGGGTGGTCTGAACAGACCAATAAAACGCTCTCCTTGTTCATAGGAGGCCACATTGTTTGCTTGAAAAACAAATAACATTGCCTACACTGAGCGGTTCTCGTATCTAATTGGCTGACAAGAGGCGTAGAACACGCTCAAGTGGAGAGGGATTCGATGGGGCCGATCCACTGCACTGAAAATCGATAACCGTATGAAGAGGGTGGTGCCGGCGTCTGCGATTGGTGCGCTTTATCTTGCTTAGCTTGCGGTGGCTGGTCGAAAAACGCGGCGGCATGCAACGGAAGCTTAAGAATGACGATAAAACGGATCCTCAACAAAGACGAGTTGGCAGAACGAGGTCGTAAACATGCCGAAAGTGCTCGAAAACGTTACACGGCCACGCAAAAAGATTTATTATACGCAAATAAACCCATGCTGTCTGGCAGGTACGAGTAGCCAGTACCTGAGTGATCGGCGGCAGCCATCTTTTATTCCTTTAGGAACGGGGCAGCCTGTGGCTATTCAGAAGAAAATTCAGTTTTGTTCGGCATATTAATGCATCTTTAACATGTACACGTCACTTTGACGCGGTGAGTGTTTGCGGTTTTGTGACCTCTCGTGAGAGGCAGGTGAAGTGGGTGCAGCCCGAAAACTTTTGACCAATGTAGCTGAGGGCTAATGGCGAAAGGGCGTCGAATCAGAAATAAGAATTTTGCTTTCGTTCGCTCCAATCATGCATAATCAGTATGTAAACGTCATATAAGATGGGGAGCTATGGTGGGTTTCGTGACGTCGCCTGACAGACAGGTGAAGTAGGGGTGGTCCAAAAAAGTTTTGCACCAATCGCGGAGGGCTCACTGCAGAATTGGAATAGAAAAGTTTGGACTAGTTTTAATTATAGCGCCCTAGGATGCGTGTCTCCGGGAAACGGAATGAGCCATTGTATGTTGGCGCTGACCCGCTGGCTATCTAACTTAAGGCAACATACGCAACCTACCAGTGGTGATGAGCGCACTTCTAGGCCACATTATCGCTATCTCGCGAACCGCAAGTGACTCAGCTCGACTTGGCTGACTGAGAAAGGCCGAATACATGGCCGAATATCATCGATAGCATTGCGCGCGCCAGAAGTATCCGCTTGCGTGACGCAAGCGCTGGCACTGCCATCTCTTGTTCACTTCGCTGGTTACTCGCACCGCGGGAGGAAAGTGCACGCCGCCTTGTGTGCATTTCTTTTGATAAATTGAAAAGTCGCCGTTGTTATAACCTCTGATGATGTGAAAAGTAATTAATCTTGATTACTATACAAACGCAGCAGTGAGAAGTAGACAACATTGCAGAAAGTTTGCTATGTTCCACCAATATCATTTCATATAAACGCGTTATTTTAAAAATGATACCCCTAAACACAAATGCCAGCACCACCCGAGAGCGATGCAAATACTATGAGCACGCGTTATGACCAAAAGATTTTCATGGCACCTAAGGACGGGGAAAATGTGGTTACACGCATTCCTCTCGGCCGCCGTTGCATATGGTTGCTCATTAGCATAATTCGCACGGTTCGTCGCAGCACAAATTATGGCGGAAAATATCTGAAATGGTGGCCCAGCGCAACGTTACGCAATCTCAAATTGACGATTACGAAACGGCCTTTCCTGTGACGCTCCCCGCGACATTTTCCTGCAGCCAATCAACAAGCTGACATGGTGCCTATCTTGTATCGCCACCACATATTCGCGAAATTGCAGATACATTGCACTGGTTTCTTTACGCTACCACTCACTTCATTTTTGACGCGCTAACGTCGCAGTATAGCTTCCAAGGACAAAAGAATTAATTAGTCGGTGGAATTTGCCGCTCCACGTCTCGTTTCGTCAGCTCGATAAAAACGCAAAATTGCATTTTGCTAAGTTTCCGTTTCCCGGCACAAATTTCAAAACACGTGAGCTCTCGACAGCCAATAAGAGAGTCAACATGGCAGATAATGGCGGCCGTGCAGCCGCCATGCGTGTCGAGAATAGAGCTTTTGCTTATCGCTATCATGAACCGTCGCGAGGGAAGCACATCGCTGGCGTAAATCGTACAGCCGACGCTTTCGTCACTGCCCTGTCGCCTTTTAAGCGGCAGCACGCCCTGGTAGATGCTACGCTCATTTGTACGCGGACAGTTTAGGAGCGCTGCGATCACGGCGGGCAAGCGGTTATGTCACGTGGTATATTTTTGTATGTCGCGGGCAGCCGCCGTAAGCTGAATAATACTAATACTTAATAGATAGAAAGTTAGAAACTGTCTAATCGGACGTTTTACAAAGCACGACGTTCTAATTGGAATTTTTTTACCTTACTTCGTTACTTCAGAAGTTGGTTCACTAATACTGGCTAATTATCTAATTACCAAAAAACGAAAAAATATCGTGACACATTACATACAAAGTGAGCAACATGCATTTGGTCGCGTCGTCTCAGAGTGCATCGGCACATTTTTAAACTCTGGCTAAAGTTAGCTGAAACACCCTCTATATGTGTAATATGGCTTTTTGAAAAAGAGTTATTAAGGCTTGTAGAGCAGGCCTCTGTGCTACGTCGCGTTATTCGTCGCGTGTTCTAAGCAGCATTTATGTACTTAGATGGGCGCTTATCAAGGGTACCTCCGCTGTTTATACTTAAACAGCTCATAAGAACGTGTTCTGTTCTCCCTTGCTCGGCGGCACGTAAAACAAAGAATAGCTGAACGACGCGGCACGGTCTCCATTAGGAGATGAGAAAGTGTAAAAGGTCAGCTCTAAACAAATGTATGTTCCTATACAGCCCGCGAGCTGAAAGGCATAACTTCTAAACTTGCATAACTGTGCTGTCCTAATATTTAGCACCAGCCTCAGTGAATCCTATTGGCGACAGGGCGGACTGGATGGGCAGTGCTAGCAAGTTCGGTGAAGTCAGTGTTTCCCGGATACTCAAATGTCCAGCTGTCCATTGCAGCTTCATTTGGTACCCTAACGATACCACTGTATCTATTTTCGGTGAAAGCTGAGTTATCGCAATTATTAGGCGTCGAAATTAGGTAAAGTGGACAGAAACACCGTAACTATTTAATGACAGCCCTCAAGCCTGTCTGAAATTCTGAGTATATCACACAGCTGATTTTAGTTGTGCTTTAATGGAGTCAGCGGCTGAAAGTATTATGTAGAGTTCTTGAGCCGTTGAAGACATTTTCGTGGCAAAAGATCTTCATGAAAAAAGACGGCAGCTGTGACGTCTTCCTAGGCACGGAAACAGAAATGTGGCTGTCGATCCCGATGAAGCTGTTGATCAGGCAGTGAAATAAGCTGTGTATGCTCACACTGCGATAATAATTTTGGCGACCCAGTGTTTACATATTAGCACCAATGGACGAGCAAAAAGGGCGGGATAATCATGGAGCGGATGTAGGAAAACGACGGGAAACTCTATGTATAGTGAAAGTGTAGCTGTTTCAGACTGGTGACCTGAGACATGATGAATGGCGTGTAGGCACAAGGGCCGAGTTATTTATGATAGTTTGCATTACACCGAGATCGCATTTCAGCAACGTGCTGCATATCATTCGTGCGGTGGATAGACAAATGAACGCGTTATCCGCAAACGCGGTAAGGAGTGTCGCATAGTATACTTTGGATGTATGCCGAGTCGAGTGTCTGGAATGGCTACATGATGCCTATATTTTACCAGCCATTAAGCGGAAGAAGACCTTTGAAAAGTCAACTTAGTATCCTGCTCAGCCGTTTCTTTGCTTTCTTGCACGTTCCAAGGCACAAGCCACAGCGTAAGCGCGAGAATCTGCCATACATACGGAACCGTAGGAAAGTGCATATCCATTCTGGTGGAACCGATGAATAGTCAGCGGTTCTGCAGCAGTAGTATGCCTAGTCAGTGGCTCCGGCGTGCTCCTCACTTTGTAAGGGTTACACGTTAAGCGCGGTTTCATCTATAGTAGAATGTAAGCTTTCTTGTCGAAGATGTAAATGCTGCGAGTTTTGCAGCCGATGTATACGTTGTACGGGTGAAGGTTGAAAAATGTGTGTGGGCATGCAGTACTTTTAGTTGAGTTGGAAAACAATCTGAGGAATTAAGAAATACAGCACCCACGTAGTTTCGACTTGTGTTCGGTGCATCTAAGTTTCATCCTCTTTGTCGCACCGGCCACGAAGTGTAGTTTTCTTGTCGCATAGAATATATCAAAATAGTTAGAGGTGATACAGCATCACCACAAATTATAAAAAGAGATGAAAATTTTGGTTTCTTGAATGTCGTCTTATAATAAAAACTGACAGAGTCTCGTGCATTCTAATGAATACATTCTGCTGCTCCAACTCCTCCGTCAGCCAAGGATGCCCCCCCCCCCCCCCAAATAAAAAAATAAAACCATATGCGGTTTGTGTTTTCATGGTTCAGCAGGTCACTAAAAATCGCTGAAAAAAAAAAGAACGTGCTGGTGTAAAATTTACAGGAATATTACAGCAGAGTACCCCCTCCACCCCACTCGCCTACATGAAAAAAAAAAAAAGATCCGATCTGTACGCCACTGGGAGCTGCACTGATTTCTTCCCCTTGAAGTATGCTTCAATTGCCGACATACGGTGTTTTATTTTTACTTCCACCACATAAAAAATCAACTGCAAAGCTTATGTATTTATTTATTTATTTTAAATACTCTCAGGATTTACAGCGAAGCATACAGAGGGGAGTGGTTTAGGAGTGCAAGGAAACTGTGGGTTGAACACATACAGAGTGGCAATAATATTAAAGCCGACACTCTAGGAGAAAACAATCCACAAATGTGAATTACGATGCTATGGAAAATTTAAGAGCAAGAGCGTAAGAACAAATTAGCATGTAAGTATGCCGTAAGATGCGCTAAAAATAATAAAGTATTTACGAAATAGGGGATCGGTGAGAATTGTATAGAATATATTTAGGCAAGTGATTCCAGTGGCTACAGACCTGTGAAAAAAAATGAGTGGCTTTGTGTAACTGTATTGTGGGAGGAAAGGGGGCTATAGGAAGATGGTGCACTCGAACGGAGATATAGGGTACCGGTGTTATTCAGCGTGATTGCAACACCCGATTGTGGAACTGCACTTTATGGAACATGTATAGATGCGAGATTTCCCACCTGAGACGTGAGAAACGGACTACCCACTTGTTTTAGTTAGATTTGCTTCACCAGGGCCGCATATCGGTGAAGCGTATTGAGCGTATTATAATTGAAGCCTGACATCTATAGGTTGCGTACAGTTGCTTTTTAGGGGATGGAAGAGCGAGGGAAAAGTTACGTTTTAATTATCCCTGCATCGGTTCTATCTTGTGTAGTCGATATACTATTGCCAAGAAAGATTGCGGGCAATCTCTACGCCTAAGTATTTATTGCAGACTACAAGATCAATGTATTTACCTCCGATCTAATAGCTGTGACTGGCTGGTGAAGAGCGGGATCGATATTCTCATGAATCTACATTTGAATGCATTAAGGAGATGTGCATTGAAAACACCAGGTAGTTATGTTGTTGTCAGGTTGAAGATATGTAATGTCGGCCTCTTTAGTTATTTTCCTGTAAACGACGCAATCATCTGCAAAGAAGCAAACTGATCTGGTAACACGATGCGACAAGTCGTTAATGTAAATAAAAAAATTGAAGTGGAGCTAAAACGGCTCCTAAAGGTACACCAGAACCTACTTAGATTTCAGGAAAGTAAACGTCGTTGGCAATCACGTGTCGCTGGGGGTTTCAAATGAATTTGCGTATCCAGTTGAAGATTAAAGGGTTAATGTTCAGGCAATTAAGGATTAAGTAAGCGTGTCTGGTGATTAACTTTATCAAATACTTTGGCCAAATCTAGAAAGATACAGTCTGTTACAAAGCCGGCGTACCTAAATAAGTCATTGGAAAAACAAGTAATTGGATTTCCCAGGAGAACGATTTCTGAAAACCGTGTTGGGAGGAATGGAAGAAATGGTTAGAATAGAATGTTGAAAAGGTGATTGAAGGTGATATGCCCGAATAATTTGCAGGATATCGAGGTAAGAGAAATGGGTCTTTAATTTGATGGATTATGTGAATTGCCGGATTTATAAAGCGGGACCACTTTACCCGCCTTCCAGTCAGCAGGTAGCAACCCACCATAAAGGTATTGTGCAAAAATGTGATAGAATATAATTGAGTTGTATTCACCAGTATTCTGGAGTTACTCTGGGTTATGCCATCAACACGACAGGAAGAAGGACGTTTGAGGTTACAAATGATTTTTTAGAATGCCAGCCGGGTCAAGGATAACAGGGTGCATAGGTAGAAAGGATAGTCACGAAAAGTTGGGTAGGAAGAATAGTCACGAATCCTAAGACTGCGAATGAAAGGCTAAACATGTTGTTGAGTACAGTCGCGCATACGTGATTAGTGACTAGATCACCTGATGCGTTAACTAAAGTCAAAATCGTTTCAGTGTCGCTTTCTATCACGATCAAGAAACGCTTAGGGTTAATTTTTAGTAAGGCTGGGAGGCAGGGGTGGATTATTCAGGGTTTAAAGGTTTCAAATGAACCGGGCCCTCCGGCCTTAGGGGACGCCCTGAAGGCTGGATTGCCGGCGTAAACATGATGCTTCTCCGAGCCGACAGGATGCGCGCAGGCTTTCCGAGAGCACCTAGCACCTAACACCTCTGCCGCGTTCAGCGATCCTGCCCATTCAGCAATTCACCCAGCCTGCCCGTACCGCCGCTGCTTCAACTGCTCGTGATGCTGCGATTTTACGGCGCAGGAACGTTTCAAGTCATCACCGCTCAAAAGCGCCATTTATGAACAGTAAAAAAAAAAGCACCTTAGCGACACTTTAGAAAAAATGCCTAAGCTTTGTAGCTATTTTCTAGCAACAAGAGCCCGGCCAGTAATCCGTCGACCAGTGAGGCCAGTGATGGTGGCCAAGCAGACCGTGCGCTCAGCGAAACTGTTTGTCCTGAAACAGACGCAATCGAGGCACTCTCGGCAATGCCTTTGAAGTCAACAGCATCAACGAACACTTTCGAAGAACCAACTTCACCGCACACTGCGATGAAGCCTGTTTCTTCAGGGACGAGCAGCCCGAGCGAGACAGACCAGCCATTGCTTGGTGAGGGTCCATCCAGGTCTATGGATCCCGCTGACGGTTTCCCCTGCACGCAGCCACTGTAAACATTTTAAGGGCATACACCCAGAATGTGTGTGAAAATGCTAGAAGCATGCAAGGTGATTACTCTCGCTCGAAGAGGTACTTTCCGCTAACTGACGTGGCACCGAAAAGCTACCACCGCCACTTCAAGCAAGGAATGTTTTATGCTCATCGCACCAACAGCGAAGTCGCTTTGCGTGAATGGCTGCTGTACAGTCCCTCCAAAGGATTCGTATTTTGCTTTCCTTGTACTAGAATGTCGGCACGAAAGGGCCGTTTTTGGAGCCAGATGGGTTCAGTTCATGGAACGAGGCATATGGGAAGTTAAAGATACACAAGGAAAGTGAGTGTCAAAGACAATGCTTGCATGACCTGTGCAACCGACATTCTCTTAGAACCTCAGTCATTCGATCCCTTGAAGAGCACTACTCGGAACTGGCAACTTAGTGAAGAAATGTCCTTCAGCGTGTAGTTGCTGTTATAATGTTTCTGGCAGAATAAGGGCTCTGTCTCAGGGGATCTAACGATTTAGTCGGGTACCCCCAAAATGGCAACTTCCTTGGGTGTCTAGAACTGATCCGCAAGTTTGATTCTTTCCTTGCTCCACATATAAAAAACTTTGGGAACGCTGGACGTGGCACGACATCCTACCTCTCCTCAATCATTGTGGAAGAGGTCGTATATAGAAGCTCCTGGAAATGAAGTCCGAAAAAAAATCACTTGCGAGATTGTAAATGCTAAGTACTTGTCTATTTCGGTTCATTCTACACATTGTTCGAGTAATAGGGATCAACAGTGGTCATTCGCTACTCGCTAACGATGAGGCGGAAGAACATTTTCTCGGGTTTTTACCCATAACCAGTCACAAAGAGCAAGATATCGTGACGTCAACGCTTGATTTCTTAAACAATTTTGGAGTTAACTTTGAAGACTGTCGTGGCATACGACAACGCAAGCACTATGGCTGTAAAATACTCCGGCATGCAGGCTCATTTGAAAAAATCAATCCGGAAGCAAATTTTATCCCTTGCGCTCCTCCCTCTCTTAAACTGGTCAGGGCGCATGCTGTAGATTTTTGTGGGCAAGGCGCTAGTTTTTTCGGGCTTGTACAGCTTATATGCATTTGCTTTGCTGCGTCTACTCATCGCTTGGCTGCACTCCAGGCTCACTTGAAACAAAACGGGCCACATGGTAATTCCAAAGCAAGTCTGAGACATGCGGTGTTCAATGAGAGCGGATGCAACGAGAGCTCTCGTGGCAGGTTCTAAAGAAATCAAAGCCACCTGATGGAACTATCCGAAGATCATGATGAACGAGCAGAAACGAAGCACGAGGCAAATTCTTTGCTGAAGGCAATGACAACGTTGGAAACAAACCACGCTGATGGCCGAGTTTTGGGATAAAGTTTTGCAGCGCTTCAACACCACCAGCAAGGCACTCCAGAGCCCAACACTGTTATTGAATGCTGCCGTAATGCTGATGAAATCGCTGTGTTATAATGTATCCAGCTTAAGAGAGGGGTTCGATGAAATTAGAAAGCTTGTGAAGAAGCGTCAGACAATATTTTGTACAGAGCAAGCACCCAGAGAAAGCGAAAACAATCGACACAATACGACCGCCCTGAAGGCACGAGCACGCGAGAACCACAACATTCTTCAGCTAAGTTCCGCTGTGAAACCTTTGTCATAATTGACAATCTCCTGCACGCTGTCACAGCTCACTTGAGCGCTTACACCGAACTCTGCTCACTGTTTGCTGTTATTACAGATTGGAACTGCTTTTTCCCAGCGCAGAGGTGCCTGTAGGAAGTGGACCTCGTGAAAAAGTATCATTCTGACTTGGCTGGCACATTTCACGATGAGCTTGAACAGTTTACTTCATTTGGGTGCAATGAAGGCTGCTCTTCTGTGGCAGAAATGCTGAAACATCTAATTCGTGAAAAACTTGAAGGTTCAATCCAAGATGTTCATGTTTCTGTTAGAATTCTTTTGTGCTTGATGGTCACAAATTGCACTGGCGAATGATCATTCAGCAAGCTCAAATTGATCAAGAACAGGCTTCGAGCAACGATGACTGACAGCCGCCTCACGAATTTGTCGCTGCTGAGCGTGGAGACGGAGTTTCTTAGGAGGGTCAGTGTTGAAGATCGCATCAACAAACTGTCCAAGGAAAAGGCACGAAAACGCTTGTAGAAACGTACATACCGCTCTTTCTTAAAAGATGAATAAAGAGATAAAACATGTTCACACGTATACACGCGCCATTTCAAGGTTGAATTTCTACGAAGCGCATAACCTATTCCTACACATTGTTGAAGTAGGAAAGGCCTATGCAATATGATTCTGTTTTCTTCTTTTAGTAAAGTGGATGTCACCTGCAAAAATGTGAATGTATTACTTGTTTAAAAGTGAACAATCTGTGCATAAATGAAAATATGTATGATTGTTTATTCGAGATGATGATGATGATGATGATGATGATGACAATGATAAAAATCTTTATTTGTCCCTCTTTTATTCGAGAGTGTTATTAAAACATTTACCCTTCTTTGAGTATGAACCAACTATCCAGACAAATCTTAATGGGGTCTATGTCTCTTCGTATCCGGTTATAGTTCAATTCCGATGACAATCTCTCCACGTACTCTGCAAGAAAGTAGACGCCCAGGCGATGTTCATAAGGACTCCGGAGATTCTTCGAGTAAATACGGCATGTGTTTTTCGTAGCTAATTCTAAAAAGCGTCAACTCTCAAGAATAACGAGAGAGTAAGGAAGGGGGGGGGGGGTTGAGGTCCTCCTTGTATTTTCTAATCGGGCCCTCAGTACTGTTAATCCGGCCCTACTGGTAAGGTTGAGTTGTCAAAAGTAAATTTAATTGTTTGTGTAGCACTGGCATACTTTTTTGCCGCCAGATGCATAAATCCATTATTTCTCTGTACTTAGCAATTTTAAAGCTGAGCGAAAACGCCTGAATGTCTTACTAGAAAGGCATTTTTAAATATATGTTAAACCAGGGGACGTTCCAGGACTGACGAATGGTCCTAAGCGGGATATATTTTCCTACTAAATGCTTGACGTTAGGTTTCTCTGAAACCCACATTTCGTTAGCCGTTAGCTGCGCGTAGCTTTCAAGCAGACTGTACAGAAGGTTTTATAGCTCAGCATTGATAGCATGAGAATTGACTTTCTCGTTGCCCCTGAGAGATTAGACGTGCCGTTTAGATTTTGCAGATTGGATAGGAAATTCAAGTAGGGGAACATCATGGTCGCTTACGCCCGTCAGTTACTGGCAATGCCATATTAGAATGCGTCAATAAAGTTAGGTCCAGAAAAGAGCACGTAGGAATTCTGGTCCTTGTGGTATGATTAACGAACTGGGTGAAAATGCATTCGGAGCTAACGTTAGGAGAACTGTTAGCTTCGGCTGAAGCCGGGAAAGAAACAAATGGCAGAAGGGCGAGCATTAGACGGTTGGAATATTGAATTCGCCAAAAACGAAAACTGGTGCACACAAAAGCGAAATGACATTTCGAACAAATAGTTATACATTTTAAGGAAAAAATCGCACTTACTAACTAGGAGATGATAACACACACTTTAATTATTTTTGTAAAGAAGTGGTCATGCAGAACCAAACTCCTAGATTGGAGATAATGTTCAAAAGAAAAGATTCAAAGCTTTTATTGATAGCAACTAACACAACACCACCCACTCTATCAATGCGGTCGGGACGATAGACATTGAAGCTTTTATTGCATTGAAATAGTTCGCTATTTGTTATTCAGCCATGTTTTGGTCAATGCAAAGAGGCTTCAGTGCCGTTAATTACGGTACTTACTTGAATCGCGTCAATTTTGCTCGCATCAACTCCCTATAGAATAATTATCCGTCCTGGCGGACGTCATCTGCAAGAAAAGCCGAAGCAATTCGTTTACTTCATGGTTACAAACTTTACGGCGTATATTTGTACCGGGAACTTGAAGGCAGTCATCCTAAAAGTATAGTTTCGTGTTTCTGCATTTAAAAATGACCATGTAGCGAAAATATGTGCGTCATTTATTCGCGGCTTTCCGTTGAACACCTCTATGACGTAAAAGTGTGGCGTAAAAGGAAGCTGCCGTCACACTTCCCTCCTCCCACGAGCCGATTCCAGTTGGCGGTTTGCGGCACTCGCAATTCGACGGACGGTCAATGCAGCAGAAGGAACGAGACAGACAGCTTTACCGCATGGTGAAGCTTTATTTTGCACAGCCTGTATACTACATCGCAGGGTGGGTTTCCCCGCAAGCCACGCTTCGCGGTGCCGTGTGCGTGATCAGGTAAATTGAGCGAATAATCCGATGGCAGTCGTTTCAGTCTACATGTCTATTTTGAAATGTGGAAACACGGAACTAGACTGTTGTGAGGATTTTCTTCAACTTTTGTATATAAATATGTCTCGTCAAGTTTGGCACTAACAAGTTAATATATGTAATTATTTTTAACTAGTGAATAAGTTGCTTTTGTTTTTTTTTATTAGAAAGTGTGTTCGTTGTGGCAGGCAATTCATATGTGGTGCCATAATTCGAGTAAATTGTGTAGACTTCTTTTAGAATATGGGTTCGAAGTGAAAAAAAAAAAAGATTAGTTGGAAAGTGGTGTGACCTCTAGTCGTTCAAAGACAATGCCTTTCTGGTTCAAACTGGGGCGCACTCGCTTCGCACGGCACCCTGTCGCACCTCTTGCGTGAGGCCGGTAGGAGGAGCGCCAGACAACTTTCACAGACAACAGACTACAGACTTCCCTATCTTCGGGATCAGCTCACATATTTAGACTTTGCGATCGTCCCAGGAAAAAGGCTAGAAACCCAGATACCCGATACGCAATAGCGGGGGTAACTCGCTAAGGAAGACATTGCCTTAAAAACTCTTTTTACAGCCGGCTGCCGTATCCATGTTGACGGGAAGATTTCTCATACTCGTGTAGGGTCTTCCGCTATTTCTTAGCCAAGGTTTAGAGATATTGGAGGACGGGACTAAAAGCGTGTTCTAGACCACTCAATATACGAAGCAACTAAAACAATATTTGCTGTTTATATAGTTGAATAATTAGTCAAAAATTGTTTTTCAACTTCGTAACTCATAATTAAAATAAAATCTCTCTAAGGTGAATTGGTAGACCGTCCTAGGAATGGGAGAGCGAATTATTTAAGCGCCTTCATATTCCGTGATTGTCTTTGGAGCATTTGTTTAGACACGCCACAAATTATGTTTTAGGAAAACTGCGTGACTCGACACGCATCCTTCGCCGCGATCGCAGTGCTCTAAATCGTGCCGCGTATAAACGAACAGCGTTTTTAAGCTGGCGCCGGTTGTATCATGAGACTGCTTTGCTAACTGCTGTAATAAACTTGCCTAGCGCTGTCACAGACGGCCACGTGTTGATGTACGTAGTACAAGCTAGACCAACAGCTAGTGTGAATTTCGGAGCACATGACTGCGTCTCTGCCCTGTCACTTTCTCAGCGGCAGCTCGCTAGGTTCAAATGCTGTCTGCTCAGGCGGGGGCCCATTATTATTAGCGCATTTGCGATCCCCAGGCGCGCAATGGCACAATCGCTGAGGCACATGTCTTTTCTTTAAAGTTATCTTTGTTTCGCGGGCTTTGTATATGACGCCGATTAAATGTTTGGCAACCGGTGGGAAATAAAATGCTTCTGATTCGCGCGTTTTCTCACGTTTTCTAGAAGGGGATTTATGTACGAATTTCTCATTAGAAAATGTTCACTTTTGCGAAGTTCAATAATTATTTTTGGCTAAATTTTCAACTCAAAAGAATGAAAAAGAAATTTTCAATTTGCTCTACAGAGAGGCCAGCAACACAATTTTAATCGCGACCTCCTGTAGCGTGCCAGAATATTAAACGTTGGCAAACGTTAGCTGAGATCACCTGTACATACGGGAAGTTCAAGAATGTAATTAGCATTCGTCACATGAATACATAATGGCAGTAAATGAAAGTGAATAAATGTTAGTACTTTATGACTGAAGGTGTATGTGCTAAGACACTGCGGTGGTTCAGGACACATTACGATGCCACGCATGATATAACGACGTTCTCAGACTTTCTGGGATTACATAATGTCAAGTATGCGCAGCCCTTCGACCTTGCATTTATTTACTGAAGTCGTCCCGTAGTTTGACATCAGTGCCAGAAGGTGCTAATAAATCCTGAAGGTTCAGCTATGCCACTCTGATGTTAGCGGAGCAGCATTACTGCCAGGGTCAGTTATTAGCGTACGCGTTCGGCGCGTGTGCTTAGTTATACCATTTAGAGCCTTTAAGGGACTATACAAGGCGGTATCTTACGGCTTTCCATCCCAAAGAGTGTTCAAAAGCTGACCAACGTGCGACCGCGCTGCTTTTACGCACGGTCTCGGATAATAGGTTGTTGATACGCATGAACGCTACCCATAGAGTCTGGCCCACCGGGCCGAGCCGAAAGGTGTTACCAGATGATACGCACTTCTTTGAAAAAGCAGTGTAATGGACCGGTCTGTCGGTCTTAGTGGTGGAGCTTGCAAGAGGAAGCAGCTCACCTCGGGAGGAGGCGCCGGCCACAAAAGAGCTGCTTCGTGAAGGGATCCGGGGGCGGCCAGTCGCAAGAACAAAGCAGGTAAATGTCAAGATAAAAGAGCGCTCGCTGTGCGCTATGCGTGCAGTCCCGCACAGCCTAGAAAGTGTCGTCACGTTCCTTATAGCCACAAAGGACGCTAAGAGCAGAGACGAGCTGACTTGTTTGGACAGCATGTCCCAGAGGGACTAACGCCTACGATACATTAGCGTGGCAGAAGTCCGGCTTTCTTTATATCTCCTTCGGAGCACGTGAATATAAATACTGAGGCCGCCCTGTTCACGCGAGAAAGACCCGAGAAAAACGGCAATGCGCCGTACATCATCCAGTGCTTTGTTTTTGTCGTCTTGTTGCTGTAATGACTGTCCTCCAGCATTCACATGCTACGGTAGCTTGGGTGACAGTATCCGAAGGCAACAGGCGTGTGTAGCGTGATGTCCATCTAGCAAAGACGAGTGATGCAACAACATGCCACTTGTATGTTTAGTAGTGGCAGAAGTTGAGCCAGGGACAATTGGCACGAATCTCTGCTTGGTGTAGCCATCTTGGCGTGTCATAACCTCGCGTGCATTGCCTCGACGCTGGCAGGCTAACAGCTGCACTGATCAGATGGCAATTGCCACGTTGGATCCTCTGCTTTTATGGCGATTCACTGTCGGGAAAGGTCATTGTAACTTGGCCGCTATTTCAGAAAATGAAGTCAAATAAATGACACCACGGTTGGTTTTTGTTGACGAGAACTAATAGTTGTTGGAAGCTCGTATTCATTGGTAGGAAAGCGTGAATTGTGCAACGTGGACTGAGCGTGTTCTATTCACTAGAAAACAATATCATCTATCCCACTTGTAAGTCATATTGAACCACGGCCCTACAATGTGACCATCTTTAAACGTAACCTAGTAACCGTCTTTAAAGGTTCCGTAGGACGCGTTACGCCAACTTCAACAGCAAGGAGCAAGTCTCTGGAGATCTAGCCCCCCGCGCATGCGCCGTTGATAGCTTGACAGCATGGCGCCGGCTACGCAAACGCACTTAAAGCGTCTATATGATTGCTATCGGAATAAAAAGAATACCAAAAACTAGGGTTGCTAAGACGTTTGGGAAATTATATACATACAGATTGTGAAGCTTATAACTACGTATAAGAAGTTGGAGGGACGAGTTATTGGTGGCTCTCTCGAAGTACGTGTCAAATTAATTCGATAAGTTAACCATGGATGTTTCTGACGCTCCACTGTGACATGCTCCATTGTACGTAACAAGAGAGGCGTTAATCAATTTGCAATTTGTTCGTTATTGTTGAAAGATACTACACGCTTTGTTTTGTATGTACCCAACTGCTCGAGGCATAGTTTGTGAAAGCGTTTCGCATTGTCGTCAGTGAACTTTGTTAAGAATGTTAAGCTTAACTCTGACGGGCCTGTACTTGAATCACAGTAGAGGCGTCGCAATAGTAATTTTAACACACACACACACACACACACACACACACACACACACACACACACACACACACACACACACACACACACACACACACACACACACACAGACATATATATATATATATATATATATATATATATATATATATATATATATATATATATATATATATATATATTGCCATAATTATTTAGAAAAAAAGAAACAGGCCAGTTACGTTGATATGCTAACATGTCCAGGTCCCGTTAAAATTTCCGTCTCTCAGATCGGATGGGCGTTTTATTTATGCGTGATTTGTCAAACTGATGTTCATCTGTGTGTTAAATACGAAAAGATATAACATAAAGTTCGTCTCGGTTGGTGGCAGACACAAGATGTTTTCGCCGAGTGCGTGCGTGCTCTAGTGTGGTGTCAAGCAGCGGTGGCGCGACGTCCGTCCTCGTATTTATCGTCGCAACAACATTTTGTCACAGAGCTGTGACGTGCACACTGTTACCTGTTACCTAAATAATCGTTATTTGGGAAGGGGCCGATGCGCGGTGACGAACAAATCGTCCACAAAGCGACGATTGACTCTCGGGCTGCTTGGTTCAAGATCAGGGGCGCTATAAGGTATAACTATTCCAAACTTTCCTGTTCCAATTCTGCAATCGGCTCATCGCGATTGGTCAAAAACTTTTTTGGACCACACCCCCTTCACCTGTCTGTCACGCGACGTCACGAAAACCGCAATAGCTCCCCATCTGATATGACGTGTACACACTGATTATACATAATTTGACCGAACAAAACAAAAACAGTTATGTCTGATTCGACGCATTTTTGCCATTAGCCCCCGGCTATTGGTCAAAAGTTTTCGGGCTGCACCCACTTCAGCTTCCTCTCACGCGACGTCACAAAACCGCAAAAACTTACCGCGTCAAAGTGACGCGTGCGCGTTAAAGACGCATTAATATACCGAACAAAACTTAATTTTCTTCTGAATCGTTGCAGGCTTCCCCGTTCCAAAAGGAATAAAAGAACGCTGCTGCCAATCGCTCCGGCAATGGTTACTCGCACCTGCCGGAGAGCATCGGTTTATTTGCGTGTAATAAAGCTTTTTGCGTGGCTGTGTAACGTTATCGAGAACTTTCGGCAAGTTTACGGCCTCGTTCTGCCAACTCTTCTTTGCTGAAGATCCGTTTTAGCGTCATTCTTAAGCTTGCATGCCGCCGTGATTGTCGACAAACCACCGCAAGCTAAGTAAGAGAAAGCGCACCAATCGCAGACGCCAGCACCACCCTCCTCATCCGGTTATCGATATTCAGAGCAGTGGCTCGGCCCCATCGAATCCCTCTCCACTTCAGCATGCTCCTCGCCTCCTGTGAGTCAATTAGATAAGACAAGCCACTCAGTGCAAGCAGTGTTATTCGTTTTTCAAGCAAACAAAGGTGACCTCCTATGAACGAGGGGAGCATTTGATTGTTTTGTTCAGACAACCCTGCGCGTGACCGCCCGATGCTTGCGTCGGCGGTTACGCAAATTTGACATCAGGAGATTGGAATAAAAACATATTGGAATAGTTTTACGTTATACGGCCCCAGATAAAAACAGCGCCACCACTTGCGGTATGAGGAAGGAGCACTTCTTCAAGGAGGTCAATACTCTCAGGGAAGGAGGCTATGCTGTGGAGGCGAGCGAGGTGGCTCAAAAATTTTGGGGAGAAACATCCATGCTATGGTAGTAGCACATACACGTCTTCATTAAGACGTAGCGTATGTTTTTCATCGCGTGCTCGAAGGCTGTGGGTGTATTGCTTAGTTCGCATTGCACTCAGTTCTACTCGTACACTCGATCACGAGCACGGACGTCCATTTTAAGGTGACTGGTTTGGCCATCGAGACCAGTCAGCATCGAAGCCGCACCCTTCAATAAAATAAATAGGCGCTTCCTTGTAGACAATGCAGAACATAGTCGATAAGGCATGGTGGATAAAAGAGAATTCCGCTGAGGTGACGGTAGTCCACGCATAAATGAACGAACCATGTTTATTTCTCAGAACTACCACTGTATACTACCACAGATTGATTTATGCCGTTATGTATCATATCATCAGGCTGCTTTTTAATCATATTCCAATGGCCTTCACCGTAGGGACTTCTGAGAACGCGTGCCGATGCTGTCAGCGGCGCGGCTCGTGTGACCAAGAGATGTTTAGGTACGAGTAAAAGGCGAGAGGAATCTTTTAAGTAGACCAAAAAGTCACTTGCGGTGCTCTCATTTAGTGTCGGCTGGAATGCAGATATGAAACTATTGGAAGTAGTTAAATAATCAGAAACGGCAAGTGTCATATTGGTGTCCAGCTACAGACGACAGCCTTCGCGTACCTGTGGACGCTGAAGAATGTTTACAGCTTCAATGCAGTCCATAAAGTCTCCAAAAAGACGAGTGAACTGGTAGACCAACAATTTGATCATTAACGTTATGACGGAGCTAGCGGCAACATCGAGTGTGGCGAACGGTAGTGTTAGTGGTCAGTTAAGAAGCAATCGATCAGACCGTGCAAAGGGGTGAGACGTGCCATTGGCGGTGGTACAGAAGGCTACCTTCGTCGTGGAGCACAATTACCTTGAAAATTAGAAATTGAGATGATGATGAAGCAGCGACGTGGATCAATCCGTGCCACCAGTCAGAGTGTTGATCGAATACAGAGTGAAGAACTAATTTGACAAACACAACAATGGTACCTGAAACTTAATCTTCACTTTATCCGGACACCCTATGTCTGCTGATCAAAACCTCTCAGCAAGAAGCCGTGGGAACGTGTAGTGAAACGAGCAGATCTGTATGTACACTTCTGCGGCAGCTGTTCTGAAAGCTTTAGAAAATCTTTATATTTGCAAAGCTTCTAAACAATTTCTAGCATAGGGGTTTGGGCGAATGGTAATGAAGGGTTCGGTTGCAGGCAGCGCACGAGACGCAAGGACAATGTGGCGTGCTCAGCGTGCACCGCTAATGTATGTGACACACTGTTACAGCAAGCTTAAACGTGAAGGCATAATGTGTACACTGAAGAAGCCTTCAGGCCTTCCCTCGGTTTTTTCGGTTGTTTTCTCCTGTGCCGAGACACCCGATGTTCTGCCGATTCCTGAACGTTGGCACAGTTCTAAATTCACGCACACTGTATGAAGGTTTTCATGCCGCGAAAGTTAGGCGACGTACATCTATAGGCCTGTACTATATTTCCTAAGGCATGTCCTGGTCGATTGTCGACGCTAATAAATGCTAGAGAAAGGCAACGAGCTCCACCCCAAGGACGTTTATTCGAGACTCGCCGCTGCAAGGATTGATGCTGCTTCAAATTTCCTTGGAAAGCACATTTAGCGCCAGCGAACAAGGACTGCAGGGACTTTTGTCCTTGTTCGCTGGCACTAAATATGCTCTCCAAGTCAGTTTACCAACACGCCCAACAAATTTCAATGTTCAAATTTCCGTACTTTTAGAACAGGCTTAACGAAAATAACACCAATATTAACTACAACATAGAACACTTTAAATAGTGCAGAGCCACTAATAACGAGAATACAGCTATCAACACAACCAACAATGCCAGGTAATTTATGCAGGGCTGCTCCTATTACGACTAAGCTACTCGGAAAAGTCTTGCTCTACATTGGGAAGTAGATGACCACAGACGGAAGATGGCGGGCTACACGAGAGCGCCAGGTTTGATCGCGGGTACAGCTCTGACCGCGGCCACGGGCTCAGGAAAGCCGGAAGAGAGACGGAGCGCGTGCCTTGCACGCATGGTACAGGAGCAAACCAAGCGCGAAGAAGGCCGGCGGCCACCGATCGATGTCTCGAACTGCGGGGAAGTGCTCGGAGAACCGGGCAGGGGATGCGGCTGATAGATGGAGAGATGTGGCACAAGCGCGAGACCTCCGCGAGCTGCTGTGCCGGGATAAAAAGTGGAGTCATCACGCCACTCTTGTTGTAGGCAAATTGGCTGAACGCAACGAAAACAATCAAATCAGTTCAGCGAACTGAACGGAAGCTGTAAACCGAATGAAAATCTAAAAGGCACCCGCAAGCAGCAGCTCATGAAATTACGGAATGTATACTCGGCGTCGGATGAAATGGGCTGCATGACGAGCAGTGGCATTGTCTACGCTATATTTAGTCCGTTTAGGGCATGATTCCCCTTGTATTGCAAGCTGTGAGGTCACAGAACGCGACTCATGCGTTTAGGTGTTTACAACTCGTCGCAGAGTAGCTCTTTAACTCATATGGTGTATAGAAAATTGTGCATGCTCTCACAACCATGGGTCGAATTCACAAAGCAATCATTCTTAAGTTGCCTTTGCCATTCGCCAGCCGCCTTGGATGACAAGATGTACAGCTTAAGGATTGGTGGAAACCTTCTCTCACGAACATTTCTAGCGTAAGAGGTTTTTTGCAAATACAGGGTCTGGAGCCGCGTATATACGAGAGCTCGCTTCAAGAAACTTCTTTTTTTTTCAATTTCGGCGTATGTGTGCTGCGACCTGTAATGTAGTGCGCTGCTGCAGGCCTTGATATTGAATCAAAGCGTATACAAAATGCTAAACGCGTCACCAAGAATATTTCACCTTTTTTTAGACTAATCGTAACAGCTAACCAAAACAGCATTTTCACAAATATTCCGCGATAACGGTTCATGATACGTGTATCCTAGTGGTAGGTTCATGTTTTGTAAAATGTTTCACATTTTGAGTTCGTGCCTTTCGGAAACTCAACGTATTTTTAATGCGAATGGCTTTCTTTGGCTTATTCGCCCGTTTTCGTGATGGAAGGTGGTGATCAGACTTCCTTGGCTTTTTCGAATATTCTAGACGAACTTCCCATCACATATCCGATCCAATATTGTGCTATGCAATATTCTGTGCCACTCGAATTTTATTCGAAGTTTTCTACCTATTTGACACGTACGAATGCACGTATTTTTCCGCGCATAGGCCGAACTTCTATTTACAACACTCTCGCAAGAAAAAAAAATAATTCCGACGCATAACCTGAATGAATAACCGCACACAACGGCCAAATCTTTGCAGAAACAGTCTCCTTTCGCGGATGCACGGATCGTCCGTGACGTTTTTCAGACAGCGGCTCTATTCCCCACCTCTATTTCCCATGGCGGAGAACGTTGCCCTAAGGGCCGATTTACACTCGAGCCGCCCATCGCCGCAAGCCGCACCGCACGCGTGCGGTCGCGCGAAAGATTGCACGTATCAAACACTTGTGCACAAATTTCGGTTTACAATGTGTAACCTATACACTGTGCACACAGTGTAAATGTTAATTTGTGCACAAGTGCTGGATACGTGCAATTTTCCGCACGACCGCAAGCGTGCGATGCGGCTTGCGGCGATGGGCGGCTCGAGCGTAAATCGGCCCTAAAGGTGGTTTTGCGGCAGCAAAGACCGCGCTGCCGTGAAACAACAGCTCGAGGCAAAATTCGGGCTGTCGTGAAGCCACAACTGAAGTTGGGAGTCGCATATAACCTGTACCACTATTTAATTGTTTAAAGAAGTTCTCGTGCATGTCATACGCGCAAAATATCGCAAATTTTAAAATACTTGCCCTCAACAGCTTCGGTTTTGATGAACAAGTCGCAGCGCACAGCTCTTAGCCAAGACGAGACAAACATTAATTCTCTTACAGCCACATACTGATTTCTCCCACCTTCTACATTATTGAAACGTACTGTTAATAGCGTCCTTATGGCTCGTCGAGAACCGTGAAGCCACTGTGAATAGATCTGGGTCGAGGCGGCACTAAATCATAACTGTGGTGGCCGACACCCGATGAAACTGCGATAATTAGTCCTCGCAGCCAAGACAGCCGCGGTGCTGGAGGGCAAATCGTCGCAGGAAGTTTGCCACTCATTGGTGATCGGGTCCCAGATGACGCGTGCGGTCTTTATTGAGGACCGCAAAAGCAGCGAGCGCGCCTAGAAAGTTTGTCTGCGCGCCTACGGAATGGAACTGGTTAAGCACGTGTATAAAGGGATAGCGTCAAGCTGAATTTGTGCAACACAACATAAACTTCCGGCATCGCGCAGTCAAGACCGCACTTAACAGCACTGTGATGACGCACGACGGGCGAACGCGAAACGCTCCTGCGAACTCAACAAATTTTCTGCGCTGCTGAGTTACAAGAATTGCCTCTTATGCTAAAACTACAAACATTAGCTTCAAAATTATTCGACACTAATTACTATTCGCTTCGACTTTGCTTCTAACCACATAAGTGATATTCGCACAAGCCTACCCGTAGTACGAAAGCGCCGATGCAAATGGCGCGTGCTCCCGCACAGCCGAGTGTTGGGGAGCGTCCGTCGCCGAAGGGCTCACTGAGTGTTCGTGCGCGAGGCCGCCTGAAGGTCACGTGCTCGGGAAGCACAGCACTCCTCTCCCGACACGTGGAGAGGGAGCCGCTTTCCCCGCCAGCCGCTGGAAACAACACACACGCATCACCAATAGGCGCATCCATATACTACTGCTACAGATGCGCTGGGTCCGCATTCAGTACAGCCTCTTACTTCGCAAATGCAAATACTAGCCATTCCTGATTTTTGAAATGTATGAAAGCGGAGGCCGCGGGTCTATGGCAGAGAGCACTTTCGAACGAAAAGCCTCGTGAATTGGGCCTCGGTAGCGATTTTTTTCGTTTTATTTCTGCGACTACATAGCTGGAATGAAAAGGTAAGTAATATTGAGGAAATAGGCTGGGACATTTATTAAAAAATTCATCAATATTAAAATTAAGGAAGCTGTGTCGTGGCCGTTTAATGAAATTTTCTACAGTAAAGAAATATCTGTACTTTTTAATTCTTTCTAATTTCTGATTGTATTTTTTCATACACACGCGATTGTAGCAAGTGCACATCGTACAGCGAGATCCGCGAGTAGGACATTTCAGGCGTATTTTCGGGGTCGTAATCTCTAAAATATGACAGTGCGGAGTACCAAACTGGAAACTCGTATCCCGGCAACCTCCTTGCCTTTCCACTTTCTCTCTCTTTCGCTCTCTATGGAATATCGGTCCAACTTTGTTCCCTCATGCGCATGACGATTTTTGTTTCACGATATAATTTATTTCATTTTTATGGGCAATTGTTGCGGCATTTCTAATTGTGAGGTAGAGCTCTTATGACCACTGTTTGCATATTTATCGACGTGGGCCTAAGCACACTCTGATCGCAAACAATGCTTAGGCATTGGGATTAAGTTAATACTGTCATGAGGCCTACGCATACGTCGTGCGCACGCTCCTTGTAACGCTATGAGCGTTTAAAATACAGCATTACGTGTTGCCAAAGAGCAACGTCATTTGTCGACACTCGGGCTACAGCTATGCGCATTTCCGCGCGTGGAGGGCCGAAGGCGGCACACTCACTCTCACTGGCAGCAGGAACGACACCGAGTATTGAACATGGAAAAATATTATTTAACACTTAAAAGAGTCTGTTGGCAAAAATAAACAATAAAAACACTTAAGAGGGTCTGTTGTGCGAGAAATTGAACTCACACGTCAGAATGTTTATATCCTCAGCCTCTATTGAACGGGCCATTTTGAAGTACTTGCCTTTGAATGCGCGTGTTCATCGCTCTTTGTCTGCTTGTTCTTCCTATGTTTTCCACACAAGACATTATGGCAGCTTGATAAAAACAGTAAGGACTATTTGATCTGTTAAGCCCGTTTCACATGCTGAGACTGGAGCAACGAAAGTTGGTCCAGTCGCACGCGTCGCAGTGCAGTTTTTTAGAGGGCCCATTTCACATGACTGCGATTTCAACAATGCGGCTGGCGTGACGCCCAGTGGTTGCTTGCTGCCAGGTTTTGTAGTAGGCGCCGCATAATTCTTTTAATGTAATGAAGAAAACGTGTACATTATAATATTACTACGTGTTTTTATTAGGAGCAAGCAATGTGCATCCTTTGTAATTTAAAGACTTTCTGGAGCTTAAATTTGTTTTGGAGGGCGCAACGGTGGTTTCTGAAGTTCAGTGCCAACAAACACGGATTAGGTAAACAGCTGTTCGCAGCTGGTTGTTCAGCCCTGTGTGTTTTCTCAAGCCTTCTATGACGTGTCGTTCTAGCTGCGCTACAACAATCTACAAGATGACTTCTCAACAAGTTCATGTAGCAACCCTCACGCATATGCAGTATTCGGAATTCGGCTGCAGCGAAGTCGTCGTGTCAGCCCAACGAGATCCTCGCGCTACCCGTGCTCAGCGTCTGCGTCTGGAGAAATGATGTGTGTACATTGCTCGCGATTGCGCATATGCGGTACCTGCTCGTAGCCATATTCTGGCACCAAACGCAAGAAGAAGCACCAAAGCGTAATCCCACGTTTGCCTCTGAAGGAATCTGCAAATGATCTGTGTGTGATTACTCTACCTGGAATGGAAATTCTGTTGTGAAAGTCAACCTTAGCGCTAGCCTGGTTCGTCCATCATGGCGCATGTGATGTGAATATATATAGAAGTCCTCTCTCAATATTTCTAATGGCGCAAAAGCCGACACATCAAATTTTTGAGCAGCTACCGTTACTTGTCTACAAACCTGTACATTGCATCATAGCATTCTGAGAGGCCTGTCGTCCACTTTCTTGTCCTGTGTCTCGCGCTATTGAAAAGAAAGAAGCTAGCAGATCAAGAAGCTAGAATTTATGGAAGCTGTAGATTAAAAACGCGGGGAGAATCTTGCGTCAGCGTGTCCTCCGATAGAGATGGATGCGTTTCCTGTCCGAAAACATGCATTAGCTTTTGCTTCTCTTTTTTGTGTATGTTCGGTTTATTGCTTGCCGGCCAGCGTTTACTCGGCATGTTCATTAAATTTTCGGTTGTTTAGGTAAGCTCGACTTTCTTGTTCGTTCTATGTGTTCACTGGTGCCGTTTGCAACCAGACTATTCTTTACTTTTTTTTAGACTGCAACATGTCACTTTAATGGTCCTTATGATGCTTCTGTGTACGTTGTAAAAATGTTTATTTGGACAATGTTGCCAGACCGTATATTTCAAAGCAGTAAAACAGGGTAGCCTAACTTATAACTAATTAAAAGGTTTATTTTGAAAATGCAGTGATTTATAAGGATTCCCAGGAAGTAAAACAGCAAGAAAGCATCATAAAAACAAGTGATTCATTGAACCAAACAATCGAAGGCAGGAAAGAAAGAAAATAGAAATAAATATGCAAGTCCAGGGGAAGAAAACATTGTGGTCACCAACTGCGTATACGACGTCCTCCCAAGAAACTCGCTTTGAATAAGCAAGCTGCCCGCCTGTGTATTAGAAAAAGAACCGTATTTCTTGAAAGGGGCTGGCATGCATGACTGGCGATTTCATCGATTGTTTTTTTTTTCTTTCACTTGGATTTTTTGTATGTATTTTCTAGCTGTAACGTTTTTATTAATGTTTGGTTGCATCAAGCACTAATGTTTAATTGACTTTCATGCTGTATTCTTTTTTCTGGTAAACTGTACAAATCGCTTCATTTTCACATAGACCTTAGTTGGAAGTTCGCCCTCATCCCTGCCTGGCGTCATCCTGTTGATACTGATTTATGCTATGCGCCCTTACAACATTTATGTGTGTGTGTCTGCGTAGATTAAGAAGTCAAATCGGGGCCTTGTGCGGGGACATCGTTATTCTCATGTGCAGCCTCATGAATCCATTAACTACAGAGCAACAGGAAGACCACGAACAAGAACAAAGGAAGCACACAGAGCGCTTCGTTCTTGTCCGTTGTCTGTCTGTTGCACTAATAATGAATAGACACCAACTCATCCAGTATTTAGTTATGTAGGGCTCATGAGCCCACTTTTGTCCTGTAATATCTGCATGGCTGTGTATCCTGTAATTTAATTTATTGACCATGTGCTTGGAAGTCGTGTGTCAGTCTCCCAATTTCCCTGACAATCTTGTGTGATGTGAGGGCCCTGACACTTCCTGGTGAATCCAAGCAGACTTGCAGGATGTTGTAGTCTGAAAGTTTGCACTGCAAGTGCGCTTCCAGTTTCCAACACCCAGAGAAGTCTCCACTGCTCTGGGTGTAGAATGCCCTGGAATGGTCCGCACTTGTATAATATTTAACTTTACGTAGTGCCATACTATTGCTACACTGTTATACGAAATCAGCATACTATATGTGCCTGTTGTCTGTTTGTGTCTTGATGATTAACAGTTTCATCTGTGTGTTTGGCAGTTGCATATAGTCTCCTGGTCTAATTGTTTACCTCCATATTGCATGGTCTGAGCCTGTTGTGTGTTGTGTTCGGGTGCTCCCGAGGTTGTGTTTCGGAAGGGAGGGGCAGTCGTCGCTGCAACTCATATGCTAGTTGGCATAGTATGTTGCGACCATGTTCCGAGCAGCTGATGCAAAGAATTTGTGCCGCAGGCTGCAGCTCTACTCTGTCTAGGTACTTGTTTGTTTGCTCTTTCTCGTAGGGGTCTTCATGCTCGGTAAGTTGGAAAGACCTGACAGTACTCGTATACCTGTGTTCGATGAGTTTTATTTTTTTGTGCGCTTCTGCTAATTCATACCGTACGATACCTTGCACACACGTACGGCATCTGCGATCTTCCATAGTATCGACTCGTCCACCAACCATTATTTTGAGATTATTCTTTTCACAATGTGTAGAATTTGTATCCAGGCATCGCATAATGGCTTCACCCACGCGCTGGCTCTGCCGTCTTGGTCTTACACTATCTGAGGATTTTGGGATGTTGACTTGGGGATATATCTGTCCAGCTATGTGAAGCACAATGTGCAATCTGGGGTAGTTCTTGATGCTAGTCTTATTTCCTGGCATCGATGCAAGCTGACTTAACAGAAAGCGAGGGGCTAGACTGGCTAAGAAAGTCTGCAATGCTGTCGAAAGCTTGTTGCATCGTTCTCGATTTCTGTATAAGCTAGGTTTCCCATAGACTATACTACGTAGTCCAAAGACTGTAGTACGTGTAGTATGCCTGCTTTGCTGGTGTGGATATGCCGAATATACCTGCAGCTCTCACCTGGAATTTTCTATCTTTCAGAAAGTTACAGTTCAACTTGAGTGCTCTATCACAAATATTTTCCCTCCTCATTCCTCCTATTAAAGAAACATGAGGTAATGTATTAAACGTTTCTTCACTCTCTTCATTCTATCATAGGTGGTATTACACAATGTACTTTAATAAAGTTTCTGCTGCCTATGGCTCACTCATATTTGCCAGAACGGATAACTTTTGAAAAAGGTTTTTTTTTCTGCTGTGTGTATAATGTGGCAAGAGCATTCACGTCTTTTGACATTTGTACATCTGTCAAACCAGCTTCCTGATAGAGCAGTTACTATGCCTGATAATGCTTATTTGTGCAGTGCTGTTGAACAATACATATCGATGCAATGAATGTTTACAGATGGGAAGTATCAAGAAAGATGCTTGCTTTACAACTGTGCCGTTCTCTTTCGATTAGTGTTAGTATTGCTTGTTAGATTTTGTATGTGCATGCCCCCCTTATGGCAATAGCCTTTGGAAGTTTTAGGGTTCAATAAATGATGATTAACTGAAAACTAAGGGCAAGAGCTTTCTTTTTAACCTATGACTGCGACTGCCATGGCTGGAAATTCAATCCCTTGTCTTGTGTTAGCAGTAGAATTCCACAGCGACAGGTGAATAAATTCGAGAACAATTTCGTTGTTGACAGATTTGTGTTTCTTCTCGCCTGTATGTAGGTAAAAATTGCCATAAATGAGTGTGTGTCATTACAAGGAAAGCTGTTTGTGGCCCTTTATTGAATAAACAGCATATTGTGTATAGTTGAAATGCAGAAATTTCTTTCAAGATTTAGGAGTAAAATTAAATTATGGGGTTTTACGTTCAAAAACCACTTTCTGATTATGAGGTACGTCGTAGTGGAGGACTCCGGAAATTTCGACCACCTGGGGTTCTTTAACGTGCCCCTAAATCTAAGTACACGGGTGTTTTCGCCCCCATCGAAATGTGGCTGCCGTGGCCGGGATTCGATCCCGCGACCTCGTGCTTAGCAGCCCAACACCAGAGCCACTGAGCAACCACGGCGGGTAGGAGTAAAATGTTCTTGCAACTAGCAGGGTACTTCATTACTTATAAACGTAGTAATTACCGAGGATATCATTATATGGGTTTACACACTAATAAATGTGATCGCAAACTTATTAGCAACAGTTATTAGAAACATGTCAGGCATGAATGTTTCTGCACACTTGATTAGCTGTAGACGTGCAAGAACCGTTTATACTTCGTGTCGTCTTCTACTGTTTCATCTAGATAATAACAAGGCTTTTTGCCTGCTTTTCCCATTGTTGCACGAGTTCTACATGACGGTGCAGGAGGGTGCGTTACCACTCTGCCACCATAGCAAGCCAAGAATTTTTACTAACTGTGAGTTAATTACCGTTCAAAGCAACGGGTAATACAGGTGCAGTAACGATACAAATTCCGCAAAATATTCAAGGTTTATTGGTTTCCGTGCAGGAAAAAAAATTCTCCATCAGACAAGAAATGCAACTTAACCTGTATGAAATGTTCGAAAACAAATTGACGCCACTGTTGATTCAAGCCACGGCGTTAATACTATCGTAGAAAATTCATTACGATAGGCTTGACATATGGCATGCCAAATTGAATAAGTAAGTTAGGTAACATAACATTTCAAGATGAAGTAGGAAATTCACGCTTGAAAACCGATAAGAAAAGAATGCAACTAAACGTCCAGGCGTTCAACACAACGTTATAACCTCGGGTACTTTGCTGTCTTGTCATTTGCGCTTGCCGAGGTTACAATTACTTGAACTGCTCTGCAGGCGCAATATTTGTATGCTAATCAAGAAAATAAAATTCTAGCGACTCCAAAAGGCCCCGTTATCGTGTGGGGATTGAACACTTCACAGTAGTGACAATTGGCAAAGATGTACGAAGCAAATGTGAAAATACACTTCATTTCTCACGTAGCGCGTCAGTGAACGCATAGAAATGGGAGAATGGAATCGGTGGTGCAATTTTTTTATTTTCGCTTTGTGTAAGTGCCACGTCTACACGCATTGCACTTGCTGAGCGAGACGCCATTTGCCAAAACAAACCACGAAATAGCTCTCGGCGCAATTTCCACAGAAAATCGCAGCGATCGCGGCGATGTTGGAACGCTGCGACCAACCGGTTGGTCGCAGCCGAAAAAGGGGGGTCGGGGGGTCAGCACTGCGACTGCGATTTTCGTCGCATGCGACGCACTTCCAGTGCGAATAATCGCATTATGTGATCGCACTTCCAGTGCGAATAAAATCGCATTATGTGAAACAGGCTTCAAGCGTCAACCACAAGAAACATGTTTAAATATTTCTTTATGCCAGAAGGCACGCTGTCGCAATAAAAAAAAATAAAGAAACGCCTTTCCGACATATTTCCGGCATGGCGTTCGCTTCGCTTTGCAGCGCACTTTCCACAGCACTGCGCAATGGCGGCCGTAATGGCCTTCGAAATGCAATCAGCGGGGTTGCCTGTTGAGAGGCGAACAAAATGGTAGGCATTGCAGCCATGAAAACGTGGTTATCTCGTTACCTAAGTAGAAGCGTCTTAAGTTCTTGTACGTTCTTACACTAGCACAATAGTGCCTGGTAGTACTCATTTTTTTTAGTATATTTATTGAGTATAGTTTTACTTGGCATATTTTCTGTGAAAGAAAATTTATGAAGTATGGTAAATTTAGTGGCACACTTTTTCTGTTCTCGGTTTCCCACTTATTCTGTAGTTTAACATCGTCTGTTGGTGCCTCTTTCCATAATTTTACAGAAAAAGAATTAAGGCGAATGCTTTAAGCTGCTCGTTGCAATGGCTCATACCCGGAAAAAGCGGCGTCTTGCCCAGTGATGCAAAAAATATAATCATCAGGAGTGGTTCATACTCGCGTAAGCAAGCAAGGAATCAATGGCTGAATATGAATCATGGAATGAAAGCAAGAAAGAAGGAAGGAAAGAAACATGCTGCCGAATTTGGCATAGTTTGCCCTTTTATGGGGGTAAGTTTTACCAGTCTCATGATTGCAACTTTCAGGAAATACGAAAGAGTTGGGGCTTGGATATGTGGTTGTAGCAGGTCGTACAAGTACATCGAAGCACGCTGCATATTACGTATCACAAGCCACAACGCACTTGGCGGCAAGACATGGGGCACTAGGCGACAAGTACAAGCATGAACTCTACCCCAGTACATTTAGCCCTGCTCTGAATGGCATGACTCGCCTGGGGAGCAGTTCTATTTTTTAGAAGTTAAGACTGACCGACCCACACATACGATATCTATTTACCTACATTTACTTTGGTGGAGAAGCTGCATGCAAATGTTAACTGAGGAACTGAAGAAAGCAACAAAACGTATTTCGCGCACAGTATTGTTGAAGAATCTTTCACATAAAATAACACAATTACAGAAACAAAATAAGTAATCTAAAAATAAAAGAATCTTTGAAGTTTCCATTCAAAGAAATTCTCTGTATGGCAAAAAATGATCTTTCTCCATTGTTTCTTACAATATCTTTTACGGTGTAATATCTTGTACACACGATATTTTAGAACGTGCATATTGTAGTACAGCGAAAACCACGAGGAAGTCTTTTCCAGCGTACTTTATGAGGACCCAATGACTGAAACACACGCCGGATATCCGCTCGGGCTTCTCGCTGTGCCACATGCGCTTTCTGTAGGAGAATCGCGTGTGGATAAGAAGTGTTCAAAGAGGTACACGTGGGATTCGCTCAGTTCAACGTACTGGAAGGCAGGGGTCATCACGTTTTTTTTTGTTACAAAGAAGGCCGTTATAAATGGAGCTAGATAATGGTTCTGGTGCAGCGGTGGCAAGGTGTGGCGGCGTGTACCAGCCGGTTACGCAGCCTGGATGGCGCCTCGAAGCGTCCGACCAGGCCGTACGCAGCCGGACGTCGGCAGCACCGGAGGTCCTGTGCAGGAACATACGTAGCTTATAATGGAGACTATGGAAGTACGCAACCCGGATCAGTCTTGCACACGTTGCAGAAACAAAAAGCAACCGATTAGAATTACAATTGCTTCATTAAAAAATGTAATTGATTACAGTTGCCAAATGCTGCTCCGCGAAAGTAATTGAGGACTTAATAGTAATCGATTACTTCTACGTTATACTTTACTCTGAACATTTATTAAGATTACATAGATACTGTAAGAGAGCGAGCTGGCCTGGCACTTCCACTGCGTCCTCTGCAGCATTTCATACATTGCTTCTCTGCGCTAACAGCTGCTTTGAAAAAATTTCATTGGTCATCGTCCCTCTTTTTTGTCGTGAAGACATCAGCAACGACGCCGAAAACTCGCTCGATGTGTTGGCTGGGAGGCAGGGCGGTGTTGTGACGTACGGACGTCCTGCGCACAAGATTATCCCTACTCGGCATCTGGTTCCTCTGTGAAGCGCAGTGCGTCATTGTCGCTGAGACTTGAAGAAGACGCTCCCGGTCAGGCCAGTGGAAATCTGTGAAAAGGAACCATAGGTGATATCTTGACATTAACATCTTAGGTAGCCTTCGCTGTGGAGACACACTAGCGGCTGCTCAATTAATCGACCAACATCTGGTGGAGCGTCAAGGGGAGGAAACTAGTACTGAGCGCCCCAGGCATCACCTGCGTGCGCAATGAGGCTGCTGCGTGGCACGGTCTCAGGCGTTCTACTGTAGTTCCCGCTAAATTAGGCTTCCCAAAATTACGTCGCCTGTCACAGCTTCTTTCAACAATAACTAATTACATGTAAATGGGTACTGAAAAAAGTAACTGAATTACAGTGAGCGTGAACGAGTAACACATGGAATCGTTAAAGTACAAAAATAAAAAATGTAATGAATTACAAGTAATCAATTATATGTAATTCATTATGTGCAAGCCTGCCTCAGATACAGTGAAGTGCTTTCAAAGGCTGGAGTACATAGAGAAGGAATTGTATCCGATATAGGCCAGGTTCGCTATCTTGAAGTATGAGTTCTTAGGATCTGTATGCATCAATGAAGCTTTTTGTACTCCGTTACTCATTAAATGACTGCTACCGTTGTGCCCAACGAGTACTCCTTCTGTGCACAGCGGTAGTTTCTCTTTTCTACTGTGCTAAGTCCTTGCGATCCCTCAATCCGTCTCTGTAACATCACGACAGAGCATTTCGGTGACGAAGCATAAGAAAACAAAAAATACGGCAAAACCAACGCACGTGTTGTAATAAGTGTCAACGTTAAGAGATCCTCTCTTGAAACGTATCATTAAATGCTATGCAAAGGGGCACATGGTCTGTCCAACGGTATTTTAGCTCCGACTACACTTAAGGAACTGTTAAGCCTCCGGTAAAAACTGACCTGATCAAATGATTTATTGCAGAACTGTTGCCATTATTTCCCCCATCGCAGATATTTTGTCATTTGGCTTCGCGCTAACGCGCGTCTTGTGCACAGCGTTTTGCGGCATAGCGAATGCGTTTACGCGGCTGCTGAGACGTGGACACTACCGCCATGCGGCGCGCGTGACCATCTCGACTGGTGCGTACAGTCTCCGGGATTGGCCCACTTTACTCGGCGAGAAACCGACCGAGCGGGCAGGAAAGTACAGAAAGCTTCGCGGTAATATATCAATTATGGAGCTTTAAAGGCGTATATTTGTGGGAGGGAGTATGTTCAAGCATACCGTTTGTTGTTTCACTGCGTAATTCCGTAAACAGCAGCGCCGGTAACCGGCACATTTGTAGGTTAGTATATAGATGACTATATAAGCCGATTCGTTGTACATATGCTGTTCTGCGGTAAGAAGGGAGATGACAAACAAATGACCATGAAATTCTGCGTATAAGATCGAGGAAAAGGTACATGTGTCAAAATTATCGTGGTTAGTTTTGCTCAAACCAAGGTCCCCACGGCTGTCACATAGGGGCTACGGACACTCTACTGCAATGCTATAACAAGACATAGAAGAGAAAAAAAGGAATAAAAAGAAAACATTTTAACCTTATTTCTTTGTAGTTGACGAAATGTTTTAACAGGTCAAATTAAGCTCAACACGAGAAGATATGAAATCCCTTCCGTTGTGATTGAAATTAAACATGCGAAGCACTGGTACACGAATGAAACGTGCAACGATCACGATGATGCCGATGGTTTCTGTTCCCATCCCCTTCGAGACGCGGCGGCGGCAAATAGGCGCCTAGCCTACTTGAGCTAATCAGGTTTTACATACATCTATTGAAGTTTAGCATTTTTCCTATGTCGTCCTTGATGTTCTCTCTCTTCACTAAAACATCTACCCTCATAATGTGCATTTACCTACGCCTCTATGGACTTCGGCTCCATTTCTTCCCTGCTTTTTTCTCACCAAATACGTTTCGTGCTCACGTCGACCACTGCCCACTGAAACGCTTCCATCAGCTTTGAACACCAGCTCTTCGGGAAGGTGGACGCTCTCTGTGGTCCTGTCTGGGTGAACACGAGGATCTTGGCCTTCACTTACAATCTGCCGAGTTTTTTCTGCGGCAAAACATGCCTCGTCGATTTGCAAATATTTGCTCTCGTATTTTTCTTGTCCCCAGGAAGGCAGCTCGGGCCTCAAATAACAATGCACTGCGCTTAGCGCTTTCTTAGAATTTTTCTCTCCTGACTACTTGCTTGCCGTCTTTGTATATATCCCCATAAATTATTTTTTCACCATCTGTTGCGCCCAATTTACCGCTACTTTCTTCTTGATCACTCCGCCTTATATTGTGCTTTACGAGTGCCATCAAGTGCAACAGGCGGAGGAATGTTAGACAATTTAATTGACTCCGAGATCTACGATGCCCTGCTCTTAGGGACTTCGATGCGCGTGTCTCGGATCTATCACCCACTTCGAGCGTATGCGCACGGCACTGTGTCTTTACACATAGTCCCAGAACGAAGAGCGAGAGCCGTGCACAATAATGAATCAGCCAGCTTGAACTTGTTGAAGTTCGAGGGCTTGTTTCTCACGCACCAGAAAACTTTGGATTGCAACATGCTAGCGACAACCTAAACCATCCCCTGTTGCACGGATTTGCACGCTTCATCTCGCACAATGTGACAACAGTTGCCTTCAAAGGAACACAAACATATACTGCTGGTTATGCGAAGATGTCGTTGATCGTATGACTGGGATTGGTAGGTCATGCGAACGGGTGCATGACTTTGGAACCGCTTAGCGCAATCGTCGACTCACGCAGCGGAGTGTGCGTATGGCGCCTCTGTGACTTTTTTTTCTTTACCTAGCGGTCCCGTGACTCGGCATTTTCGGATAAAACCTAACATCTGAAATAGTGTGAGCTTACTTAGTCCTGCTTTTCTTTCTTTTTCCTTTTTTCTTTTTACTGCGAACAGCGTTTATAAACTCGGAAATCTTTTCTTAATTCAAAAGTTAGTCCTGCGGAATGAACAGGGGACGACCTTTTATGCATACAGGGCACACAGTCGGTTTCGTTTAATGCCAGCTGAAGCTGGTATAGCTGATCGACGGTAAACATTCGACGTGTTTTTTTCAAACCTGCCTTTGTTTCCTAGTAGTGGAAATTTTCATTCACTTTCATGAGTTAATTTTTCCCCAGTTCTTTGAGAATGTGAGTGTACTTGTGATGCCCCTCCCACACACGCACACATACATTAGAGCAATTTCTTGCTCTTTCTTAGAGTGAGCGACAAGCGAATCTCGAAGGAGCTTGACTCTAACGAAAGCTAAAGAATAGACCAAGCGTGACTATAATACGGCAAGGCCACTTTGTAGACTAAATAAGCTGTGACAGTCGAAACGTAGTTTCGCGTTTTGGAAAGTCGAGACGGGGCTGCATATTTTGGCTAACGTTTGGTACGCATAAAACCTCAGACACTCTACCACTACTCCTAATTTCATTTTATTGCCCTAAAAGCCCCATAGGGGCATACGTAAAGGGTGGCTTTACACAGTCAATATGCATTTGTTAGGAATAACAAAATATGAGGGAATTTTTGAATACAACACAGATGAAGAATATAGGCATATAAGTCGGAAAGTGCATACATAAATAGCAGATATAATGAATGCGAAAAAAAAAATCCCGTAGTTCTTTACTCAAAAATGTCACTTTCTTTTTTGCTCCAAGAAATGGGCACATGTTATGGGCGGCAATTTGGTGGGACAGGATGTTCCAATCTTTCGCGGTGCAAAAAATAATGAGCCTGAGAAAAGTTGCAGCCTGAGTGCGAGGGCGGCCAACTTGGGATGTGAAAGAGGAAAATACGCTTGTAGCCGATGCATAGTCACGCCGAACATGTCGTCTTTTCTTGAACTTTAGCGACTCACCGGTGCTGTTCGCCTCATCTGCATTCCCAAGAAGTACCAGAAGTAGTAGTCACTGTTTTATATCGAATGCACTTCCATACAACAACAACGTCGAAGAAGACTACTGCTTATTACAAACCTTTACAGCAATGACTTCAGGAGAGAAAGAAGAGAAGAGAAGAAAGGCAGCGAGATTTGCCAGTGTTGCGACTCGGGGGTCCGAAGATGTGGAATGCACTTTGCTCGAGGAGGCGTAAGGGAACGTGGGGCTGGGCCCGATATCCAGGACATTTTACAAACAAGTTTATATAAGATATCTACAAGGAAATTCAAAGTAGCACAGAAAAACTTCAAGAAGTTGTAGCAGCCGATGACTCCCGCGTCCGTTGCTCTTTTTATGCCCTGCGTGGTCATTGTTCAGTCACCTCCCCCAATCTGGCGTCAGGAGACCGATGATATCAGGTCCCACCAATCCGCAGGTCTGTTGCCCTTTCCCTCTGAAGAGAGCTTCGTAGGAAACACGCACATCACTGGGCACAAACATGGGAAGGGGGATTGTACACTGACTCCGTCTCCGGCGTGGACGTGCCAATTTGGGCGGCTGACAGGTGAAGGGCCGTATTCTCGGTCAGGAGAGGCCAAACCTTTCCTGACCGAGGTACTCCCGTGCTGGCCATAAATCACCCATTTTGAGAACCATTTTGACGGGGCCGTCAGCCCGTCTGTTATATTACTTGGATATGATGCTAAGAATATAAAGGATATTATGTATAATATAATGTGTGGTTTAATCTAAGGCTAATATACGTTCGTATTCTCGAACCCAGCTGCCAGGTTCATTCTTTCTCACATTTGAGCCATAAAATCCCGGTTACGCTTTCGATCACTCGCGTTCCATCACAAACGTACTCCTCTTAGTTTCTTTTTTTACACTGACCCCAAGTAACCAAACCACTATTCAACGCATCTGCGTATCCACGTAAACACTCAACTAGATATTAGCGCGCTTTTTTTGTGCACTAAGCCCGAGAATGTAATTAATTTATTTCTAATATCGACATCATCTCCGACAACCTTCTTTCAAAGACTGCTCTTGAAGAAGCCCATCTGTCAAGTGACGCCGTCAAACCTGACCCGCTACTTTTTTTAGTGTTCACCCCTCATGCAACGTCCCGATTCTTGGGACCTTTGAGGTGCTATGAATAAGTAGATTCCGTAAGGTCGATTCCATAGCTCTTTTATCATCCACCGATCACCACCAGCCGATCCCGTCGATAGCGTGGGCGCTGCGCCTCTCGGACCACGGACGAACCGCTAAACGGACTCGCATTAAAATGGAATCGTCATATTATCCCGACTCAGTTGGTTGCCTAGCTGCAGCTTTTGCAAAGTCTCTGTTTCTGTATACTGAAACTTATTGGCGTCAGTCACTTTGATCTGTCCCAATTCACCTCGCGTTGTAGTTTTATAATCGACATACGGCTTTCGATTCGTCGAGTTTGCGCTCGCGCAACGTTACCATTGTTGCAACAAACTTAGGTCGTGCTCGACGCTCCTTCGCTCACAGCAAGAACAGCACACTCAAGTGCACGTCTTAAACTGCTCACTCACGACCGTGACAAGATTAGTGCGTCGCCGGGCCCAGCAGTGTGTTAGCCCGCGGCATCCGCCGAGCCCGTCCCGCGGCGGACTCGAGCTGCTCCGAGCGCGCGCGGCGCCCCCGCTCGGCGGTGGCAGCGGCGCGCCGTCGGTCCGTCCTCCTCTCAGAGTGCGTCTTGCATGCCGGGGGCCGGGCTGGCCGAGCCGGCCGCTCTGCGCTGGCTGGGCGTCGCGGTCGCCGCGCTCGTGCTCCTGGCCGCACTTCTCGGCAACATGCTCGTGCTAGCCGTAGTGTGCCGGTTCCGGCGCATGCGGTCGCCGACCAATGTGCTGCTTGCGAGTCTCGCCACAGCCGACATTGCCGTCGCGTTGCTCGTTATGCCGCCTCGACTCGCCTACGACCTGGTGCGCGCCTGGCGTCTGGGCCTGCTTGCCTGCCGCCTGTGGATATCGTGCGACGTCATGTGCTGCACGGCCTCCATCCTGCACCTTCTCGCCGTGGCGCTGGACCGGTTCTGGGCCATCACACGGCCGCTGCGGTACCGGGTGTCCCGGAGGCGCCTGGCGCTCGCCGTGGCCGCCATCTGGCTCTGCTCGGCGGCCATCTCGTTCGTGCCCGTACTGCTGGGCTGGCACGCTGACGGCAGCGCACCCGACGCCTCCGACTGCGGCCTGCGCGTCAACGCCGTCTACGCGCTCGTGTCGTCGCTCACCTCCTTCTACCTGCCGCTACCGGTGATGCTGTACGTGTACCTGCGCATCCTGCTGGTGGCCGGACGCCAGGCCCGTCAGATCCGGCTCCTGGAGCGCTCTTTGGCTGGACCTTCGCCGGGCCTGCGGCGGAGCCTGCGCCGCCGCTCCAAGCAGCTGCTCCACGACACCAAGGCGGTCCGGTCGCTGGGGATCGTGCTGGGCGTGTTCTGCGCCTGCTGGCTGCCATTCTTCCTCATGTACCTCATCACGGCCTGCTGCCCGGCCTGCGACCTCGGCTACGACTGGAGCTGCGCCATCACGTGGCTCGGCTACTCCAACTCTGCCTTCAACCCTTGCATATACGCCTTTCTGAACCGTGATTTCCGGGCAGCCTTCCAGGAGCTTTTGGGATGCGGCTCTCGTCGGCGTACCGCAGACGCCATGCTGGGACCCGCGCGGCGACGCTCGCTTGTGAAGCCACCACCGGCGTGCGCGCACGCCGTCGCTGCGGCCGTTTCCAGCACGGCACGCGTCTCGTCCATGGACTGCGGGAAGGACTCTGCTGAGGCCGAGCGCCGCTAGGGCCCGTCCAACAGCTGCAGCGCGCCCGACTCAGCCGTCTAGCACCGTTCTGCGCGAACTGTAGCGTGCGTTCGCGTTCACCTGGCTGCCGCAACCAGTCGGTCGTTGTCGTGGAGAATCAGTCCGACGCAGGATATGTGAACAAGCGGCAAGTTGTCTATCAGCATCGTTGATGTCATCCAAGCGCTTGAAGAGAGATACATCTCTAGAGGAGGCAGACGACGAGGCAGCTGCCACTCCGTGGATCTGCGCGGGCGGTGTGTGGTACGTGCCAAAAAAGAAAACGTCACCCCTCCGGTGCATTGATGCGGAAACGATATGGCACCCATATTACGCATTTAGGGCTGGGAAAAGGACTCATCGTCTACGTCATTGTAATATGTGTCCATGGCGTGAAGCATTCTACTTCATCCCCCGTCATTGCATGCCCTTCAACGTTGTGGCGTGGTCCTTGTCTTATTCGCATCGTTCCACTAGTTGTACAGATGTTTCCAACGTTTCTTCATCGAAAATGTTCGTGGGGCATGAAGTCGAAGACGTCGACAGGTGACGAGTAGTGTGTTCAAACTAAATATGGCCGTGAATGCAATCGTGCCGAAACCAGATGAGCTGGAATCGGCCTTGAAATTTCGCTCGGAAACCAGGGTCCTTACGAGAGGGTCCGAGAGAAATGCGACTGCAAGAAATACGTGAGTTGGCTCAAACAAAATTCCTAGACCTTCGTCACTCGTCGGTTCCAGCACTCCGGGACACTGGAAAACAAATGTACTTGCTGTGAAAACTGCCCTTCAGAGTGCAATATTGCGTGATGAAGAACTGATGAACTGTTTGGACGTGTACGAAGCAGCAGGCACTGCTTTGTGCACGTCCAAACACCGCGCTCTCTGGTCCAACTCGCCGTGCCCTCATTCGCGTAGGGAATCGTGGAACGGAAACCTTGCTCTATCTTCTGTTCAATGAACGTGTATTGGCGTAGTTAATAAAAGGGACACTCCCAGAAGCGACGTTGTAGGTCAAAACGCAAAGCCATTTATTAAAAGATTGTTGTGAAAAGCGTTTTCGCAATACAGCTGATGCGTGCAGGCGCGAGACGACTGGTCTTACATTCACACAACTAACGCAGCTTGCTGAAAAAGCGAAGAATGAGATAAAGAAAAGAGCGTAAGTTTGAGCATCTTGGTATTCCATAACTTTTACGTTTTTAGCGTACGAAAATGGACGAGAGGGAAATTCGACGTGGACACGGCGCTACGTGTCCGCCTCGTACGTCTCTTGTCCCTTTTCGTGCGCTAAAAACGTAAGAGATAATATAGATTCCCACCACTTTCCTACCAGCCCGAGTACGGTCTTGTTTCGCAGACGGATGTTTGTCGCTCGACTACATATTTTCCTGTTTAATTTTCTTGCTAATACGCGAATCTATAGCGTCAAGTAGAAAGATAGCGGAGGCAGTGTCCACCAAGTATTATTTCTTGGGGTAGTCATTCACTGTAATATTTCTAGCTGATTAGTCGGATATTTATATATAATATGATCAGTTTAAGTGGGACGCTACGATGAAACACCGATAATTAGCGCAAGTCATGGCGTACAAAGAAATACAGCAGGCAATAAAATCAACAGATAAAAACTTACAAAAAGCACATGGCTAAATTTCGTTTCACCTCATTGTCATATTCTCATATTTTGTTGTTTATTTGTCCCATGACATTTCGTTTTCCGCTCACCACGGTATTCGAATTGTTATTGTGAGCCCATAATTTACACTGTTGGTGCCACTAGTATAACAGCCCTAACTGAACGATAATATTGGTTAGATGACAACTTGTTGAATTTGCAAAGTAAAAAAAAAAGTCTTGTTCAATCCAATCGATTGCCATGGATACACAGTGAACACAGTGTATTGTTATTTCGGACATGAACGTCAAAGCGTGCATTTGTCATATATGAACGAGTAGAATAGTGCATGCGCATTCTTATACGGTGATATGGGAGAACATCTTTATAAAGCAAGCGAAAGTTTGCTATGATGGTTAAATTATCGCAGACAGTGCTTCCAATGTTGGCACGCCAATGAGAAAGATAAAAAAAGAAATGATATTTGCTTATCGAAGATTAGAGGCGACGTGTATACCTTCTCTACATTTGCGAGTACCATCACTAGTCCAATGCTGCTTACTAGACTTAAGGGTACAAACCTCCAGTTTGCGCTGTGTCTGTGGTTAGAGGCACCGAAACTTCCTGGGCTCCTTGCCACGAAGCTATCGTAACGTCTGCTCTGTGATCAGATAACTTACCAGTGTAAATGCAGAGTGGTGTGACAAGCGCAGCACAGAGCTGCCCACCATTACAAGGGCAAATCTATTTGCCTGCATGTCTTCATGTTGGTAGCAATACGTAAGCATTTGCAAACGCTGCAATCATCAGCGTCGCTGTGTTTTGAACCTCAAAGGCGTGAAGAAGGACTTCGTGGTCGTGCTATGTATGTAAGTTTAGCGTTTTATTGAGACCGCAGATATAGAGATTACCATTATGCAATATTAAATACATGCCAATGTAACTGTAGTTGGATCTCGCAGTTTTTTTTAGACAGGATGGGGAAGTAAGAAGCGCAGCAATGGGCTGCAATCTCTTATCCGTCTTCATGGATTAAACCAATTATGACTTTTCCATAAGTAACCGTTCGAAGCGATGCATAGCATGAAAACCAAACATCGAAACTCTTTGCACTCTGTAGCTTCGGTTCTGAGGCCTGCGTGGGTACTGCGACATTCATGACCATAAGTGTAATTCTTGATCCCACTTTCACACATATTTAAACGGTAAAACAGCGTGTGGTGCATTAGCGAACACAGGCTGCACGCTCGCAGTTTTTCACAAGACTCCGCTTGCCGTTTACTGTTAAATTATCTGCAAAGGAGGCGTGCCCTTAGATCTCGTTTTAATGACTTGTAGTTTCTGATGCACAGCACGTGAAGTATCATATTACAGTAGCAGCGATACGACAAACTCGACACTTTGCAGAATCAAACAAATAGAACAGCTAGATTTTTAGTTGTAGTGATCACTTATTTGGCATAGCCATATTTTACATTGTACTTCTCCACTCCACTTCTTTAGCTTTTGTCTTGGTCTTTCTGCATGCAAGTCACTCTTGTCACTTAAGAGAGCTAGAGTTATAGGAGCAGGCGATTTATTCCACGCGGTTGTGGTAAGATGTGAAAAGAGTAAGTAAGAATGAAATAAGGAATAAGCATGTAAGTAACTAAGCAAAAATAAAAAGCGTTGCAAGGCCCTGTTGCTCCTTGCAACGCTATTCGAAGTTCTTAGCTTTTGCATAGTGCATGCCACTACATTTTATGATGGTACTATTTTTGTTTCAGCGTTATCATGATTCCCACCATGTCAAATCCTGTTTTCAAATTCGTAACTGACAGAAACATCAATCTCGAAGTGTTAAAAACTTAATTTTTTTCTTGTGGCACTCTCCTCTCCTCTGCAGCTTAAGTGAGCCAATAGCGTTGTCGAGAAACTCGCCATGAGACTGGCTACTTTAAGTTATCGCAGCAAATTTTAATTAAAAAAGGAAAGAGAGAACTTGTTGTTCCACTGTCTTCGTGTGGCGCTTCGAAAGCCATTAGTATTAAATAATTAATGTTTTCCGCTTTCTTTCTTTCTTTCTTTCTTTCTTTCTTTCTTTCTTTCTTTCTTTCTTTCTTTCTTTCTTTCTTTCTTTCTTTCTTTCTTTCTTTTGTTGCTTTGCCAGCGGAGCAGAATCAAACTCGACAGTCTTCTGCGATCCCATCATTTCGTGGTGGAACTTATCTCACCTAAATGTAAACACTGCAAACCTGCAAACTTCCGTGATATGTATACACAGTTAACGAAAAACACACGTGTATCGAACAAAATAAAATACAATGCAAAAATGCCTGCGCAAGCGAAGTCGTAAGCAAAAAGAGCCCGTAGCACATTGTAAGCACGAGCTGACATGTTTGCTAAGTCGGGATCCCCGCACGTTCGTGAGATTCGGAAGTGCGGAGCAGCCAGCACGACTTTTCATTGTGTAACGCTTTGTAGGTGTATCCTGACGCATTCAGGAAGGCGGCTGCTGATCTGTGTCCCGTATACGCGGGACTCTTTCGGAGGCGTGATTCGCATGGTTACTCGAACAACGTGACAAGAGTCTGAATACCGCCGTCCGTCCCGACAGTTTGTTGAATCTGTTGCACCCCGGGACATTGAAACTAGCGCGGTTGTCATTTGACTAGCTGCTGGGGCTCATAAGATAAAGTTGCTGGTGCAGGGTATCTTGTATTTCACAAATGTGCGCGTTGACGAGTGCTTGCAGAACGTTGTTAAATTGTACTAGCCTCTACTTAATTTATAGGGATGCCAGACAGGACGCATAAAGAAAGTGTGACCATCTAATTACAGGCGATATCACTGGTCTTCGTCATTGAAACTTCTTCTCCTTACATGAATTTCCATTTGAGTACTCGAGCTTCTGCACTTTGGGCTTCATACAAAACTGCGTACATGTTACCTGCAATGAAGGGCTCCGAGTGAAAGCGTGTTTTACTCGGAAGGAACTCTTTTTTTGCACTACACTATAAAGTAAAGAAGTAATAACGGTTGTTCACACTTAAGTAAAGGCGAAAAAGTGATAGAAAATTTCAATCATTTAGTATCTCAGATTAGAGGTGTTCGTAGACAAAAAGAAATGTACAGAGAACTTAAAATTTGGATATGAGAAAATTGCGACTGAGATAACCGTTCATCCTCTCCCGACGTCATGCTCCCACACAAACGCACATCATAATATTTGTACGTAACTTGCATAGAAACAGTCGTCTAGTCCTGTGCATATTGCTGCATGACCTAGAAACCAAACTAAGTGTACCGCGAAGGGAATAATGAAAAATGGTAAATGTGCTTACTTTTCATTGTTTTTGCTTGCATTTAGGCTAAATAACACGCAGCGTGCTGTACGTTGCTCACCGACTCAACCGCGATAATGGGCGCGCATGGCAGCCAGCGCTTTTTGCGCCACCGGTGGGCGCTGGGGACACCAAGCTGATGCATTGTGGCATACGACAATAGCGAGGGCCTTTAATCGCGACTCACTGTGGCAGCATGTGGCCCACACCAGTGATCACCCAGTGCTCAATGGTGGTGCGAAAAGCGCCCGCCGCGATGTGGGCTGATTGTCGCGTTTGAATCGCTTAGCACTCCATGCATTACGGTCGTGCTATTCGTTGTAAATTAAAGTGCGTGGTTTATTCACATTGAAGCGTCACAGTCGAGGGAGGGCCGTAGTGGAGAGGTTTCAGAAAAAGATCTTACGCTGACATTGTTCGTAAGCGAAAATTCCAGCCAATGCTAATGCCGGATACACTATTAGCGAAGGTGGCCAGACAATGTCAAAGATAAATTGCGAGTGAAAAACTTTGTTGATTTATCCTGCCGTTCTTTAACGTGCACCCAAAGCACGGTGCCTGATGCATTTTCACATACCACCCCAGTCGGAGTGCAGTCAGCGCGACCGCGAGTAGATTGCGATGCAGCTTTGCTGTCTGTATATTGCATAAGAGGATCAAAGTCTCATCCGGCACTGAAGCCTTTACTTTCTGGCTCCTCTCAGACACTAAGAAACGGAGTGAACCAAAGCCAGCAACCTTCTGCCGAGCCGCGGAACTCTGTAGCCACTGGTCTACCGCGGTGGGGCTGCGACTCTGTAGCGGTACACCAACATCTGAGTGGCCTTCGAGACAACCGTCGACCTCTTACGAAACCGGATGGCGAGGTGCGCCCGTGTGCTTTGGCGAAAAGAACAGTTCGTCTCGGTACGTGCATTCGGCGCCCATCAGTCGGCAGAAAGTTTATTTAAAGCAACGTGAACGGTTGTCTGAGAGAGTCGGTGCACGTGAGAACAAATGGCTTCGTTGGCCTCGCCCAACTAGGACTTCGTACACACGCGTATTGGCGCAGTCTGAAGGAGCACAGCTTTCGCTGGCTGAGGATATGGAAAGCCTTCCTATCAGACTGCGCGTCGGTCTCTTTTTAGTCAGGCAATCAGCATGCGTGGTCATTGTGTGGCGGTGCCACATTCGGAGGGACCTCAATTCTCGCGATGCTGAATTTGTTGTAAGGCGAAAACGACGCTGCACAAGGTGTGATGACTTCATTTAATTTAATTTCATTTGATTAGCTTAAAGGCTACCAATAAAAGGGCCATTAGATAATGGTTGAGTACATGAATTCTACAGGTATGTCAATAAAGTATACACAAGCCACACAGCTATAGAGAAGTCATAATATGAACGGAACATAAGTAGAAGAAAGTACATGCACGTATATGTAGTAATAAACCAGTTGTTCAAGCGCTCAGACAAAAAATGTCTTATAAAATGTCTTAAAAATGTCTTATTAGGTGATTGTGGCAATGTCCGCCGGATGGCCGTTCCAGTCACTGGCTGCTCTGTAAAAAAAGACGCTGAAAATTCTGGACCTACTACTTGAAAGGAATGACCAATGCGATTAGATATGCCTAACGGGGCTGAGATGTAAGATGCGCGATTAAAGAATGAAAAAAAATTAGTTATGGGGTTTTACGTGCCAAAATCATAATTTGATCATGAGGCACGCCGCAGCGCGAGACTCCTAATTTGGACCACCAGAGGTTCTTTAAGGTGCACCTAAATCTAAACATACGGGCCTTTTCGCATTTCACCCTCATCAAAATGCTGCCGCCGTGGCCGGGATTCGATCCCTCGACCTCGCGCTAAGCATGCAGCCTAAGCAAGCAACCGGCGGGTGATTAAGTGAGAGTATAGTAGAACTTGTAGAACAGTGACAAAGTAGTAATGCGGTGACGATGGGAAAGAAGGGAGAGGTCGCTCTGCTTTTCAGTGACGTAAAACTTATGTTACATGAATATGAAGAGTGGATGAATCCCGCGGCACGACTGTGACTCAAGTTCATTTATTGCGCATGTTTGGTGTGGATGACAAATGGCAGATGCGTACTACAGTCTGCTTCTTGCGACCGATGCGTATGCGAGCAGTTTTACGTGTGGTGGTGCATGCCGCCGCAAATGACGTCTTAGGAGCACAAGTATTTGGTCAGCTTAAATGATGACACTATTAACATGCGGACGCCAAGTCGTTAGAGAAGGTGACATCGAGATAATTAAACGAGTTCACTACTTCCACTATGACATCCGCAACTGTACAAGGAAAGGAAGGAGGACTGAAACATTTTTCTTCCTTTTTTTAAGTGTTGTTGAAATTCGCAAAATATATATCGTGTACATAGGCGCGTTCATGGCCGCATGCGTACGTGAGCTTCCGGAACCACGATGTCAGGACCATTGAGAATTGACACTATATTGTGCAACCTGTGTCAAATCCCGCCGATGGCGGATAAATCAAGGGATCTTTTAGGCACGTAAGGCCCTCTGGGCTGGACGTCTCCGCGAAAAGGTATCCTCGCCGCTTACAGGATTATCTGACTGAGCTGTCGGATGCTCGGTAGCCATAGTCGGAAGTTCGAACCCTGCAGTGAAAAAGAGAAATATATATATATATATATATATATATATATATATATATATATATAATATATATATTCATATTTTCATATTTATTTTTCATATTTACCTCCATCATACCAACAAATTGTTTTTATGAGTGTTTGACGTGCAATAGGAGTAAAGCTAAAAATGCAGTGCATGACCTTGTAATCACTGATGTCTTTGAGATAAGTGCGGCTAAGGAGACTATTGGGTTCACTGGTTAGTATTAAGTCCAGTATGTTGGAAGTTCCCTGAGTATTACGCATTGGTTGATTTACTAATTGGGTGAGGTTAAAGTTGAAGCACACATTGATGAAATCTTTCTCGCTGTATGACCAATAGTAGAAAAATTTGCGTTAAGCCAGTTTATGCTCGAAAAGTTGAAGTCCCCGAAGAGGAAGACGTGTGCATTAGGGGGAGACGACGTTATTTCGCTTAGGGTGTTAATAGGTTTGCGTGAAAAATCTAGATTACTGTGCGGAGGCCTGCTGCACACACCCAAGAAATAGGGTTTGCGGTGAGGCACGAGAAAAAAGCCAAATAACTTCAAGATCGGAGGTGACATTAACCATGGAAAGCAATAAGGTCTCGTCAGCTGATATGAGAACCACCCTTCGTGCGCTTCCGGGGTTTTTCCAAAAGGCGTGGAAGTTTGGTAGGTTAGCCGCAATTTTGCTGTCAGTTATGTCACGTGTCAACCATGTTTCTTTTAGTATCGATAAATTGCTCCCAGTTGATGATATAATGTTAGATACGTGTTCTCGCGTGGGCAAAAAGCTGCGTATGTTAGTAAAAGCGACAAAAAAGCAGCGCTTAGTTCGGTTGTTGTCTGGGAAGGACAGATAACTTTCTTACAACGGCGTGGTTGCTATGCTTCCTTTACGGATTGTGATTTCTCATCATAGGTGCAGCGCTTCGAATCAATGAAAATTGTTTAATACCTAGGGCTGAAAGGTACCGATTTCGCCTTGGCAAAAGAAAGGCGTCTACGTGCAGTGTGTACCGAGCGGGAGACGTCCTCCCCGTCGCTGTATTGCATGCCTTTAAACTTCCTTCCTTGCGACAGAATTGATTCCTTGGTTTTGTGAAAGGTGAATTTAAGGATGACAGGGCGATGACGTGAATGACGGCCAAGGCGATAAGCGCGTTTTATTTCTTTCGGGTCAATGCTCATTATATAGATGGTTGCGCCAATGACGGAGGATTAAATCCTCAGATTGAAAACGTTTCCCACGGTACAGCGTCAGGAAGGTCTTAAAAAGCAGGTTATTCCGCCTCGAACGATTTTCTGCGTCGTCCATGCGAGCTTCAAGATTCCATACTGGGCAAGCTGCCTGAGCGATGTCTGTTCGTACAGAAGACAATTTGGCAAAGCGGCAAGGTTCTGATAAAGGTTTTCCATGACAACCATCCGCTGACTTAGTTCTATTAATGTCTTAAAAAATTAAAATTCAATTGTGGGGTTTTACGTGCCAAAACCACTTTCTGATTATGAGGCACGCCGTAGTGGGGGACTCCGGAAATTTTGACTACCTGGGGTTCTTTAACGTGCGCCTAAATCTAAGTACACGGGTGTTTTCGCATTTCGCCCCCATCGAAATGCGGCCGCCGTGGCCGGGATTCGATCCTGCGACCTCGTGCTCAGCAGCCCAACACCGTAGCCACTGAGCAACCACGGCGGGTTATTAATGTCTTGTCCGTTGTTAGTACCCGATACCGTAGTTATTTTACCTGGTTGACTAGCGTCGCTTGAATTGAATTAAATTACGAGCCTTTACGTGCCAAAACCACTTTCTGATTATGAGGCACGCCGTAGTGGAGGACTACGGAAATTTTGACCACCTGGGGTTCTTTAACGTGCATGCACCTAAATCTAAGTACACGGGTGTGCCGTGGCCGGGATTCGATCCCGCGACCTCGTGGGATTGAATCCCGTCGCTTGAGCTGCGGTCAATTTTTATCATTCAGAAAGTAAGGTTGCCGTATCAGGACCAGGGTTAGTTTCTATGTCGCCCGATAGTAAACGTAATGATATAATGACATCGATGCGTTCGGCAGCAATGGCTTACTTACAGGTGACGAATCAGTTGATAAAGATGGCGATGGTTCATTCCATGTATCGTTGAGCGCCAAAGACGGTGAGGATGCTTCGGTGAATAAATGCGTTGCGGTTGTTGGCTGATGAATGGCTCCCTGAACGCAAGCCTGGCGAAATGACGCAAAACAGGTGCAGTTGTCCCAAATCGCCGAGCAGAACAGAACGTTCAGTGTGGAGATAACGACTGACGTGTGAACCTGCATTATGAAAATCAGCGGATGAATGGTCTGTGATGTGGCCCAGCCACCGGACCCACCAACGGGCCACGTGGCCCACGTAGTTTTGTAGAACGTGTGTGTGTTCAATGTTGTTGATAGTGGTTAACCGAACTACCCGCTTCTCGATTCGTTGCACGTCTGGCAATTTAGGAAGGCCAAAGCAAATCTGCGGTCTATGGCAAACAATCGCTAAAATATGGATATTAGTTGGAAAAGTAGTCTGCAAAATCACCAAGCTAAAGAAACAGACACCTATTTTAGAACGAAAGCTTGCTGCTATAATGCAAGGCACAGTGAACAAGGAGATCAATGCTGGAGGAATGGTAGCGTTTGCTAATATAGAGGCTTTCAGCACTGGTTTCAGTTCTGCTAAAATCGTCAGGAAAGGACGCCTAACATTTTTGTCGATTGCTGCTTTCTCCTTCGTCGCTTGTACTAGCGCTAGCTTTCTTATTGGCAACATATATCATATCTGAGGTTACGAGGCGATAACTCTTTCGGTAGTGACCTAACGAGACAGCATGCCTAGAGAGTAAGTGGCAAGTTAGTGTGTGCCTCATCACGGGTTATGTTGACGGAAAAGATGAGTAATTGAATATATCTTTAAGAGACCACTACTGGTCACTGAACTAAAGTATGCTGATTGATGTCAACTATGGCTTCAGATAAAAAAATTGAGCTGATCGGAAGTTTATTGCTGCCCGCCACACAAGCCCAAGAAAGATCGCCCCATCAGCGTCATGCATTCTTGCAAAACGTCCGTAGGCTACCCCTGGCAATACTAAAGCTATAGAGCGTATTTTATTTGCTAAGACTCCCGTTTTTTTTTGTTATTGAACGTGAAAGCTGAAACTTTCCGGTGGATCTTACCGTTGTGCATAACTGGGCCGGTATAACGTAAAATTATTCCGATCTGTCTTTATTCCAAATTGACCATGAGCCTTCCATGATAGGTTAAAATGGCCCGAGGTCTGCCTACTTGGGCGTGGCGCCCACCCATATGCGGTAGGCTGGACCCATTCCTACCTATCACGGAGGGCTAATGGCAGATTTGGAATAAAAACAGATTGGAGTAGCTTAACGTTATACCGTCTCTGGTTTATTTGAATACAGCGCACAATAAATCGACAGGGACTGACAGGGTAATCACAGCACAAAGCTCTAGTTTGTGGTGCCGATTTATTGTACGCTGTGTTCAAGTGGACCTGTATAACCGACTAGCCCACCAGTTTGTCCTGAGCAATTCTCTGGTTTGTTTACGTTGTGTCACTTGCTGGTCACCCGTGATGTAAAAGTTAAAATAAAAGCGGCGGCATAACTAAAGACACGACTTTGCTGAAGCTCAGCACTTGCGTCCCTTTTCGGTTATGCAAAGGGAACTTCGACATTGTAACACTGGACATTTGGAAATTTGAACACAACGCACATCCAAGGAAATAGGTAATCAACGAACTTGTGAATTTGTCACTTTGATCAAGACCCTCTGAGGCGATGTACGGTGTTCAGGCATCGATCGGATGGTCATAAGTTGTTCCCTTGGATTATCAATCATTTCTCAAAAGACTTATGCTCATTGCATCTGACAAGTTAGTTGGGTGACCACGCATATATTGTGCATGGTCTTTATTGCTTTAAAGATAAATTTGACACACTCGATCACTGTCCTAACTCCCTACCTACACGATAATTTCAGTTCCAAAATGCTCTTACCCTTCGCCATTGTCGTCGCATTTGTACCTGGAAATAAACGAACGCTATTAATCATTACCAATTTCAATTAGCCTGCGATTTGATGAGGTTCGTGGTGGTACCCGAAGTTACCTTGAAGCTAATCGTATTAATGGATCAGACAATATCTTCGGCGATTTGTTGCGCGCCTTTTTGTTGCGTGTTCAACAGTGCCACTAGTCAGGCTTATTCAAATCACGACCATGTTGAACTCGACCTCGTAATCTGCGTCTGTAATAATCGCATGCTTCTTAAATGAATCCGGCGTTACTGGGGATCTCACACCCCACACATCGAAGTCTGAAAGTACACCGACCAAAAGTTCCTTATTGAATGTCATTTCAGCCATAGTGAGGTGAGAGTAGAGCTAAGTTCTCACCGAGAGACCACACTGTGCGAAAATACTATTGCAATACCACGATTATTATGTGTTGCCGCATCGTAGATATCCGATATAATTATTCTCCAGTGATGCAGCTGTACCTACAATCATTTACATAATAAGGTGGAAAATACAGACTAAAATTGCTCAAGCTGTTGCTTCGCATCATTCAAGTGAATATGACTTTGTGAATTCAGAAAAGTGATATTTAAACGGTTGTGTGTACTTCAGCGAAACGAAACTTGTATTGTTTATGTTTGTTTATGTTTTTTTATGTTTTATGTTTTAATTTCAGTTTTTAATGTATACAGGCCACACATAACCAATGTAACTCCAGAAAATGGAAATCCAACGTAATTTACTTTATGTTATAGGTCAATTTCATTGATGCGAAAGCGTCAAATAGCCCAGTGAGCGAAAAAGGCGGCGCCTGTAGCAGCGAAGTGGCACCCAAACTCCACTTGACTGCGACGCCACCTAACGTGCATGCCTCGACCCTTAGAACGCCTGCTGCTGCACCACGTGTTGCGTGAGGGGAGAGGGCGTCGTCGTCACCTTCGCTCTCGCTTGCTGGAAGCCTGTGTTATAATAACCTCGGTAATAATAATAATAATAATAATAATAATAATAATAATAATAATAATAATAATAATAATAATAATAATAATAATAATAATAACATGGAAATAAACACGCAAGCCGAGCCGACCAGTAGAAGGAACAGAGCGCTGGTCTTCTGGCCTTCTTCTGGCCGGATCGGCTTGTTTCTTCCTTTCCATGATGCGCGGTAGCAGTTTTAGAATGCAATACCAACTCAGCCAATCCTCAAGCTTAATGATATAAAGAAATCGTTGCACACACATATATATATATAAAAAAACAGAATAAATTCGAAAAGAAAATTTCACCGACAATTAAGATACTCCCTAATGAAAAATTTAGAGTGCAGCTCTAAGCATGTTTTCATTTCGCGATATATTGCGTGGCGCGGATAATCTGTCTCGTGCGGCACGTTGCAGACTGAGTGAAGTGTGTCGCGACTGCCTCGCTAATCTGGAGATCGCGAGAGCCAGCGCGTGGATGACGTGTGGGCGCGATGCACAGCAGCAACGGCCGACAGAGCGCACTACGCTTTTCTTCTCACCCTTTCGCCATGCCCTCCCCATCCGCTTTCCTCCTCGCCTCTTTCATTCCCCGTTGCGCTCTGCGTTCGCTCTCATCTTTCGCTGTGCTCGTTCGCTCGATTACGCTGACGCTTGCCGCAGGAACAGGCGCCTAAGGCTGCGCTCTAAAACTTTGGTGGTAGCGAGTATCGAACTTACGACCCCACGCTACGACCCCTTACCCACTAGGCTAAACCAGCGCCTGCTAGATAGCAGGCCTGTGCACTCTGCTTTATGGTATCATGCTACTTGGCCTGAAGTTTCCTTTGCCAAGTCCGGCGTGACGAAAGCGGTGACGTAAAAATCATAGAGGCTACTAGGGTGCGTCCCCATTAGATTCTATGGCCGTCGCGCAAGGCAGCATGACGTCACGGATCGAAGTTCACCGGCCTTGTGCTATCTAGGAGGCGCTGGCCGAGAGCCTCAACGCGCTCGCTCGCCTGCGAGAAGTTCATAACTTGAAGGACCGTTCTGCGGCGTTCAATTGGATATTAATGCTTTCGCCTTCACAACTCATAAGAATGCTTAGGTGTCCTCGGATGTTTTGGCTTAGTGGCACGTCAAACTTCCTCTTTAATTGGTACAAGGCTGAATACCATTTGCCTTTAATATTACCAGGGCTGGTTGTGCCATATCCTTCTTTGTTCGCTTCGAAAAAAAAAAAAAACAGAACAGAAACTTGGCGCTACTGAAAATCATGCCATAGAAGGCCCGTGAAAGAGATATTCAGCTTTCGGTGCTCTTACTACGAAGTCTCTTATGAAGCGGATCAACGTTCTGAACAGCATCGAAAGCTTCGCATGCGGTAGCATTTTCGACGTTGACTGGATAGAATTAGAGCTGAAAGAAGAGTGCAGCCACAAATTTTAAAGATTACCAGATTTGAAGGCACTGCTGACTTTCGCATGCAGTGCGCTGGAAAGGTCAATCGTTCGTGTGGCTTAGACCGATTGGTTCCATTCGAAATTATGAATTATTATGAAAAACTTCCCACTTACAGATGCCGCGGCCGCCGACAGTGAATGACGCGAATCAGTGGCTTTTCTGAGAGTGACATTCCGAGGCTGACGTTTGCTAGCTATTAAAGCGAAGCTTTCGTATCCTCTTGCTATACTTTGGAGGTATAGGATAGGATAGGAAGAACTTTATTAAAATGCCAGCAACCGATGGTTCAACGCGTCGTGACGTTCGCCAAGCGTCGGCCTCGAGTTATGCCCTACTCCGCACTACCCCAGTTCGGCCCGTTTGTGGTTGGTCGTGAGGCATGTCCTTTTCGAGCGCACCCCGGGCCTGCTGGACGGCCCATAGTTGAGTGTCCTTGTCGGCAGACTGCACTACACTTTAAAGTTCGGGCGGGTATGTCCTGGAGGTAGCTTCGGTCGGGAACTTGGCACAATCCCACATTATGTGCCACTGATCCGCCGGACCCACTGCACAAACACCGCACACACCACTCGGATAGAATTCTGAGTGAAGCACGCGTAGCACTGCCGGGGCGAGGAGTGACCCGGTCTGTGTCTACTTTAGGGTGGCGGTCTCGCCCGACTGAGTGCCGGGTGGGGAAGCGGCACTGTCCGTCGAGCTAAGCGGTAACACCTGGTAACTTCGTCATAACTGGTCACTCGGCCCTTGGTTTCGAACCACCACACGGAACGGTCACTCTCGTGGGTATATTATATCTTTCTTTCAAGCAATAATACAAGCAATAATAACAATTCTTACATAATAGCAATTAATAGCAATTCTTACAAGCAATAATAGCGAATTACAAAGGGGCTAGTCAAAGTTTCGAAGATGTAAAAGCAATTAAAATGTAGGACTGTACCAAGGGAATGATTTGGGCTAAGGCAAGTCAAAGATCTGCTGTCATTCGGCTGTTTAACGAGCCAGTCGTATACCTCCACAAAAAGCTGCTACACTGCAGCTGTCCGTAAAAGAAAATTCCAGCCAATCTGAAGCTGGACATAATTTTACCGAAAGCAGCTGGACAATGGATTGCACTTGTTGCTGCACCGTCAGTGTTTGTCATTTCTCTTGTAACCGATGAATAGGAAAACAGGCTGGTATAATGTTGCGATTCTCTTTCAATTATTTTGCGTATCGCTCTTCATTAGCAGTCCACGCTGTTCTCTGCCAATGCCACCGCAAGAATGAGCCGGTCGTAAGCAGTGGATGACAAGAAACGATTAGAATGGAGCGTTAAAACTCCTTACATGATAGGGCGGCCCTGGTACGTTTGGTACAAAATGTTCACGTGCTCTGCGTGATCTGCGAGATAGCTGAACGTCCGCGCGTTCAGGGAATGTAGGCTTAAGTCCCCGTAAATGTTGATTCGATGCCTTGATTGTTTAAAAATTCAACCTGTTTCGTTTTCCAAGACCACAGATTTCGATGATTATTTATGACTATGATAATACAGTCAAGCTTGAGACAAGCAGCAGGCCAGGTTGGCATGTTCTCGTGAATTCCGTTACCTGATAACGGCCGCAGATGCATGCGTTGGACGAGTGGTGTATCTGCAGACATATAGCAGTGTGTCTTCACTGTGACGATTGCCCTCCGTTATAACAGTTAATCTAACGAGACTCCAGCTAATTTTCAATGCTCTGGGAATAACATGGCATGCGCTAAGACAACCTGCACCGGGATTAAGCGTGATGAACTAATCATTTAGAGGCACCGAGCTTTTCCCACGTGTGTGCAAGCACCTGTCACCTGCACCCTGCACTTCGCGCATGCACGATGTCTCAAGGTGTTTTTATGCGGAACGGGGTTGTCAAAAACGGAATGTTGTGCCTGCGGTACCCACGCGACTCCTGCGGTGTAGGATTTTCTATATCTGCCGCCATGGCTGTAAGTTAATTTGCGGCGCTGGCTAAAGACTCCCAGAGCTAGATTTAGTACACGTGTACTATTCAATACCGTGAATGGGGACACTGCACCGCTGTAGCTCACGCATAATGTCAAGGCGTGGGTTTGGATCCAACCTGGAACATGTTGGTTGTTCTGTCACTGTCATTTGTTTTTACTTTATCAATTCTACGTTGCACTTAAAAAAAAATTGACGCAGAAACTCCTCTGGGAGTTGTGTAAGTATGCGTAAATATTGTGCCACTAGCCCATTTCCATGCAGACCAGTGTCATTAATAATGTTATGAACCTTGATCCGACCAGTATAGTGCTTATCAACACTTATCAGTCGTTATCAATCTTATAAGACTACATACGACTCTTATCAATCGTTATTGGTTATTATCAAGTTTATCGGACTCGATTTGACCCTTATCAACTGTCCTCGGTCCTTTTCCGCCCTATCAGACTTTATCCCACCTTGATCAACCTTGACCAACAGTGCTTTTAACATCACTAGAAGAGATCCGACCATTATAAGCCCTTATCGCTCTTTAGCATCTTCTCCATCCGCGTCGACGCACTATCAACGTGATGATACCTATCCCTCCTGATACCTGATCCCTCCTTGCTATGATTATCAAATCATTGATTGCTATCTGTTTGTGTTGCGCGACGTGAAGCGCATGAGCCCTCATAGATCGATGACATTTTGGTCGTGAAGGAACGCCCCAACGCAATGCGCATCCCACGACCACGGAAACGCAACGGGGATGTGGCGCTTTTGGCACTAAATTTTCCCAAAATAGGAGTTTTCCTGATGTTTACAATGCACCAAGTCAGCTCTACATGTGCTTCTAGAGTTATTACACCATCACCAAATATTTCAAAGAAGCCTTCATGTTTTATACGTTATTTTCTTCGTAGTGGTTCGTCTAACGTGACGGACATGTTTTCTCGTTGGTTAGGCATAGAAATGCTTACGCATTATACAGGTAATGTACCGTATGCTTTCCGTAGTTTCATTGTCTGTTGGCTTCACCTGATTGTGGTTAAGAAAAATTGGGCCCCTCGGTTCGTTTTTTCCTCGTCCACAGAGACGCAAGTTTTTATTGAAGTTGCCGTAGTGAAAAATACTATTTTGCTGGAATGTTGCACTCAGGCGTGCCTCTCTGGTCGCGGCTAAAGGGTGAAGACATTCTAAAGCTCTATATAAATGCACAAGAACCCGATCCGTAGGCGAACGTCGCACCTTCACCATCTCAGGAAGAAATAACAAAAAGTGCAGAGGTGAGAAATGGTTCCCTCACACGTGCAGTCCTCAGGGCGTACCTTTTCTTGTTTAGGGTGAAGGCATTCACTAAAGTACTGCTAAGCGCCTTTGACGGTGCTAATAGAGACGTCGCCTTTCTGAACTGACCAAACGTTTGCCCGCACTTGTGATCCTCTATGCCTGACGGTATAGCCGTCGAAATTAGCTCTTTCTTCGGGCACGCTGGTGCATTGAAGGCCATTCAACCGACAGCGTGTCTACTGAGCGGTGCAGTACGTATTGCTATGTAGGCAGCTTCAACGATGATCGATCCGTTTATCAAGTAGGCGAAGTTGCGCGGAAATCTATTTCCAGCAGCAGAGAAGCACATCATTGTCTGCAACTTGTTTACGTTAGCGCGCTGTAAACAGTGAACCTGAGAAATAAAACTGGCAAAAAAATTTGCCTTCGAAAAATAATTTATTATTTTGTATCATCAGAGAGTGCGTGGCTTATGCCGCGGAAGAGCAAAAGACCTCGGCTTCATTTTTCCCATAGCAAGGAAAGAAAGAAATGCGAGTCCAGTGTGTGTAATTGATGCGTATTTTACGTTATATATAGAAATGCTTAAAGCACTCTTAGGCAATAAAAATTGTTTTTTTTTCTTCGCATTTTGAATAATTTCGGAGCTGGTCCCTCTAGGAGATGCACAGATGTTGCTGGCGACAGTGTCCCCATCACGCGTGCTATCAGATCAGCGACATGTCTTCACGCCCATCGGGTTCATCGCGCGGAGGGCGTTCTACTCCGGCGGCTGTTGCGTACGAAGCGGCCGCGCGTGGCCGCACGGGCGCAACCTTGGAGGCGATCTGCGATGGGGACGGAGTGCGCCGAATGCTGATAGCTTTGTGTGAGCTATGTTTTCACCGCTTAGTTCACATTCAAGCGAGAGGCAGCACGAAAGTCAATTGGCTCGCTGGTGCTGCCCACCTTCCTCACTCTAGTGTTCTGACAGCGAGTTTCCACGGTCATCGAGTGATATGTGTACACGCTTGCTTGTGCACGCGTGACACCATCCTTGCTTGTTTAGTTAGTAAGCGATTGTTTACAAGTGTATACGGCCGATAAAACTACTATCCTTACTTCGTACAGCTTTCTTCTAATTTGCTATCGCAATCGATACAGAATATGACTACAAGAAAGAGTAAGAGGGAGAAAGGAAAGGCAGGAAGCTAACTAAAAGGCATCTTCGTGATGGTTGCCCTGTACTGGGGCCCAAATTACAACAAAGACAAGAAGGTAAGTGAAGCAATTATACGAACCCACAAGGCGAAGTTCATTACGATTTTCGCAGTATGTCGCGCCAATGCGGACATTTCTCAAGAACCACAGCGGCAGCTTGGAAGCTCTGCCGCTGACTTCGTTCGAGACTAAGGTCCAAGAATTCCTTCTCATGAGCACGAACGGCTGTCCAGCCTGTGTAGCGGGGTGCACGGAGAGCAGTTTTTTTGTGCTACACAATGAGGACGCATATGTAGAAGAAGTTTGATAAATTCACTGTACCTGCAAACGTCACAGATGGGCTTTCGGTCTTTACTATGCGTGAATATTATGCATATGTGAATGCTGCTATAAGTGAGAGACGACATGCACATAATGGTTGAGTTATGGTGTGTTAGGATGGACGAAAGACGGAGAAGTGGATGGGGATCCAGGCAAACAAGACGTGAATTCACTGCTGTGTTTTAGTATACTAAAGTACTTGAGTGGGCACGGCGTACGCAGCCTGGCAATGTCACTGACCAGAAATCTGCTCTGTATTCTGCAGCTCGTCGCATCTACGGAGACAAGTGGCTACACATGTCCGCAAGCTGGTGGCATCATCGACACCTATCGACTACGTCCTGATTATTCCGCCGACAAGATTTCAAGGACGGCATTTCCTGACAACGTGACTCTACTAGCGACGCCACCTGGCAGTCATGGCGTGACGTCACCTCACTGTACAGCTATAAAGGAAGCACCTCACGAGTTCATCTTCAGTGGGCACGGCGGACGCAGCCTGGCAATGTCACTGACCAGAAATCTGCTCTGTATTCTGCAGGTCACTAGTCCTTACGACAATTCATTGCGCAGCGATTGTCGTAGCATTACTGACCTGCCGTGTCCACGGAAATGTCTCGATCTAGCCTATGAGTCTGTTCATGTTTGTAAGTTACTTCTTTGTGGCGACATTAAGAGCAACCCTGGTCCAACACAGAAAGAGCTGTTTGAACATTTACTAGAGGATCAAACTACTATTCGTAATGATATTTCCGAAATGAAAGCCCAACTAGCCAACGCCGAAAAAATGATCTGTAAACATTCAACAGATACTCACTAAAATTGAAGAAAAGCTTTCAGACGCTTCTCCTGCTCACAATGATCAGGTTGAAACCACCCTTAAATCATTGGAGCATGTCATTCATTGATTTCCAGACAAAAAAATTAACAGATCTGGTAGACCGAAACAGGCGGTCAAATGTAATAACTGACATCCCCGATGAAACTGAAGCGCTGCTTAAGGAAAATATCACTGAGGTAATGAAAGATAAGCTTAAAGTGGAGTGCCATTCCATCGGCCGCATTCACAGACTTGGCCGAAAAGGCACTGACTATCCACTTATCATATATCTCCAGGGTATCAATGAAAAGAAACTGATATTTCATAACTGTACAAAACTTAAAGGAACGAGCACAAGCATTAGGAACGATTACTCACAAGCTACACTAAAAAAAAAGGAAGCTTTTGTGGGACAGCGCGCAAGCTGCGAAACTTGGGGATAAAAAGTATACCTGATTCATGATAAACTTAAGATTGATAAAGATATTTTTTCTGGGATGAGGCAAAGAACATGCGCGGAAAAGTAATGAATAAACGCTTCTCGCAGCAAGAAACCTGACGCTCCTCCCAAGAATGCAGCAAACACTTGCATATTATTAACATAAACGCTCGCAGCGTCCTAAACAAAACAGAAAATCTCGAAATTACATTATTAGAGCGCAGCCCACACATTCCAGTTATAACGGAGACGTGGCTGCGGTCCGAAATAGGTGACGAGGTTGTGTTCCCACCCTGTTATGAAGTATTCCGCAAGGATAGGAATTATAGGGGAGGCGATGTTTCAGTCCTTATTAAACACCATATAGAAGCTGTTCTACTAGAAGACGATAAATGTCTCGAATGCTTATGCATAAAAGTCACGTGTTGGGGTCACAAATTCCTTTTGTACACAATTTACAGACCTCCTGATGCATCACCTTAATATCTGGTCAAGCTACAAGAAAGCATGTCCCAATTCCAGTCAAACAAATTGGTACTTGTGGGTGACCTGAACTTACCTGACGTCAGTTGGGAGCGTTTGCAAGCATTTTCACTGAACAATAAACATTTAAACAGCATGCTAAACATAATGCTAACGCATGACCTAATTCAAGTCGTTCAGGAGCCAACACGTGTGCAAGGACCTTGCCAATCTTTGCTTGAGCTGGTATTTTTGCCCAGAATGTTAACTGAATATACCGTTGCAGTTGTAGAAGGTATATCTGATAACCTACTTGTCAGTATCTATATATCCATAGTCTCTTCCACCCCATCTGAAAAACCTGTGAAGCATTCCTTCAAGGACTACTCACGCGTAAATGATGCAGCCATAATAGAACATGTGGAAACATGTCTCAACGACTTTGACGACAGTGATCTGACAGCACTCAGGCACCATTTTAAAAACATGTGTAAGTTCGGTATTGATAAATTTGTGCCTGATAGATACAAACTAGTCCGCAAACAAACACCGTGGATGACACGTGATCTTATCCACATGACCCGCAAGATAAAAAGGGTAAAGAAAACACGATTACAACCTGATCGAGTTAAAGAAATGAAAGAAACCCTTGCGCGTGCAGTACGCACCTCGAAGGAACACTATTTCAATATAGTACTACCAAACTTTATTGTTGAACTGCCCGAAAAGTTCTGGAATTACTTGAGCGAAAAAAAGAAGCCAGTAGCACAAATCTGCACGATGGTTCAATCATTACCGATCACAGGGAAATTTCGAGTCACTTCAATTATTATTTCCATAGTGTATTTTCTAATTCTGGCATTAGTTCATCTAAAGACAAAACGTTTCACCATCCGAAGCTAATTTTATTTCATACCCTGGCTTAGTTTCGATGCTAGTTAACTTAAAAACTAAATCTTCTTGCTGTCCTGACAACCTTCCGAACATTTTTTTGAAACGTTATGCTGAAACTATTGCAAGGTTCCTTCTTATTAAATTTCATGCTTCGTTGCTTGCTGGAAAATCACCGGATGACGGGAGGGTAGCCAGAGTTGTACCCGTATTCAAGAAGGGCGAGTGTTAAATGTTAGAAAATTACCGGCCAATATCATTGACATCCTCATGTTGCAAGCTAATTGAACATATTGTTGCCAATCAGATTGACGAATTTCTAGATAAACATTCAATACTGTCTAATTTTCAACACGGATTTAGAAAAGGCTATTCAACAGTTACACAGCTTGTCACCGTGATTCATTCACTCGCCTCATGCTTCGATAAAAATGGTCAAATTGATGCTGTATTTCTTGATTTTAGCAAAGCTTTTGATACAGTTCCACATGACAAATTAATACTAAATTTAGACATCTTGAGCTGCCTGAAATATTAATCGCATGGATAACAAACTACCTAAAAAATCGCCGCCAGTTCGTGGAAATTATTAAGCAACAGTCTGGCTGTCTTCCGGTCACCTCGGGAGTTCCTCAAGGAAGTGTGCTAGGGCCACTGTTCTTTTTACTCTATATGAATGATATTACTACTTCAATCCATCCCAGCGTGCAAATCAGGTTGTTTGCGGACGACTGTGAGCTTTTCAGAGAAATCACTTCAACCAATGATCAAACTGATTTAAATGCTTCTCTAACTGGCATTATTGATTGGTGCAAAACGTGGGGAATGCGGCTTAACGCTAAAAAGACGGTCGTTTTTCGCTTCACTTGTCAGAAAGCTTCACTAAGCTTTAGTTACACGTTAGGTTCGTTGCCTTTGCCGGAAGAAACAAAATATAAGTAATTGGGCGTCACAATTACTAACAACTTATCATAGAATTTACACATTGATAATATCTGTTAATATCTGATAATATCTGAGCCTTGCACAAATTATATCTTTTGTGACATAAACTTGAAAATTCCCCACCTAAAGTAAAACTGCTTGCTTAATATTCATTAATTAGACCGAAACTTGAATATGTATGTGTTATATGGGACCCATTTACTAAACAAATTATTAACTGCCTCGAAAGGGTACAGAAAAAAGCCGTACGATTCATATATTCAAGGTTCTCTCGCTATGATTCCCCCTCACAAATAATGCGTGATAATGGCATCGAAGTCCTTGAGCAGCGAAGGCAACACTTAAAAATTCGATTTCTTTCCATGCTTGTTAAAGGAGACTTATCAATTAAGCCTGCATCGTATCTGTACAGTGCAACGTCTAGGCTTACTCGACACCATCATTAGAATTCACTAACACGTTATTTTGCACGGATGGATGTATTTAAGTATTCTTTTTTTCCCCGAACAATAACACGCTCGAATAACTCGTTGTTGCCTGTTTCAATTGATTGACTCATTGTACTACTGTTGTGTCTTACCACCCTACTTGATTGAATAATGCATTGTAATATTGTGTTTAACCACCCTACTTGGACCTGTTCTAGGTCGTGCAGTATGAAATAAATAAATAAATAAAATAAATTAATTATTCGCCAATTCCCACATCATCATATGGGTACTTTCTCGTTATCCAAAAATACCCTGATTTGCTGTAAATATTCGCTCGGCCAAAGCCTTGAAGCCATGAATTTAAAGTGAACCAACGTGTGTGTGTGGGAAGGGGGTAGGGTTATGGAGGGGGGGGGGGGCTGCTCTGATATCTGAGAGCAGACAATAAAAAAAGAAGAATTAAACAAGATTTAGGAAATTACATCGTGTAGCGCCAGTCACATTATTGAAATTGAGATGCTGATCGGAATCCGGTTCAAGCAGCGGCGCTAGATTTTATTTCCTTTACGTTCTTACTTACCAAAAGTGACAGGTAGCGTTTGATGAGGATGTGTGATATATCACGAACTGCGATGCTCTGTGAGATCTCGCAAGGGTTTGGTGAAAACTGCAACGCTCCGTGAGAAGCCAGATAAGGTGGGGTTTTTCAGTCAATTACTTCATATTTTATGGAAGGATAGACTCAAGAGCATATGGCGAGGCGCCATATGCAGTGTAGAGAGGTAGAAAAAGAAGCAAAAGCAGGAAGGTTAACTAGGTCGCACAGTGTTTGCTATGCCACATTGGCGGGAGGGGGGGCAGAAAAGGAAAGGGAGAAGGAAAGGAAGAACAAGTGATGCGCACTCCCACACAAAAAAATGTTCACTGCACAATCAAAGGCGGTCGCAGAGCTCAGTTGTTCTTGAAAAAGTGTGGCAGTGCATTTGTGCCCCGAAGGGCGGATGACGGCCGGGACCATGGTCCGAGTATTCTTTTATTCGGTGGGCACTCCGTCGTCTAGTCGTCTTAAAGCGTGACGCAACGTCTCCCTATCATTGTCAAACAGTTGTGATGTCTCAGATACATTGCATGGTTTCGTCGCAATCACAAACGCTGCATGAGGCACTTTTTTCTACGCGAGTAGCAAAAAGACTCGCCGGGTGCAACTTCTGTGTTCACCTACTTTGCTTCTAAAAGCAAAATATAACCAGTCATAATGCACAGCAAGCAATTTTCCTACTTTATGTTGGTTTATATATATTTCTGCCGGTGTGGCCATCGACAGGCCTTTCAGGGGGCATGTTAGACAACAAACAATACTGTGGTCTGCCCAATTTCACAGCCATAGGAACTTTTCACAGTAGTTAGGTATCATTCGTTTCAAGCGAACTCAAGCTTATATAGAGCTCGCCGTTCACGTTGAAGGAAAGTCGTGCAACCCAGTTCAAATACCCGTATTTATTGACGTATTAGGCTCCACGCACATAAAGACAGATAGAATGAAACGAAGGGTCTGAGCTGCCAACTGGGAGCGTCAACATAAATCCAATAACGCTGCTTCTCCCTCTGCGCCGCCTCCTCTCCGGCCCCTGTTCGTTTTCCTTTATGTTTTCACTTGATATTGTGCGCGAGAACATGGACAGCTATTGAGCGTGGCATTTCGTTCTCTGTCCGAAAAGGGGAAAATATGAGCGGAGGCACCATGAGTGTAATTACATCTCGTCAAGCGCCTAATGTGAATGCATGCGTTGGGCAGGAAAAATACCCGCTGGTTCACAGAGCGCAGTGAGGGTTTTTTGCCAGAGGAAATTCACCTCGCAGGGCTTCTTCCAATAGCTATCATCTCCGTAACGATAAAAGAGCAGCGATACGAGTAATGATGCTCAATACAAAGCCGGAAGATAAGGCTGGAACTGCAAACACAAGGAACGAAAATTGAGGAGTAGAACGAAGCAAAATTTGTCAAATACTGTTCAAATTACAATTAAGCGAAAGTACTTGCTTTAACGACTTAAAGGACAAGGGGGCTGGAACTGACTGAAGTTTTCTTTTAGAAACACTCCTAGCGTAAGATAATTTTGGGAATACGGGCCCAGGTTCTTGCATATATGCGAACATACGGCTTTTTCATAGGAGCAATTTGGAATTCCCGCTGCCACGGGACATGTACTGTACAAATACTCCTGGATGTCCTTTCTCCTTTTTCTCTTCACTTGATCTCGATTTCCATGATAAGCCCATGAAAGTGGGTTGTTCATTGACTGCTTCCTACTTATCATTCCGTGATTGCTCTTGACACGTTGTTATTAGGGCTCGCACATCTGTGTTAACAATGCTCATACTAAAAGACAGCCGAACGGGCAAGAACAAATGAATATGTTCTGTGGTGCGTCCCGGCGTATAATAGACAAAGGACAGAAAACTCTTATTACTTCAGGTACTGTTAGAAACTAACTGAAAAACAACAACAATCGGATTGGTAAATTCCCGATATATTATATGTTTGGTGAGACCAAATATTCATACCGTGGTGTCCCGTGCAATGGAGCTAAAGGAGCCAATTAAATAAATAACGAACAAACGAAAACACAACGCAACCTCACAACAGCTTTCATTAGAGGTGGGCAAGGGCTTTCATGTACTTAGATCTCGAACAATGAAGGCGAGCCATACAAAAGGGCGCTGACTTTTCTCAGCTTGGGCACATTGGCGTTTTCTTCGTTTGCCGTACTTCTGTGCTAAAAAGTGGGGGGCTTTCAAAAACTCAATTGGTATGAAACTCAAATTTTTGGGCAGCCCACCTTCGAAAGGTGGGCTGGCCAAAAATAATCTTGTTTCCTGTGATTTGTAACAGGTATAAAGTTTTAAATGGCATTTCACAAGTAATTTGACAAATTGAGATTTGTATTCCCACGAAATAGAAGTCATCCGTTAATAACCTGAATGTATTTAACGAATATTCACCAGTGGAGTTGTAGAAAAGTGCGATTTCACATTGAGAAACCCTTCTTGCGTAGCTCACAAGCATCTCCACTGGCGTCCTCCAGGTGAATGATTAAACACATATTCGACGCCAATCACACGACTGAAAAGCAAATAGATTTTTCAACTCCAGTTTATGCAGGAAACTTGAGATGTCTTAACTGCCACTCATAAGCTGGCGCCTGAACACCCCATTCATCGGCCATTCTTAGGAAAATTAAGCAATGATTTCAAAAAAAAAAGTTTCATTGACGATTGCGATACTCCCAAATGCGAATTTCGAGCGCAGCTGTCTGGGTGTTGGGAATTCGCGATATACTACGTCAAACAATGTGATTCTGAAGGACTACGTGCTCTCGGCGGCAGCGCTGAGCCTTTGCTCGGGCAGCACGTTTAGGAGCAGCGGCAGACGAAGCATTTCCACCGGTTGCGTTGCTCATTGTGCAGAAAGAAAGTGTAAACACAGGAGCACGTGGCTTGCGCAGACCGCATTCTCAAGCGGCGGTGGCGGCGCCATAGAGTAACATAGTAAAGGACAAGAGCGGACACTCGAGCCGTTTCGCGGCCGAGCTACGGAGATTCGCCGATTCCGCTAGGTGGCAGAGCACACCAAGAAAAATGCAGCTGCCGCCGTGGCTAGGAGCTTCACAGGCGGCACGGCCCCACACGTGCGAAGCGCTGTTGCGCAGTCCCATCGCCCGGCTCGTGGCATCGTTATAATATTGCGTAATATGAGCCCGAGGATCGTTGTTGGGTTCTTCTGCCAGCGTCTGACACTACTGCTTCGTCGCCGTTTCATGGAAAGGCCACAGGAACTTCTTTTGCACGTTGGTAAAAGCCTTATTCTCTGCCTATTTCGTTATGTCACTGTTAGCCACATGAACGTGAAAGGAGACTCGCTGATTAACTCTTATCCGTATTTCTTCCCCATCCAGGTCTCTGAGTACCTCCTGTAAACACGCTGTGAATAGTGTTGTAGAGATCGTATCTCCCTGCCTGACGCGTTTCTGTATTCGAATTTTGTTGCTTTCTTTATGGAGGACTACGGTGGCCGTGGAGCGACTATAGATATGTTTACATACCGCTCGTCTACACCTCGATTCCGTAATGCACAGGATGTGCCCGCTTTTTAGCACTGTATATGCGTCTAACTTCACTGAGACGTATTATATGCTACTTACTGCCTTCTAATTCCTCCAATAGCACTGCTAGACTCGCCGCGCTAGATAACGTTCTAGCGTTATGCGTTGCCAGGTTGGGATTCCATTGGCGCCCTGTTCGGACCCAGGTATTCTTAGCACCCTCTGCTGCGTCACAGGCCTGACCGCCGCCATGGTCAGTTGCTTCGCAGCTGCTGGGGACTGAGGGCCGGGGTTTGATTGCTGTATTCATATAGGAGGTAGTGGCGAAGTACTGCACCAAGGTGGCCAATCCTGCTCTGGTGAGGGAGTGCGTTACCGTTTCTAATTACCGCGATTAGGCCGCACTCCAGGCCTGTTTATGCGATTTTATTAACATGCGGATTTCTTTTTTAATCCGGGGGAAAGGTGCGCGGCACCGGGATTCGAACCACGGTCCTCTAGCACGCGAGGCAGGTACTCTACCTCTACGCCACCGCTGCACGTATGCGAATACAATATTTGAAATACAATATCACCTATTTGAAATAAAATATCACAAACCATAAAGTCCTACTTCCTCATTAACAGTTGGTACGATTGTTGCGCTAAGCTACAGCTTGAAACATAAAGAATGTGAATTCAAATGAAACTAACAAAGGGAAACACCGTTGTGCGCTGGTCGCCGCAATTTATAAACGGCGGCACAGGCGCCTGCATGAAATTTGCGCAAGGATATTAGTGACAAAAAATAATAAAAGAAACGAAAATGAAATCATGGCCTCCGAGATTCGGTGGCGTGCGGCGACCATATTGGAGGCTGGTGTGTCGCCGATTCCGTAGGTGCGCTGTGAGCCAAGGTCGGCCGCAGGAGCCTACGGGAGTGCCCACTTTTCAGGTTTATTATATTACTCCATGGTTCAGGAAATCATTCATTTGAGCTAGGTGGTGCATACTTGAATTAGGAAGGAACAGCACCAACTAAGACGATCACGAGAGGGAGAACGACACAGGACAAGCGCCAACTGCAACTATCTTTATTCACCGAAAAATCAGCAAATATAAAGAATATCACAGACATGCGCATAATAACCATAATGCATCATCTGCCAAACTGTTCCACATAGGACATTTCGCTTTTGAAGAGGGTCACGGAAGTATCACTAACACAGTTTTTTTCTCTCTTCTTTATATAAAATGCTTCCAAAACCTCACGTGCCTTTGTTTCCCCGCTTTTTCCAAGAATCTTTATCTCTCCGAAGCATGGTTCACACTTCTTGCAGTGCTGGCATTGTTTCCGTGGCGAATGTTCTGCCGCTCGGTCACACGCTAGATGAAGTTGGCGCTTGTCCTGTGTCGTTCTCCCTCTCGTGATCGTCTTAGTTGGCGCTGTACCTTCCTAATTCAAGTACTCCATGGTGGCGTAGCAGGCGATGTAGCGTGTGCGCAGTGGGTCCGAAGCACATGCCAGCGCTTTGTTTCGGCGCTAGTCGCATGCCTAGTCGGGCTGGCAGTCCACTTTCCTGCTCACCCTTTTCGCCATACCGTCCTCCGCCTTCCGCTTCCTGGTTGCGCTGCACCTTCCTCTGCGCTTTGATGATCACGTCTTTCATCCCCCCCCGCTGCGGTCCGCATTCGCTTTCACCTTTCGTTGTGCTCGTTCGCTCGGTTACGCCGACGCCAACGATCGCCACAGGAACGGACGCCTCAGAGCTGCGCCCTAAAGATTTATCCAATTTTGGTACATCAGAGGCAGAAGAATGATAATGCTGGGTCCATTGCGAGGCCAGTCTGAAACCCCGACAAAAAAAAGGAAAAAAAAAAAGCCGGATGACCCGCCTGCCCGCGGCACGTGAACGGTGGATATACGGTGGCTCCACCAGAGCGGAGTTTGAAGGCAGCGCACATGTTTTTGCTCTTTTTAAGCACGCTCACTGTGGCCTACATTCAGCCTGGAAGCTGGCTCCTTTGGCGCGCTATGATTTCATTGTATAAATAAAGACATGCGAGATTCTTCGCCCGGAAGTGCAACATAATAAATGCGATAGCTGGCTAAACTCTGGAGAACCACCACCTTTGATTCTTCTTTCTGCCCGGTTTTATTTCATACTTCCAGGGACCCTGTTCGAACAGCAGACCACGTCAGTGTTCTTCCTTCTTCTTCTTCGTCAGGTTTGTTCCTTGCGAAGTTTCTTCCTCGTAAGGTTCGCGAAATTATTTGAACTCTATATAATGTTCCAGCATGGTCTGACTAAATTTAATATGCATTGCATGTTTGGCAAGGGGTGCTTGGAAGGAGTGATTGTTAAATTTGACTAGAAGCGCTCATTTTGTCTGTTGCGCACGTTTCTTGGTGGCGTGTGCGAATTTGTTCTTCTGTCTACAACACCTCAACAACAAAGCAATGCGCACAAGAAATACTGCTTTCGCCTCATTCGTTACGGAAGGCCTGTTTTAGACCGTTCGTGTGACAGTTGATTAGCCCTTTTTTATTACTTTTGTTGTTGTTTTGCCTGATAAGCTGCAACCATTCCAGCGGGCTGTTTTACAGCGAAGCTCTATATTATGGCTAGCCGATTCATCTGTCCGTCCGTTGGTCCTTCTGAGGGCACTTGTACGCTGAAAACTCCTCCGGCGCAACCTCGTGCGCATGCGCAAAAAAAATAAGAGAGAGCGAAAAAGAGATGCATGGTTAACGAACACCACCTCTAACCTACCTATTGTACCACCTATTATAGATAGCACAAGGCCTGTTTACTCCGATCCATGACGTCACGCTGCCTGGCCCGAAATTTTCATTGACAAGGCTGGCGGTATGAAAGCGGTGACGCGAAAATCACTGTTACTTGCTCCGGAGCATCCCCATTAGATTATATGGCAGTCGGGCCATGTAACACGACGTCATGGATCGGAGTAAAAAGGCCTTGTGCTATCTAGGTGGTGTTGGATTAGCTGCGCCAGTAGTGACGTCGTTGTTCTCCGTTGCAGCCGAGCGCGCACGCAGCACTTTCTCTCTGGCTCCAAAATAGGTAGACTATGTGTCATACGTACCCCTTAGGAGCAGGCAGCTTTCGATCAACAACGCCGTGAGCAGAACCGGGAACGAGCTCGTCTACGCAGTGCCGATGCTGCAGCCCGGACACAACAAACGGGCTCGTGCAGCCGAGCGCAAGCACCGACTGCGTACCGAGGATCCGGCAGCCTGCCAAGCCGTCCCTTAATGAACCATCGGGATTAACCCAGTGATAAACACCGGGGCCGCACGTTATAGCTTCGCTGGTTAGCTGTCTCTACGGAGTGCTTGGGCGGTGATTTTTTTTTTCAGGTAGGCCTTGGTAATTATGAGAACTTCAGTGATGGTTTCATGTTACGGTTTTTATATGGCCATCCGTGATTATTATAAAAGAGAAGTTTTTAACGCATATTCAGTGGGGTATTATATTAAAAGTTAAGCAAGGTCGTCCTCTACGTAATTTTTTGTTCCTGTGTTTTGGTTTTACTCGCAGGTTTACGTTACTACTGCTGCATTATTTTCATCGTACCGAAATCGTCCATTGACTCTCCCATTGAACAAGAACTTACTTGATGTCCGTGTCGACGGTGTCTCTTGGACGGCGTTAACTCATACTGGAGCACAGGTGTCCATAATGAGTGCTAACGTCCGTCGTCGAGTAAAGAAGGCTCTCACGCCTGCTACTACACGAGATGTACGCATCGCCGATTGCAGTGCTGTCGCCGTCACTGGAACATGCACTGCCTAACTGGAAACTAAATGGAATAAAACAGGCCTTTTGTTTCATGAGGCGTACATTTTATGCTACGTGAAAAGCTGTAGACGATATCGCGACGTTTCATCGAATATTGGAAAGTCGTTTTCTTTTAGGATATCCTCGAGCATACCTAGAAGAAAAACTTGCCATCGGACGTCCATAAAGCTGGGATTTTTGCGCAAGCCCTTAGTTCGCAACAATCCATTTTAATTTCTGATTTCTTTTTGCTTGTTTTTTGTCACCTGGCTAGTCGATCGTGGCCGATGCTGGCGATAAAGTCGGCGCGGCTTCAATCCAGACAGTCAAAAAGGGTGAAAAGAATTGAATACGAAATTAGTCGTCGCCAAAATGAGGCATCAGTAGAAAATTTAGGATGTTTGTGATTTATTACACTAATGTCACTTGGCCTCTACCGCTTACGGACACTCGACATGCCTTTCTTTTATTGCGATAAAAATTATACGGACATTCGAGGCGCGTTCCCTTCACCGCCATTGTGTTGTCGTGGTATCGATGGCTCATGTCGTACCTGGCACGTAGGATTGGGCCTCCAGAGGCGCGCAGTGCGTTTGCCTGCAAGAACAACGGAGGCTCCATCACGCTGTACTCAATCGGCTCTGCAGCGCCGTAATGAAAGCCTTGAGCTGCGCACAGGCGCTGCGATCCGGCTGAGTAGTTGTGTGCATTCCACACCATCGTGCACAAGCTGGACGGACAATAAATGTCAAAATAACGCTATCTAATCGTTTCAATGGGTGACGCGCCGACGGTTTTCCGTCGGTCTCATCACGCGTACCACCAAGGTGCGATCACCGCACTGCCGTTGGCAGCGCTTGTCATAACGCCAGCGTTGTCAGACGCCTGCTCTCCGCCAGGGTGCTATTTATGTTGCGCAGCAGCCATTATTTCACATGCTGCGTCGTGATAGAATGTCGCCTCCACGTATTGTTAGGACCCCGAGCACAAAGATAAACATTTCTGCCACTTTCTGGGCTTCGCACATTATGTGATGTACAAATGATCTGGCAAAATTTTATTGAGATGAAAATCAACAGAGGAATCTTTGTCACAATCAATCAATCAATCAATCAATCAATCAATCAATCAATCAATCAATCAAATGTTTATTACAGTGCCCAGGAACAGCTACGGAGCATCGTTACTATGTTCATCCCCGCATTTACGGCATCGAGGGGCTTACCGGCAGCCGTTAATGGTGAGTCCGAAACGCCAATACTAAAGGGCCCCTGAAACGGTTCGGAAAAATTTTGCAGACGCGTAGGGTACAGCTAAACTTAATAATTCGCACCACAATTTCTGTGAAGCGTCTCATATTAAGATATCTACGGACGAGAACATTTTACCCTCCTCCATAGCCATGCATTTTTTCCTTAACTCGTTCGCCGAGTGATCGTGGCTAAGCTCTGCCTTCACTGGCTCTGCGTCATAATGGCACGTCGTGTCGTCTACTTCCGCTTCTCTAGGAGCGAGCGCGCGAAGCCTCTACAAACTCTCCGCCAGCTGCTTGGCAGTCGACCCCAAGCGAGAGCTATCGAAGCAGCGTCCGTTGTGAGCATTCTGTCGCAGCGCCGAACGTGTCTGGTATTCCGGTAACCACAGGCGGGCTGGTCCTTTCGACGGATGGGTGGAGGCATAAACTCAAGCTGATGGAGCAACTTTAACGTAGACGTACGTGAGCGGCCTGATGCGCCTGCGCGGTCCAGCCACCTGTTCGCGCTGAGCTTATCCCGCCACACAAAGAGCTAATATTGCTCTAACCAAGTGTAAAATATTTTAAACATATACAAAAACAGCATGTTAACGATTACGCTCCCGCGAAAAATTTACACCAGCAGCAAAGAACACACTTCGTTACTGCTACTGTGTTTGGTTGAGCTCTGTGCCACCAGGTGGCTGCACCGTGCAGATCATTCACGCTTGCGCTTCCGCTCATCCCGTGAAACGCAAGGTCATGCGGCCGGGCCCTGTACGCGTACTGGTGTAAAGGGACGGCCGCAAACGCGCCAGTTCTGGCGACGATCGGATAGCGACAGTCAGATGCGCTGCTGCCACCCTGCTCGTGTGCTGCCTTGCAGAGGGACACGATGTCGCAGCTTGACATATTGCTAGTCGCTACGCTTGCAGCCCACGACGCAACCAAGGCGATTCATGGTGCTCACGAAAAGACAGACCGACACTGAGCGTGGAGCTCTCGTCAAGACGGATCACGTTGCAATACAAGCAGATGACGCTTGCTGTGTACCGGAAGTGCTTAAGTGTAGTGAAAAATCGTTCTTGTGCATTCTCTTTCTGTTACTTTCTTTTTATTGAAACAAATTAACTAACATTCCAACTACACGACCATCATTTGTTCACCATAAAGGTGGAAAAATTATCGATGACGCGCCCTGGGCAGCCAATCGGATAGCTCTCTCTAGTGACGTCAATTGGGTGATTTACGTCATATGGGTAGGGGCTGCTGAAAATTTCGCCGAGCAGTGTGCTGTGATCGGCAGCGATGTATATGTTAAAAACCTTATAATAAATTACACGCTTTACGCGGAGCACTTAGATGCGTCAATTAATGATCAGAAGGACCTACTCTAACGACTCGGTACGTTTGTACAAAATCAGCAAAATCGTTTTAGGGTCACTTTAAGGCACTGTGGTGCTCGTGGGGCAAGGGGTTCAACTCTATAAATCAATGACCAGGCGACGATTATGGGCGAGTCGTCCCTGAAAACGTTGCGATAACTATTTCAGTAGGGACCTTCTTCTCATCGCCTATCCTTGTTGAGCCTGCCGAGAAAAAAATGTAAGAATTTTGCTGGACTTAAGCTTACATCTACACTGCGGACTACGCCTGTGCAGCGAGCTAAGTGAAGTGGGATGAAATAGCTCACCGGATGCGTGGCAAGCCTAATACGTTTTAACGGATATTGTACACAAGCCTGGTCCTGTGAAGAGCAGAGGATCCGCCCTCGTCCAAACTGCCAAACCTCAGTGATTTCTTGGAAGTGAGTGACGACTGCCCGAAGTTCAGTTTGAATTGCTTTCAGATTCTTTATTCGGATCATCCCCCCGTTTGTGGTTACTAGCGCCACAGGAACGCTGCTTCTTCCGCTTCGAAGAAACAGCTCCGCTGGTATATACTGAGGGGGATGGAAGCAGACCAGAAGAGGTCTTCTGGCCTGCAGAGGAGACAGACATGAATTCAAAAATAATCACGTCTTTCAATCAAAGAAGGTGTGAAATAAAACTGTAAATCTGAAAGAGTAACCACCGGCTACTTGACAGCAAACCCGGAAGTAGGATCATGGCTAGGCGATCTTCTGCAAGCATACTTTCTGGAGCGGCAGGAGTGTCCAACACCCCGGCGCAAGCTCCGGAAGCCCGTTGATGAGCCGATGATGATGATGATGATGACCTTGATGAGTTTGGCGCATACCCGTGCACTCACGGGGACTGGCGAAGAGTCGGGCAGACTTTACTTATGTGTTCAGGTAATAAATTACTAAATCTCTAATTTTGTTGCATAAATTGAAGCGAGGAAAGTTCAAAACGATTCAGTAGACTGTCATTCAATCAAGAGAAATAAAAAGTATATATAATATAATATACCTGAGACAAAAAAGCAGGAATGACATGAATAATACGGTCCACAATGAAATCAATTTGATTCAATGTTGAATTTTTCTAAGGCGATTCTTACATTGCTGTGTGAATGCCCAAGCACAGACGCTCCAAAAGACAGCACTACCGGAGTGTTAAATGGCAGGCCGAGCTGTCGTACTGTAATTTCTAATGTCATTTTTCTCAGGGAAGAGAAACGCCGGCATCCCAGTGGGTAGTGTTCGATCGTCTCTAATGAGTTGCCATGGAGTAGCACCTACGTATTCCAACGTCTTCTTTCTTTTCTTCGGCTACACTGGCTGGCCCCGTTTACTTAACTTCATCTTTCTCCACAACAGGAATGAACTCGAGTAAAAGAAATTATCATGTTACCACAACCCTTTTTCGCTCTTAAAATCGTGGCCGTTGCTTCTTAAGCGCACCAGTACGCATTTCCAGATTTCGGAGCGTTATTTGACAGTTTTTAATAATGATGTAGTGATCTGCAACAGGCCAAACTTTATTGAGTAGCTTTCTAGGCTGCATTCAGAAACCACATCGTATGCGAGAGTGGTTCGTAAAAACATGCCGGGCAATACTGATAGCGAATGTAGTATTACCGAAGTTAGTCCGGCGAATCCAAGAGGTATCTTACGAACAGAAGTTTGCCTGAATTCGACTGCTCAATATTTTTTTCATAAACGCCCCTGCAAACTACAGATTTCTATCTACGGGACGTGAAATAGATTGAGCAAGACCTCTTCCTGGATAATTTTAATTATAATGCATGAATAGAGAAAACAGTATATGACCTTACAAAAGATGAGCGTTGTATTATGATCGGCTCGTAATAATAAAAAGACTGGTTTTTCTAAAGAGCATGTTTCTTTTTCCAATGAAAGCGAACCAGGGGCGCTGTATTGTAGCAACTCATTTCACTTCCAATTCTCTTCCCCCTTTGTCAGTGGCTTGAACGCCACCGCGCTGCTTTTATCACCCGGATCAGAGGATAGGCGCGATCTATGGCAGCAAATGAAGAATATAGTATCTCCTGCATTCTCAAAGAAATATGGGTACACACCTTCGTAAAATGCTCTACTGATACCTTTGTCGTTATATAAGTCTGGAAAGGGGGAAATCTATGGTCAATCGCGTAAGAGAAAGCTACTTGCACTGCCTTGAATGTTTCCTGAAAGTTGCTTTATACCTCATCTTCGTTGTATTTTCCAGTCATTTCAACCTTTCTTTAATATGAGTGTTTTTCATAACTCCACGACACCTTTTCTCCATTTGGCTTCCAGTTTTCTGGCTGAATGTTGAAAAGAAACGCGCACTTCGTAGATGCAACATGGACAGATGCTATTAATATTTAGATTCTCTTCCTGCTTTCCCAGATCTCGCAACCTTCTCACACCAGCATGCTGTACAGGTGACCATACTGTGAGCTCGATAAACCTTCTTTATTTCGTGGATGATTCAGCTTTCCTTCTATCCGTGTTCCACTATTTTTGGCAACGCTCGCGCGGACAAGAGAAGACCGTTCGATGGAGGTGCTCTTATACAACGACTTGCTCACTGCGCGAAATATTTTTGCTTTGTAATGTAGCACATGGTCCCGAAATACGGGAACCAACCTTTGAAAGGTATACGTCGCTATCGAAAAAAAAAGAGAGTGAATGTGATTTGGAGACACCAGAGTGCAGAGTTGTGTTGTAACTGCGAGGCGGAAAGGATGTCATGCGAATTTCACCCTTGTGTTTTCGTGCAAGTGCCAGGGAAGCAAGTCCTGTTAAAACCTTGCGCTTGCTGTTGCTTGCATGGCTTCAAGGGATGCTTTTTCTCTCCCTCATGAGAGATCAGGTCTGCGTCTGCAGGGGTAGCTGAAAGCGTGATATTTCCGGTTTGATATCTGACAGTCGATATGAATAGAATTTTGGCGCATGTAAGTAGGCTGCATGTGTTCTTCCAAAATTATAGTGCAAAAGGTTGAGTGGTAAGAGTGAAGCGGAAAGAGCACCAGCAACCAGTAAAATTTTATTGCTCAAAACGTCCTTCTTAAACCACATACATTTGCATTTATTCAAGCGCGTCATTACCATCGTTATAAACAACAAAAAGCTAGAAGGACCAGGGTAAGAAATGTTCGAAGTGTGAACGTCTAGTAATAAATAGACTTTTTACACTCAAAGAGGCGTTTTACTAACACATGTTAAGACACGTCGCCTCCTGGTATACAAGAGCTCTATCATCACTTTTTTTCTGTTTTTGCCTGGCTTTCTTTGGATTATATATAAAGGGTTACATGTTGAAACTTCTGGACACGTAATATTCAAGGGTGTTTGTTGTTGAAAAGGATGGTGAATGTATGCGATTAGGGGAATCAATAAATTGAAATATATTGCTGTAGCAGTGTGCTTCCACCAATAAACTTAAGTTAATAGAGGATCGTGTTTCGGTCTCCTGTACTTAGTGGGCCGATCTGAGGTTCTCGTGTGATCTAATTTCGTAAGTTTTCAAAAGTTTGCTCTTCGTTATTATGACACATCGCTCAAGGTTGCTGAACTTGAACACAATGGGAATAAAGCTTATCATTCACGTGGCCATAGAATATTATAAGCAAGCGTTCGAGGTTTCTGCATAAATTGCATTATTTGTTGGTGCTTAATATCTGGGGTGAGCAAGTTATCCTACAGCTCCAGCTCCGCGATCTCTTGGCACGCAGCATGTCTTTAAAAAGTTATCCGGAGGACTCGCTTCCAGAAGATTTGAAGAGACGGCTAGCATTAGACACAACACTACAAAAGGAATAACACACCGATTCACCGGTATATGAGAAATTTTGCAAAAGACCTGTCAGAAGCAATGCTCGTCTTCACTCCGTTGCCAAGGATATGGAGTGTCGTGGGTATCCTTGCTGGGAGATCCCCACCAGAAAAATCATTTAAAGCCTTCGCCTTAAATCCGAGGGAGAAGCTGGCTTCTCTGGCGAGTGATTCATGTAGAGCGTATTCATCCGACTGGTCAGCTGGAAAGTTAACCCTCGCCCGCCGCTGCCAAAGCGTTTAACGAATGCTCCCACCACACTGAAAGAGCAGTATGAAGAGCCTCCACGACCGCTTTACTGTGTGACTGCGGTTCATCAGCAATCAGATGTTCATTAAACTACCGCTTGAGAGACGGCGTGAGCTGCCTAAATTGTTTAGACCATGTGTGTTTCTGCTGACGTCCCAGATTTATGGAAAGTAGCGTGAGTGGCGCCGGTCCTAATTCACAAAAATACTCGGGAAACGCTCATACAGAGTGGTGGCACTAGCATCCTCCGGATCCATGCTAATAAAGCAGATGATGTGCACGCGTCTCACTTTGTAAGTCCATCTGGAAGGGCTGGAGACTGCTACCACGCACAACTGGGCTTCGGAAGCGCTTAACTGCTACACATAACGAATTGGACCTGTTAGGTCTTATATGGCGCGGATAGCCTCTCGATACTTGTTGTTTTTATGGATGATTCGCAGGCTCACGATTGTTTAGTTTAAGCAGCCATCCTCAGCGATACGAAATATAGAGGGATGTCTGGGTCATCCACTCATTATAATTCAGCTTGACGATAAAGGGTGATGACGGACGCATCTTTCGTGGTGCTACAGAAGAAAATGTATTAAATATATTAATCTTTAACATCTTCATGGTCAAAGGTAATTTATTGTTACTCTTTTCGGAGTGTTTACTCCACCATTTAACCAACATAGGAAGCAACGAGACTCGTAGAGCATGTGAACTTTAGACTAGACTTGAATTTCTGTTAAGGTTACGAGAAAATGCACTCTTTAAAGATGACTTTGCAGGCAGCAGCCCGCTGCACGAGTCGATAAAGTTGTCCATCTGCTGAGGTTAAGCGACAGAAAATTCTTTTTTTTTTAATACTCGATATCTCAAAATTACACACTCTTAAAACCTATGCCGAGCGAGGTAGTTTCGTCGTCGTGCTTATGTCAGCGTGTTGAGACGCATGGAATCGTCAAGGCCGCAGGAGCGATTGAATATTGCCTACTTGGCACGTACTCACTGGATGGACCGGCACGTGCCCTTGCGGCTTCCTGTTCTGTGTGGATACTTGCTTCTACTTCATACGGTAAGCACCTTTCGCTGCTCATATTCTACATTTGAGCTTACGCAACGATGTGTGCTCCCATTGCTGTCTTGTCATATTGCTGACAGGTAAATTAATGGGCTAAGGCATGCTGTTATTTTATAAGGAACTATCGCCGCTATACGAGAAGGGCGAAGCCTGAAATTGCAAAGCCGGAGACAGTTACGCAGGCTTGGCTGACTACGAAATAGGAGTGATAAGGAAGCAGAAACAGTATTGCAATATATATATGCGCATGGTGCGCCTAATAAGATGATCCGTAGTTTCTTTAGAGAGTTGCGAAACAGAGTCCTGTATTATACAACTTAACAAAATGAAAAACAGCGAACGCCCAATCCCTTTCCCGTTGAATGCGGTGCAGTCATCGCTCTATACATTTTGCGAAGTATAGTAGCATTACGAAATGATTCATCAAATGAAATAGATAAATCAAATGTGAATCCACAAAAGGCCTGAGAATTCGTTCAGGTGTTTGTTAGGGTTAATTGATTTCGAACGGGTTCGTAATCACGAAACCTGTCGCACTTAAGTGCTGTACGTGTTTGGACAGAGGCTCGGTGATCTCATCATCATCAGCAGCAGCCTATTTTATGTCCATTGCAGGACGAAGGCCTCTCCCTGCGATCTCCAATTACCCCTGTCCTGCGCCAACTGATTCCAACTAGCGCCTGCGGATTTCATTTCATCACCCCACCTAGTCTTCTGCCATCCTCGACAGCCCTTTTCTTCTCTTGGCACCCATTCTGTATCTCTAATGGTTCACCGGTTATCTAGCCGATGCATTGTATGACCTGCCCAGCTCCATTTCTTTCTCTTGATGTCAATTACAATATCGGCTATCCATGTGCGTTCTCTGATCCACACCGCTCTCTTCCTGTCTCTTAACGTTACGCCTAACATTCTTCGTTCCATCACTATTTGCACGGTCCTCAACTTGTTTTCGAGCTTCTTTGTCAGTCTCCAAGTTTCTTCCCCCTATGTCAGCACCGGTAGAATGTATTGATTGTACACCTTTCTTTTTAAGGATAATGGCAAGCCTCCAGTGAGCATCTCACAATGTCTGCCAAATATGCTCGAACCCATTTGTATTCTTCTGTAAATTTCCTTCTCACGAACAGCGCTGAATTGTAATGTGCTGAGTCATACACAGACATTCGCTGCAGCAAACACATCCTTCACCCTGTTACGGATATTTGCTCCCGCATGCTTTTGTGTACAGGCAGCCAGCTGGGGCATCAAATAGCAAGGTGTTATCGTACGGTGTTTATGCACCAACTAGCCCAAATTTCTTATGTAATTACCGGATAAGGGGCCCTATAACGCAAAACTATTCCAATATGTCTTTATTCCAATCTCTTGACGTCAAACTTCCGCAACCACTGACGCAAGCATCGGGCGGTCACCCACAGGGTTGTCTGATCAGACCAATCAAACTCTCTCCTTGTGTATAGGAGGTCACGTTTGTTTGCTTGCTAAACGAATAACATTGCCTATACTGAGCGGCTTGTCTTATCTAATTGGCCGACAAGAGGCGCAGAACATGCTTCAAGTGGAGAGGGATTCAATGGGGCCAAGCCACTGCACTGAAAATCGGTAACCGGATGAAGGGGATGGTGCCGGCGTCTGCGATTGGTCCGCTTTCTCTTGCTTAGCTTGCGGTGGCTGGTCGAAAATCGAGGCGGTATGCAACGGAAGCTTAGGAATGACGCTAAAACTGATCCTCAATAAAGAACAGATGGCAGAACGAGGTCGTACACATGCCGAAAGTGCTGGAAAACGTTACACGGCGACGGAAGAAGTTTTATTATTCGCAAATAAACCCATGCTCTCCGGCAGGTGCGAGCAACCAGTGCCTGAGCGATCGTCGGTAGCCATCTTTTGTTCCTTTCGGAACGGCGCAGCCTGCGGCTATTCAGAAGAAAATTCAGTTCTGTTCGGCATATTAACGCATCTTTAATGCGTACACGTGACTTTGACGCAGTGAGATTTAGCGGTTTTGTGACGTCGCGTGACAAGCAGGTGAAGTGGGTGCAGCTCGAAAACTTTTAACCAATAGCTGAGGGCTAATGGTGAAAAGGCCTGGAATCAGAAATAACCATTTTCTTTTGTTCGCCCAAATCATGCATAATCAGTGTGTACACGTCATATCAGATGGGGAGCCATTGCGGTTTTCGTGACGTCGCGTGACAGATAGCTGAAGTGGGTGTGGTTCAAAAAAGTTTTTGGCCAATCGCGGAGGGCTGATTGCAGAATTGGAATAGAAAAGTTTAGAATAGTTTTACGTTATAGCACCCATGGTTTTGAAATAGTGCAGTCTCATAGCGGCATTGCGAACGCTGCCGTCCGGAACCATCGATGGTACCGCGGGTTAGAGAGGGCGCTGTATAAGAACTCAGTTTCCTCGCAAGTATTATCACGATAGCTGCATACAACTCCTCCTAACTTTCGCACGCTTGCCCGCGTCATTCCCAAATTTTCAATGGAGCCGCAGCTACCACAGAGCCTCTGCTGTGAGCGGTAGAAAACATCTGTGCCGCTTTTAGTTGGGCGTGCCGTTCACAAAAGTCTTCTCGCATCAAAAAGAAGACCCATTTCTATGCGGCAGCTGCATCGAAGCTGCCGCATTGAGCAGTGGTGCAAAGTTTGTCAAAAATATTTTCTCAATCTGTCTCCGCTATGACGATCACCGCTTTCTACTCTAGACGACGTTAGATCACGTGGACTCATAAATGTCACACAAAATTTTAGACCACGGACGCATGCGTCGTCTGCTGAGAAACCGATACGTTCGTGGCCGTAGGTCTTGGTCGACATACCTCAGTGATCAACTGCAGACCTGATGTACATCCCCTTAGTTCTTTCTCTCCTTTTCCATTTTTCATTCCTTAACCTATTCACCCAGTGCAGGATAGCAAACCGGGCGTATTTCTCGGATTTTCTCACAGGTCTTTCTATTTGTTCAATTTTAAGAACTGTTATTTTAGTTAAGGAAGAATGTTTGTGTTTTGATATGACAGTATTTTCTGCCGACGTTATTTGTAGTGTAGATGTCTGGCGCGAGATATTCGTATAGGTCAAAACCTCGGCTCCTTGGATTTTCTTGTTGTATGAACACTAGTTATGCGTTCACAAGAAAAATAACGAAGAAAATAATATGCATGATAAAACTGGAACACGTTTTACGTGTTAATGTAAAGTGTCGTCAATTGTTCAGGCGCGAACCTCCGAAGTATTCAGTTTGTTGTACTTTCATCTATACTCTATGAGAAGTAGTGCCTTATACCGAGCCTAAAGAAGACTTCTACTCTTAAAAGGGTATTCTTCTCCATGTGGTTTCATTTGCCTTGAGGCGGCGTTAGCAAAGTCTTCTTGTTCCATCATGTAGGAAAGTTCTAATTGTCATGGTTACATGATTACCTTCATACGGACATTCCTGTGGCGTCTTGGCTGCAGTAGGTGAAACATTCCTCCAAAAAGCGAGAGGTAAGCGGAACCCTATACTGCTAGTAAAAGTAAAAAAGCTGCGGGCTGTCCATTATGTGCATAAAGTGGCCCACGACCTGATGAACGTGTGTGAAAAGTAACAATAGGCTAAATTATTGTTTGCTAGTCATTACGGAAGCTGTGTGGATGGATATGTCTGGATATTCCAAAAGCTATCCATGAGCATGGAGATGCGTGGTATGCCGTATGTTGCCTGCGCGGTTGGCGTGGTGTACCAAAATCTACTTGCTTGCGGTAGGAGAATCGAGCAGCGCTCAAGACAGGATAAAGGGAAGACGACCGCCACGCTCTGTGTCTGTCGTCTCCAGTCTGTGCCGTCTTCAGCGCTGTTCGATTCACTTCAAAACGTGCCTCAACAAGCCTAGTTCAATCAACTCCTGCGCTTGGGATAGGGTTTGTATTGGCCAAACAGGCCGCTGCGTTAGTGACACAGCAAGCAAACATGAGCTTCCTACCAGGAATAGGATTGCTGTACATTTTTTCATGCACTTTGATTCCCCCTGCGTCAGCAGGCGTTTGGTGCATTGTGACGCCACGTACCCGAGCATTTGAGGGTTGGACCCTCCCGCATGCAGCCGTGCGCGGCTGCATACGAGATAGATAGATAGATAGATAGATAGATAGATAGATAGATAGATAGATAGATAGATAGATAGATAGATAGATAGATAGATAGATAGATAGATAGATAGATAGATAGATAGATAGATAGATAGATAGATAGATAGATAGATAGATAGATAGATAGATAGATAGATAGATAGATAGATAGATAGATAGATAGATAGATAGATAGATAGATAGATAGATAGATAGATAGATAGATAGATAGATAGATAGATAGATAGATAGATAGATAGATAGATAGATAGATAGATAGATAGATAGATAGATAGATAGATAGATAGATAGATAGATAGATAGATAGATAGATAGATAGATAGATAGATAGATAGATAGATAGATAGATAGATAGATAGATAGATAGATAGATAGATAGATAGATAGATAGATAGATAGATAGATAGATAGATAGATAGATAGATAGATAGATAGATAGATAGATAGATAGATAGATAGATAGATAGATAGATAGATAGATAGATAGATAGATAGATAGATAGATAGATAGATAGATAGATAGATAGATAGATAGATAGATAGATAGATAGATAGATAGATAGATAGATAGATAGATAGATAGATAGATAGATAGATAGATAGATAGATAGATAGATAGATAGATAGATAGATAGATAGATAGATAGATAGATAGATAGATAGATAGATAGATAGATAGATAGATAGATAGATAGATAGATAGATAGATAGATAGATAGATAGATAGATAGATAGATAGATAGATAGATAGATAGATAGATAGATAGATAGATAGATAGATAGATAGATAGATAGATAGATAGATAGATAGATAGATAGATAGATAGATAGATAGATAGATAGATAGGTGGTAACTTTTGTATTAGGATAATAACAGCTGCCATCGTTCTATATAGGAAAATTCAGGTGACCTAAATTTGCTTCGCGTCCTGAAGTACATAGTCTGGCAGTATTCGCTAGCATTTCTCGGTGTACTTCAGCTTATGTCTTCAAGCCCTGGAGAAGCGCCACGACGTTGATTGAAATTTGTGCTCTCTGCACCAAGGGACTAAGATCTGTTGACGCAGATGGCACTAGTTTCACCTCAACTCCTAATGCAGAAAGGCACATCTGCGTCATGCAGTTCACGGTCGGTTTTCATAAAAACGCTTTTAACTATACAAATATGTGTAAAAGCAATGACAGGCAGTCAAGATGCCTGATATTATATTAGCCAAGGCGGCCAGGCAACGGCAAACATCACTTACAAAATTTTGGCATAAATTAGGCACCAGTTGTTGAAGCAAGGTTATATCATCGGCAGTTTCTAAGATATAGTAGAAGCATCAGAAGCATTCTATACTCACCTGTACAGCACCCAGAGCAGCCACGCTACTTCCATTCAAAGTAGTATCAAACAGGATGCAGAGGCTCCTTTTATATCTAGTGATGAAGTTAGAAGGGCCTTGCCAGACATGAACCGGGGGCAGTGCCAGAAGAATACGAAACTACAGTCCATTTAATCAAAGATGGAGCAGACATCATCCTTGAAAAGCTTGCGACCCTATATCAGAAATGTCTCACGACTTCGAGCGTCCCGGAGAACTGGAAGAATACCAACATTATATCAACCAACAAAAACGGAGACGTTAAAGAATTGAACAATCATAGGCCCATTAACTTACTTCCAGTATTGCATAAGATATTCACCAAGATATTTTCCAATAGAATAAGGGCAGCACTGGAATTCAGCCAACCGGTAAAAGAGGCTGGTTTCTGGAAGGGATACCCTGCAATTGATCACATCCGTGTCATCAATCAGCTGATCAAGAAATCATCATAATCACAATCATCATCATCACCATCAGCCTGGCTACGCCCACTGCAGGGCAAAAGCCCCTCCCATACTTCTCCAACTATCCCGGTAATGTACTAATTGTGGCCATGTTGTCCCTGAAAACTTTTTAATGTCATCCGCCCACCTAACTTTCTGCCGCCCCCTGCTACGCTTCCCTTCTCTTGGAATCCAGTCCGTAACCATTAATGACCATCGGTTATCTTCCCTCCTCATTACAAGTCCTGCCCATGCGTATTTCTTTTCTTGATTTCAAATAAGATGTCATTAAATCGCATTTGTTCCCACACCCAATCTGCTCTTATCCCTTAACGTTACACCCATCACTCTTCTTTCTATAGCTCGTTGCGTCGTCCTCGATTTAAGTAAAACCCCTTTCTTAAGCCTCCAGGTTTCTGCCCCGTATGTGAATACTGGTAAGATACAGCTGTTATACACTTTTCTCTTGAGGGATAATGGCAACCTGCTGTTCATGATCGGGGAGTGTCTCTGAGAATTCCTGCCAAATGCACTCAAGACCATTTTTATTCTTCTCATTATTTCAGTCTCATGATCCGGATCCGCGGTCAGTACCTGACCTAAGTAGATGTATTCCCTTACTACTTCCAGTGCCTCGCTACCTATTGTAAATTGCTGTTCTCTTCCGAGACTGTTAAACATTACTTTAGTTTTCTGCAGATTAATTTTTAGACCCACCCTTCTGCTTTGCCTCTCCAGGTCATTGAGCATGCATTGCAATTGGTCCCCTGAGTTACTAAGCAAGGCAATATCATCAGCGAATCGCAAGTTACTAAGGTATTCTCCATTAACTCTTATCCCCAATTCTTCCCAATCCAGGTCTCTGAATACCTCCTGTAAACACGCTGTGAATAGCATTGAAGAGAACATATCCCCCTTTGTTGCTTTCTTTATGTTTATTTTATGTTAGTTTGTTGCTTTCTTTATGGAGGTGGTGGTACAAACTTTATTTTTTCTTTATGGAGGACTACGGTGGCTGTGGAGCCGCTATAGATATCTTTCAGTATTTTTACATACGGCTCATCTACACCCTGATTTCCTAATGCCTCCATGACTGCTGAGGTTCCGACTGAATCAAACGCTTTGTCGTAATCAGTGAAAGCTATATATAAGGCTTGGTTATATTCCGCATATTTCACTATCACCGGAGTAATAGTGTGAATATTGTCTATTGTTGAGTAGCCTTTACGAAATCTTCTTGGTCCTTTGGTTTACAGAAGCCTAAGGTGTTGCTGATTCTATTTGGGATTACCTTTGTAAATACTTTGTAGGCAATGGGCAGTAAGCTGATTGGTCTATAAATTTTCAAGTCTTTGGCGTCCCCTTTCTTATGGATCAAGATTATGTTGGCGTTCTTCCAAATTTCGGTGCGCTCAAAGTAATGAGGCATTGCGTATGCAGAATGGCCAGTTTTTCTTGAACAACCTGCCCACCATCAGTCGTAAGGCTTTCTTTACTTTATCCGGCGTTACTTGTGGGATGTCAAGTTCCTCTAGACAATTTTTTCTTCCATTATCGTCGTGGGTGCCACTGGTAATGTATAAATCACTACAGAACTCCTCAGCCACTTGAACTATCCGATCCATATTAGTAATGGTATTGCCGGCTTTGTCTCTTAACGCATACATCTGAGGCTTGCCTATTCCTAGTTTCTTCACTGCTTTTAGGCTTCCTTCGTTCCTGAGAGCATGCTCAATTCTATCCATATTATACTTCCTTATGTCAGCTGTCTTACTCTTGTTGATTAACTTGGAAAGTTCTGCCAGCTATATTCTAGCTGTAGGGTTAGAGGCTTTCATAGGTTTTCAGTGGCGTTTCCTAATCAGATATTTCGTATCCTGTGATAGCTTACCAGTATCCTGTCTAACCAAGTTATCACCGACTTCTATTACACACTCCCAATGATTCCCATAAGATTGTCGTTCATTGCATCCACATTAAGGTCCTCTTCCTGAGTTAAAGCCGAATACCTATTCTGTAGCTTGATCCGGAATTCCTCCATTTTCCCTCTTACCGCTTACTCATTGGTCGGCTTCTTAAGTACCAGTTTCTTCCGTTCCCTCCTCAAGTCTAGGCTAATTCGATTTCTTACCTTCCTATGGTCACTACAGCGCACCTTGCCGAGCACGTCCACATCTTGTATGATGCCAAGGTTAGCGCAGAGTATGAAGTCCATTTCGTTTCTGGTCTCGCCATTCGGGCTCCTCCACGTCCACTTTCGGCTACCCCGCTTGTGGAAGAAGGTATTCTTTATCCGCATATTATTCCGTTCTGCAAACTCTACTAAGAACTTTCCCCTGCTATTCCTAGAAGTTATGCCATATTTTCCCGCTGATTTGTCTCCAGCCTGCTTCATGCCTACCCTGGCATTGAAGTCGCCCATCAGTATAGCGTATTTTGTTTTCGATTTACCCATCGCCGATTCCACGTCTTCATAGAAGCTTTAGAATTGCTAGTCCTCATGACTGGATGTAGGGGCGTAGATCCGTACGGCCTTCAATTTGTTCCGAATCGAGAAATACGCAAAGTAAAATTAGCCCGTCAACATAGCTTTCATAGATTAAAGAAAGAGATTTGATTCTGTAGAGATACTAGCAGTCATAGAGGCATTACTTAATCAAGGAGTACAGGAGTCTTACATAAATATCTAGGAAAATATCTACAGGGATTCCACAGCTACCTTAATTATCCGCAAGAAAAGTAGAGAGATACCGATATAGAATATACTTAGACAAGGAGACATAGCCTCTCCAATGCTATTCACTGCGTGCTTGGTAGAATTATTAACGCTATTATACTAGGAAGGCATAGGAGTGAGGTTTAATGGCGAATATTTCAGCAACCTTCGGTCTTGTTCGGCAACACTGGGGACGAGTTACAACAAATGACTGAGAACCTTAACAGAGGGAGTATGAAAGTTGGGCTGAAGATTAATATGCAGAATACAAAGATAATGATTACTAGCCGGGCAATTATACAGGATTACGAGATCGCCAGTCAGCCTCTAGAGTCTGTGAAGGAATATGTTTACTTAGGTCAATTACTCATAAGGGACCCTGATCATGAGATGGAAATTTACAGAAGTATAAAAATGGGTTGGATTGCATACGCCAGGCATTGCCAGATCCTGACTGGGTGCTTACCACTATCATTGAAAAGAAAGGTGTACAATCACTGCATTCTGCCGGTGCTAACATATGAGCAGAAACATGGAGGCTGACGAAGAAGGTCGAGAACAAGGCAAGGAACGGGCAAACAGCAATGGAACGAAGAATGTTAGGCGTAACGTTAAGAGAGAGGAAGAGACGGGTGTGGATCAGAGAGCAAATGATATCCGATAGCCGATATCTAATTGACATAAAGAGAAAAAAAAATGGAGCTGGACAGGCCATGTAATGCGTAGGATAGAAAAGCAGTGGACCATTAGAGTTACAGAATGGGTGCCAAGAGAAGGGAAGCGAAGTTGAGGACGGCAGAAAACAAGGTGGGGTGATGAAATTATAAGATTTGATGGCGCAAGTTGTAATGAATTGGCTCAGTACAGGAGCGATTTTAGATCGCAGGGAGATGCCTTCGTTGTGCAGTGGACATAAAATAGGCTGATGATGATTTTGATTAATAAATGGAATATCATACATCCACCCGTTCGTAGCAATTGCTGATTATGAATTGAGTATGATGTTGAATTCACACAGTTTTTTTTTTCATATGTGGCTTTTGAGTTCTCTGGAAAGGCTTCTAATGTGGTAACTGTATGCCTTTTCAGTAAAGTATTTAGTGCAGTGCGACGTGTTTGGCGTCTTGGAATAGCGTACAAAACCTATTGCATTTTCCGATTTGCCTATTGTGTTCTGTGTACGCGGTGCCCAGCTGCAGCTTGCGTGTTGCGTTTAGAACGCAGTGGCAGGACGTGAATTTATTATTTAACTTGTAACGAAGAACTGGCAGTCTGCCGGGTGCATCACCAGCGTTAACGCCCGGGGTAGGCTATGGCTTCCCACTAGGCAGAACCTCCTCACCGAGTTTTACGTCTCCCTTCTTGCGTACCCTATCAATAAACACCGTGAAAATTTGTGGAGGTTCAGATTGCGACTCCATCAATGCTGGAACTTCGAAGCCGAATCTTTCAATCATTTCGGCGCATGCCTGACGATCCAGCCAATAGCCTTCTCGGACCATGCGGGAAGATCCAGTCCAGCAAGTTTCAGCCATGGCACCTCCTCTTATCGGTTCCGGCGTACAGCGTCAGCGGGATCCTGAGATTTTCGTGGGTATCGGAGATCACGACATCGAGGAATAGCTCGAAAAGTAGTCAGCGCACACAACCACTGTGACAATACAGCATAGCTCAATAACGTAATTTTCTACGAGCAACGTTGCACATATGTGGTATAGAAACCACGAATCCGACATTGGTTGCACCACCACATCGGTTGCACCACCACATTGTTGGACAGCATCGACCCCAGTTCACACGCGCCACTCCAGCAGCGTCCTTATCGTGTCCCAGGTTCTGAACGCCAAGTCATCGATGAACAAGTCAGCGATATGGTTATACGTGGCGTGATTCAGCTGTCCAATAGCCCGTGGGCATCGCCAATCATCCTCGTAAAGAAGAAAGATGGCCACTTTTCGCCTCTGTGTTCATTACAGACAACTTAACAAAATTACTTACAAAAACGTATATACCCCACCGCGCATAGACGATGCTCTTGACTGTTTGCAAAGCGCCGAGTTCTTTTCCTCTTTGGACTTGCGGTCCGGATATTGGCAAAGACCCCTTCGACACTGCCTTTGTCACACCGGATGGATTACACGAGTTTTCTGTCATGTCGCTTGGGCTATGTAATGCGCCCGCTACTCTCGAGCGCATAATGGACATTCTTGCACGGTCTCAAGTGGCACACACACGTGTTTGTGCTGCCTAGGTAATGTCGTTCTCTTGTCATATGATTTCTGACTCACCTCCAACGACTAAGAGGTATAAGCTGTCTTGCCAAGGCTGGCCTGCAGCTTAACCTCAAAAGAATGCTTTTTTGCTGCTCGCTAGCTTACCATCTAAAGCCACTGGTACCCAAAGAAGGCCTGCTTCCAGATCCGGCACAATTCCGTGAAGGAGTTCTCCAAGCCCACTAAACTGAAGACACTACTTAGCTGCGTCGGCCTCTGCTCCTAGTTTCGCCGCTTTAGGAAAAACTTCGCTACGATGATCGCTCCTTTGACGAGACTTCCGGCTGGATACAAGGCCCTATCCGCTTGGTCGAAAGCCTGTGATGTCGCATTCACAGCCCGGCACCATCTGCTCACTTCACCTTCTATTCTGCGTCACTCTGACTCCTCTGCCTCAAGTGAAGTCCATGCTCATGCTCACAAAATGTAGATGCCAGTGGAGTCGGCCTTGGGGCGGTTCTCGCCCAATGAAGACGTGATCGTGATGAATACGTCGTTGCTTATGCTAGCCGCATGCTCACGAAAGCAGAGCTAAACTACTCCGTTATCGAAAATGAGTGTTTAGCCATACTCTGGGCTATTAACAAAATTTCGGTCACCAATTAGGTCACCAATTTGATGTAGTAACGGACGATCACACACTGTGATAGCTCTCTTCATTGAAAAACCGCTCTGTCCATCTCGCATGCTGAGCGCTCTGCTTCTCTGCTTGCAACAAAAGATCCGGGTCGTGCACCCGTCGGTACGCAAGCAAACCGGTGCTGACTTTGTCTTTCGGGAAATGATGAAATTATACATTGCTGTCCCTCCACCGCGATGACGCCAGTAATAGTACACGTCGAAATGCTTTCGACTGTCTTGTTCGTCGTGGCATCACCACACTTTGAGAACTAATCGCAGGGTGGGGGGTGTCATTATAGGAGTCCCTCTTGCGCTTCAAGCCTGTACCTGGATAGGCGTGTTCTCGACACGGCCACTAGGCGGCGAGCGATTACTTGGAGTCACGAAGACGGGGCGGGATAGGAAGGGACGCACGCATAACGCGCAGTGCGTGTGCCTGAGTAATTGTTGTGAATACATCTGGACGTAGACTCCGAGTCAAAAATAAAGCATTTACAAATAACGGCCTATGGATTAATTGTATCTTTCGTTATATTAGATGCTTGGCACGCGCAGTTTTAAGTTATTATCTGAATACACAACAAAGTTCAAATAAGAATGACGCGATGTCGGGAAACTGCGCCGCCCTCTTCCTTGAGTACATGTATACGTTCGCATGTCGGCTAGATTCGTGTGCTCTTGCATAGAGATTGCCTACAGGGTAAATATAACGTTTCTACTTCGTAGCGGGCTCGCTAACCGGTCATGCCTTTCGATTTTTGCTTCCCAATGGCTGGCACTGCAAATAGCACGCCTCTCCTGTTGCGTGTAGCTACGGGCTTCTTCAGATTACCCCTGTTACTGTTATTAGGGTATTTATGGCAGCACTGGAGTTGTTCCAAAGTTTCAAGGAGTACTGGGTGTCCTTCCGGCGATGTGTGATACCCTGATTTCTGGGGTTTTACGTGCCAAAACCACGATTTGATTATAAGGCACGCCGTAGTAGGGGACTCCGGATTAATTTAGACCACCTGGGCTTCTTTAACGTCCACCTAAATCCAAGTACACGGGTGTTTTCGTACCGCGACGTCATGCTTAGCAGTGCAACACCACAGCCAATAAACAACCGCGGCGCCTAGATGTGGGATACCCTAACCGTATCAAGAAGTCGAGAGCTCAAGACCCCTTTTCACCGCCAATGGAGTCTGCTTTATTTATCAGCCTTGTTCTGTCCTGTTACAGCGTGTCTTTCGATGTCCCGAAGATGCACAGTGCGTATACGAAAGACGCCGCCATGGCGGGCTACCAAGTATACTCGACTACCTGAGGTCGTTCAAGTGCATACAAAGTATGGGTCACAAGTATTGTTGCATTCCGCTCTTTCGGAATGCGGACGCAAATCGAGCTCGCGAATCGCACCTTCAACCTTGTATTAAGCAGGAGAATGTTACAGCCACTGAGTCACAGCAGCGGATAGCGCCTAGTTCCCCAAAATAGGATAACGACAAGCCTATCTCCAACCATCTTGTCATATCATGGCTCATGCCATTCACACTGGTTCGCAGTACTACACAGAAACGAGGCAGCCAGAAATAAATTGTGCATAGATGAACAATCAACAAACAAAGAAAGGGTATTCAACACAAGACAAGTGAAATGTCTGTTATGTATCTTTTTTCAGTAAGATCCTGCGTTTTGTACACAATATAAGTCTTATAATGCGCACCTATTATTTCCTTGCCACAACATGTAAGCAACGAGTCACAATTCACTTCATTGGTCGGGGTGAGGTCTCTGGCACGTCTCGAATAGCGCAACCGTGGTTTGGGATATTCAGTAGCGGAAGTTAGCCTTGAAACCATACTTTGCCCCACGCGCGCGACAAACGCCTGGGGAAAGCATGGCCTAGGTGAGCGACGTCTGGCATTGTGACCCCCAAATTACCGATGCCCCAGAGCTGGGCAACGGCCTATCAGCTGGCAAGGCGAAAGAAAACAACCTAAATGAGTGAGCTACAGCCCCTGCGTCACTCGAACAATGAAGGAACAATGGCTGCGCGCATTACGTTTCCACGAGGAAACTGGGGGTTTGAGCGAGAAATTCATGCGTAAACCACGCTATAAAGATTTCGAAGACTAGAATGGCCGCAACATCAGGCTTCGCGTGTTGTTTAACCGTATATGTTATAAACAGGACAACTAAAAAAACTTGATTAATGAAAAGGTCTTAACTAATTGAATCCTGCAATTGGCCTACACATAACGTGTACGGGAGTCCTTGAAATTCAGCTGCTGTGCGAGGTTCTGTCTATATGTGACTGACTATTTCTAAAGAACCTGTTCCCAAGAAACAAGATGACTCATCTTGAACCACGGCAATAGGTTCAGAAAATAACGTTTTTCTCCTGTGTCTGTTGTCGAACAATACATTTACATATAATACAGGTATCAGCTTTCTGATATGTACACAAACATATAATTTCATGCGTCTATAGTTAGACGATTGGTGTAAATTGGCACCTACAATTTGGGCCGCACAATTAGCTTCTGCGTTAACCCCGAGGCTGACGGAAGCTATTCAACATCGTTAACCTTCTGTGTAACATGTACATCTTATTTCTGCGACTTATGGACAGTAACGGTGAAGGCAGCTGAGTTGCTTACGAGGGTGTGTGAGACGATGTCTTTCGCGAGGTATCAAGTCGCCTCTTTCTGCCGGTTTATTTTCTCTGCCTGTCCTATGTAAGCAGCGCCGTTCACGTTGAGGAAGCCGACAAGATTGGGACCAACGGTAGCTCGCCACGGTGCTCCTTGGGAAGACATTCCACGCGTTCCTTGCGACGTTATGCTACACCCTCCCTGAAGATAGCAGTCGCTTGCGCCGCCCCCTTTGCGCTGTGCCCGGAGGGGGCAATGTGTCTGACGCCACAAAGCCGCTTGTGTCGTCTTTGCTTCCGGGACTTTGGTCTCTGCCTGAGAGCGTAATTAGGCGCATGCGGACGCATCTGTCTCACGATTATTTTTGTTCTTCAGAAGAGTTCTCTTTGCGCCGGCGAGATCGGCTTCTATCGGTGGGACCGCCGTCTGAGGCTCCCATTAAACCCTCCTCTGTCTTGTACCACGTGCCCCTTTCATCTCGCGCTTTCAGAGCTTATATAGACTTTTGCTGAGCCTGCTGCGAGAGAGAAAACGATGTGCTCTTAGCAGTTGCCCGTGTTTCGGCAAAAATCACAACACGTTTCTTCTCCCGGGACCGATGAATATTCTGCTGCGGGCGCCGTTCGAATGCAAGCACCGCGGTTTTGTGTAGCCGTTGCATCCGCGCGGCTAGCTAGATTTGTGTGCTGTTGTAAATAGCACTCGGACGGGGCGCATACACAAATGGCCGCCTGTGGTGCTCTGGTCTTTAGCACTCTGCGTTTGTCTTAAGAGCCGCACACACTGTTGGGAGAGAGAGATAAATGCAAAAGAAAGATAGGGAGGTTAGCCATAGAGTATCTCCTGTTGGCTACCCTGTACTGGGGGAGGGGCAAAGGGATGCAACAGGTGAGAGAAAGAAAAGGATAAAAAAATAAAAAATAATGGAAAACACACACACACACACACACACACACACACACACACACACACACACACACACACACACACACACACACACACACACACACGCACACACGATACATACGAACTGTTTCTGTGGGCACTGTCACGCAGCCTGCAAAGGCGTTCCCAGTGTTACGCAGTGTCACGGTACAATTCTACGTCACACAGTGTACAGTCACAATTTGTCAGAAAGCCCTGTGTCTTTTTAGTACCGCAGCAGCGCCTTCATATCGGATCGCGCTGGTGTTCGCGTAGGCCAGTTTCCAATCACGTTGTTTTCTGTTATTGGGCGCTTGTCCAGTTTGTCTAGGGTGGCTGAGAGGACTGCCCTTTGGTGGTTGAAACGAGGGCACACACAAAGAAGGTGCGCGATTGTTGCATTGCACCCGCAGAAGTTTCAAAGTGGGCTGTTGGCCATTCCGATAAGAAAAAAAAATTAAATTATGGGGTTTTACGTGCCAAAAACACTTTCTGATTATGAGGCACGCCGTAGTGGAAGGCTCCGAAAATTTCGACCACCTGGGTATCTTTAACGTGCACCTAAATCTAAGTACACGGGTGTTTTCGCATTTCGCCCCCATTGAAATGCGGCCGCCATGGCTGGGATTCGATCCCGCGACCTCCGTGCTCAGCAGCCCAACACCATAGCCACTGAGCAACCACAGCGGGTTCCGATAAGAAAGGAGTACGATTTTGAATATGCTACTCCAAGCTAAAGACGTACTAGAAGGGTGCAGTTACGTCGTGGAACTTAGTACGTCGTGGAGTTATGTCGTGGAAAAGTAATACAAGTATACGAGTGCAAAAAGAATGCGCTAAATAGCACAATTAATTAGGGTGATACGCAAAAACAAAGATTATTATTTAACATACTGTTAGTCCCACTGGGACTGTTACAGGAGTGGATTTATCAGAAAGATACAGGAATACTGTACAGTACAGTAATAGACCAGTTACACATCAAGCGGGCAACAATACAAACAGTATACAGTACAGTACAGTAATACGCCAGTTACACACCGTGTGGGCAACACAATATGAATACAGTCTGAACATGATCGTCAGGTGTGGATTGTTGACAAGACTGACGAGGCTGCGAGCTCAGCGAACTTTTTTAAGGAATCCTGCGCAGTTATAGATTTATCTAGCCCGTTCCATTCTCTTATGGCTCGAGGGAAAAAGGAAAAGTAATGTGTGTTGTTAGCACAAGAGTATTCATTAATCGTAAAGTCATGCTTGTGATAAGTGATAAGATAAAGTGATTGTTAGGATAACGTCAAGTGGGCTATGAGGGACGTCATAGTAGAGGATTCTGGAATAATTTTGACGGCAAAGGATTTTTTCCAACGCGAACCTAAATCCATGTGCACGAGTATTCTTGCAGGTTGCCTCCATAGAAAAGTGGCTGGAAATCGTACCCGTGACCTGGTACGCAGTAGCAGTACGCGAGAGCCAAAAATGCACCCACAGACATACAGATCGATGCATGTTTATTTCACATTTTTAAATTCATCGTGACAACTTTAGCGGCTACATCATTCAGTTAAGCGGCAGGGGTGCGTATACAGAAGTCGTTGGCGTAGTCTCTGTGTGACAGAGTACGTCCGCACTACAGGCAGGCTCATTAGAGGTGCCTCTCGTCCTCACTGTACCTCGCTTCGGCAACCCGTGCGCAGTGCTCTCACCAGCACTCCGGGCTTCGAGCCTCGTCGTATTGGCGCATTGGCCGCACGTAGAGCGCATGGCACTGGCGCAACTCCGTCAGCAGGGCAGCAGGAAGGTGAGCTTCGCTGCCTGACGGGGCCACCTTTGAAATCGGCCGAGGTAAGTTGTTTTCTTCAATATTTGACATTATCGCTACTATGGCCGACATGATGGTGCCAGGTGCCTTCGTTGAGGTTGGGCTGTATGTTTTTTGGAATATATTATGTTCCAGCGATTCCTCTATTGCTGAAAAATAACTTGTATGTCATAGATAAGACTGAAAGAGCAGCACAGCTTGGGCACGGTAATACACCGCAAGCAAACTCGTGCACAATGCAACTACGACCCGCTTAAATTTTTACCTTTTGATTCTTGGAACGATTAACGCATTAACGAGCAATACATCTTTCACCATTTGAGAGAATCTTGGTGGGCGACTGTTCCTGCAGATGCAAACTAAGCACGAGAAGTACCACTAGAACTTCTTTGTTCACGGCATATTTCACTGGCCATCCACTTTAATATGCAGCTCCACAGAGCTTATGAGCTTCAACGACTGCCGGCCCACTGAACTGTAGTATCAGTAGTGCCATAAGATATCTGTCATTGTGCTTTGCGTCCGCCAGGCAGAAAAGTGCGAAATTCACTTGTTGGGAATAACTTTCCAAACCGATGTTACAACAAGGCACAGGACGATGCAATAATTTTCACAAGGACACAGCGATATACTTTGTGTTGCCCTTGTGTCACATTGCAAAATCTGCTTTTTAACAAGAGTGAGTGAGGGATTTATTCTGATGAACCTCGAAACATTGGCAACTATTGTTTCACCGGCTGCTCCTTGAATAACCAAGAAGTACCATTTAGCCCAACTGAGCGCGCAAATTTTAGACTCTCAAGAAATTTCAGGACGAAGAAACAAGGCCAATATGACATAGTATTTAAAACATAAAAGGTGGGTAACTACAGTTGCCGGGCGGTTGCGTTTCTGCAGCACACCGGAAACTCGAGAAGGTCTTGCTGTGGGCGTCTCCAGGCTCCGGAACAAGCTGCATTCAAGTTGGGTGCGGCCCACTTTATTCTGACGGTGACTGCATATTGCTGTGGTAACAAGCCCCATGTGCGAAATCACTAAGTATGCGTAAGAGAGAACAACGAATGAACGGGCGATCGAACGAAGGAAAAGAACTAATGGACAAAAAATAATAAGGAACGAAAGAATATCGACCGATAAGACTGAGTAGCTTAGGAAGACATTTCAGATTAATGGCAGGCACGTAGATGGGCGCACAAGGAGAGAGCAGAGGGAGCACGGACGCGCATGAGGGTGATTATTTAATGGCTAGCGTTTTTTCGCGACCGCGCTTTCCAGCTATTTGTCACGTCTCGAACATTGCTACATGAATGAGCTTGGTGCCTTAGGACATGGACGTCTTATGTATCCTTCATCAAGCGAGTGCTACGGGAAATATTGACTGGGGTCAGTCTTCTCTTGAAACAAACGGAATACAACAGTGGAAGGAGGAAAGCCTTGCTTGGTCCGTGCTGCGCGCCATATAGTTTATGACAAGGAGGACACATACTATGGCAAAAAGCCGAAAATTTTCGAGATGGTTTCAATTGCTATCGGCAGCGGACCTCGGTAAGTATGAAATAAACACTGAATAATCAATCAATCGTTCTGATAATTGGCCCTTTATTCATGCTGTATGCAACTTCTGTACGTGGAATATCCGTGGATATGTTAGCTAGCGCCGCTCATGGCTAATGTAGCGGTCATAGAAATTCCCACGGGCGCCTGCGACAAAAAGGGTGTTCGGCGTCTTGTACACTGACGCCGAAGGCATTGGACGGCAGGGGTAGCTTGATTGGTAAAGCACCACACTAATAACGCTGCCACGTGCGGCAAGTTATCCTTTCATCCACTTTCATTTCCATTGTAGTACCTTGCAAGCTCCTATTTGATGCATTGCGTAAGGGGGGCTAGTACAATAATATGGAAGCGCAATAACAAGAAACTTGGGACAAGCTGTATACCAACAATACAGATATCAATAAATATGCGGACAAAATTACAGGCATAAATTTGCACGTTTCAGCTAAAAACACAATGTAAGATACAAGGGCTATCTCAAGCTACATGTTAAAGAAAAGAAAATAACGCGGGAACTTTCAAACAGATATGATAAGTAAGAGAACTAAGTGACCAGTAAACAGACCAAGAATATTCGACACAAAGTGCTCACGGCTATTTCATGTTGAACAATGCAAATGAACAGTGAAAACGTGCGCATCAAGAAAAACCAATGAAGACTTCTGATATATGTCATCCTGTGATGTGCATGGTTAGATTCTGGCGGATTTTTTCACAACCAGATTCGGCGACGACGAAACCTATAGAAGGCCATTCCGAAGGCGGATAGAGCGTGGGAGCGCTGATGAATTGAATGTGACCGTCGTGTAGTAGATATGCACGAAGCTGAGATGATTATGCAATCTGCATGATGTGCAAGATGGGGACAGACAGATATGAAGTAGAAAACCTGACGCTATAAGCATATTTGTGAAACAAGCACAAAAGCGCGATATCATGACGGATACCTAAAGATGGCAGTGAAAGAACACGCTTCATTGCAATTATACTAGAGTGATAAACATATTATTGGGACACAAAATCAACGGACATATTCTGCACAGATTCCAGAAGGTTAATTATATTATTGTGATACGGTGACGAGTTTGGAGCTGCATATCAATCTGTGGGCGGGCAACTGTTTCAAAAGCCAAGTTACAGTGTTAGCCGGGAAGTTGCGGAAGTTTCAGCGTAGATATTTTAAAGATCTAGAAGCATTAGCCCAGACAATTGTCCATTTTCTGATTATGAGGCACACCGTAGTGGAGGATTCCGGAAATTTCGACCACCTGGGGTTCTTTAACGTGCACGTAACTCTAAGCACACGGGTGTTTTCGCATTTCGCCCCCATAGATATGCGGCCGCCCTGGCCAGGCTTAGATCCCGCGACATCGTGCTTAGCAGCCCAACACCATAGCCACTGAGCCACCACGGCGGGTTTTTCTGGGAGCTATTGTTTACCAGAATTTCTTTGGATTACTGTCAAGATACAGAGCAGATCTTGGGAAATGTTTCGCAGCGTGAATAGCTGAACATTAATTCTTTAGGCATTCCTCATGTTTTCCCCAGGCTGTAGGGTGAGGACACGTCTAGCAGTTTTGCATAATCGTTTCATACTATTTAATTGTTGGTGAAAGGACCAGCGGTTGGATTCGGTGTTCTTAATTTTAATATCGGCTATTTACTGGTTCACCAATGCGCACAATTTGTTATGGAATAGGGACACATTTTCATCAACTTATCTACTGTGAAACGAAGGAAGTAATTCAAGGTTACAGAATTAAGTTCTTCGTTAATCCTGTTATAATTGACTTTGTTGGAGCCAAGCATTAGCTTGGTTGTGGCACCTGTGGTGGAAAATGGTAAAGTACGTGTGATTTGAAGTAAGTTATGCTAACAGAAACCATCCAGGTATGCTATTTGCTTTACAGCTTCAGGGGCATTTCTCTAGATTAGGTCGAATATGTTGGAGCTACGGGTAGGCTGATTTACAGTCTGGTACGGGTGTACGGGACAAAGTTAGCCCAATGAATGCTGCTGACGTATGACAAGGGGAAGACAGCTGTGATACATCGATAAGTGAAAAATTGGTGTTGCCGAATAAATGACGGCGGTCACCCCGACAAACTTCAATAGTTTCATGAATGCAGTACCGCAGATCACAAACCGAAGTAGGGCTAAAGTCAGATGGGTGGTAACAGACGCCAATCATCGCATTTATCTAATGGCATAAGCGAACAGGCCCCACAACTTCTAATTCCATACATGAAGTGACCTGACGTGACTGCGCTATTTGGCAAGTACGAATATAGATGCTGCTATTTACGTAGCTATTTTATTGCGTAAGAATTCAGCACGGATTGGCCTCCCTGGTGCAACGTTCAGCCACTACCTCCCTCATGACTCCTACAATTAAGCCATGACTCTCGGTCCCCAGCAGCTACGAAGCACCTGTCCAAGGCGGCGGTCAGATCTGCAACGCAGCAGGAGGTGCTAAGAATCTCTGGACCCGGACAGGGCGCCACGGGAAACTGACCCTGTGAACCTTTAACATACCAACTCTCTCGAGTGAGGCTAACATATCAGGACTCTTTTAGGAACCATCACACACCATTTGGGATATCATTGCCCTTAGTGACTTTAGAAGAACTGGCGAGGCCTATACAGTGCTGACTAATGGCCACGTCCTCTGCTATAAAAGGCTCCCAGATAGGAAGTTATATGGGTAGGATTCCTAATACATAAGGACATAGGGGGCAACATTGGCGAATTCTGCACCATTAATTATAGGGTAGCAGTAGTTGTAACAAAATTTAAAAAGAGGTGCAGATTAAAGGTGGTACAAGCCTACGCTCCAACCTCCAGTCATTATGATGATGCTGAAGTAGATCAGTTTTATGCAGACGTAGATTTAGCCACGAGAAAAGTGCAAACTCAGTATACTGTAGTAATGGGCGACTACAGTGCAAAAGTAGGGAAAAGCAGGCTGGTGAAAGAGCAATTGGAAACTATGGCATCGACTCTAGAAACACTAGAGACATGTTGCTTGAATTCGTGGAAAAGAATAGGCTACGAATAATGAACACCCTCTTGTGAAAGCGTAGCAACAAAACGTGGACTTGGAAAAGCCCTAATGGCGAAACAAGGAATGAAATTGATTTCGTACTTTCTGCTGATCCCAGCATAGTGCAAGATGTAGATCTGTTAGGTAGGGTAAAGTGCAGTGATCATAAGTTAGTGAGGTCTAGGATTCACCTGAATTCGAAGAGAGAAAATGTAAAATTGGTCAAGAAGAAACAGGCCAAACTAGACAGAGTAAGGATAAAAGGGGACCAATTCAGGCTGGTACTTGCAAATAAATATGCAGCCTTAGAACAGCGAGATGTAGATAACATAGAGGTAATGAACAAAACTGCAACTAGGCTGGCTTCAGAAGTACCACTTGAAGTGGGAAGCAATCCACCAAAGCAACCAGTAGATAAGCTCTCTGAAGCAACGAAGGACCTAATAAAAAAACGACCAAGAATAAAACAGTCCAACTCGAGAAATGATATCCGAAACTATGACGTAAGAAAGACTGAGGAAGCAGTAATAAATGCGCATAACATGAAATCAGCCAGAAGAAACCTTGGGATAGGAGAAGCCAAGGTGTATACACTGAAAGAGAAGCAAGGTAATATCATCAGCAATTTCGACGACATAGTAAAAGCAGTGGAAGAATTCTAAACTGACCTTTACAATATGAAGAGCAGCCACAACACCCCCTTTTAAAACTGTAATGAACAGGTTACAGAGGCTCCTTCTATAACTTGCGACGAAGTTAGAAGGGCGTTAGGAGACATGAAACGAGGAAAGGAGGTAGGTGAAGATGGAATAACATTCGATTTAACCAAAGATGGAGGAGACATCATGCTTGAAAAGATTGCGGCCCTTTATACGAAATGTCTCACGACTTCAAGGGTGCCAGAGAACTGGAAGAATGTCAACATTATACTAATTGCAAAAAAGAAGACGTTAAAGAATTGAAAAATTATAGGCCCATTAGCTTACTTCCAATATTCTCTAAGATATTCAGCAAGGTAATCAACAATACAATAAGGGCAACACAGGACTTTAGTTAACCAAGGGAAAACGCAGGTTTCAGGAAGGGATACTTTACAATGGATCACATCCACGTCATTAATCAGGTATTGAAGAAATCTGCAATGTGCAATCAGCCTATACATATGGCTTTCATAGATTACGAAATGGCATTTGGCTCAGTAGAGCTACCAGCAGTCATAGAGACAGTTGCCTCCCCATACAGGAGGCTTATGTAAAGATTTTGGAAAACAGCTACAAAGATTCCACAGCTACCCTAATTCTCCATAAGATAATTAAGAAGATAGCTTTAAAGAAAGGGGTCAGACAAGGAGACACAATCTCTCCAATATTATTCACTGCGTGCTTGGAAGAAGTATTCAAGCTATTAAATTGGGACGGCTTATGGGTAAAAATTAACAGCGAATGTCTCAGCAACCTTCGCTTTGCAGATGACATTTTCCTATTCAGCAACACTGGGGACAACTTACAACAAATGGTTGAGGACCTTAGCAGAGAGATTCTAAGAGTGGGGTTGAAGAATAGTGTGCAGGAAAAAAAATATAATGATCAGTAGTCTGGCAAGGGAACAAGAGTTCAGGGTCGCCAGTCAGCCTCTAGAGTCTGTGAAGGAATACGTTTACCTAGGACAATTACCCACAGGAGACCCTGATCATGAAAAGGAAATTTACAGAAGAATAAAATTGGGTCGGAGCGCATGCGGCAGACCTACTCCGATCCTTACTGGAAGCTTAGCATTATCACTAAAAAGGAAGGTGTAAAATCAATGCATTCTACTGGTGCTAAGATATGGGGCAGAAACTTGTAGATTGAGAAAGAAGCTCGACAGCAAGTTAAGGACCGGATGAAGAGCGATGGAACGAAGAATGCTAAGCGTAACTTTAAGAGACGGGAAGAGAGCGGTGTGGATCAGAGAGCAAACGAGTATAGCCGATATTCCAATCGGCATGAACAGGAAGAAATGGAGCTGGGCAGGCCATGTGTTGCGCATTTTAGGTAACTGGTGGACTGTTAGGGTTACAGAATGTGTGCCAAGAGAAGGAAAGCGCAGTCCAGGACGGCAAAAAAACTAGGTGAAGTGATGAAATTAAGAAATTCGGAGGTGCAAGTTGGAATCGATTGGCGTAGCACAGGGGTAATTGGAGATCGGAGGGAGAGGTCTTCGCCTTACAGGACTTTAAATAGGTTGATAATGATGATGATTCCTTGGCGAGTACCCTAGCAAAATATGTCCTACGGTTGACGCCTTATATGTGCAAAAGAAGTGTACAATTGGTCATGTTACATGTAATCGTTATAATAGTACAATATTAGAGGATTGGTAGCGTTAAAGAACTCAGTGCCCTTCCACTCCGTGAAGAAAGATGACCAGCAAAGCGGTGCATGTGGGTCCCTTAATGGGGAATGGGACCTCCGCCACGGGTCGACCCGGTATTGCAGAATCTTTGGGATTGTGCCACGTACATTCTAAAAACTTTTACACCTTTTCGGGTCTATACTTGCCACAAAACAATTATCATAATCTGTCTTGCCCGCATTTCCTTTCTCAAACGCAGCGAGCCCGGTACTTCCATGTCACGAACGGCATGTGCGTTATCAGCATGACAGAACATTCTAGAGAGGCAAGTAACGAGCGCAGCGTTCTGAAAAAGGAAAACGCAAGCAAGACAGATGACAACTATTGTTGTGTGGCCAATATACACCCCAAAGCGTGTAACTGATTTTAGAATGTATGGAGAGTGCTTAACGGCTGCTTCACCTCTGCCGCAGGCCGGCCCGGCACTGCACAATCTTCGGGATCGGCCCACGTAGGGGGAGTGCTTAATGCCTGCTTCAACTCCGCCGCAGGCCGGCCTGGCATTTCACAATCTTTGGGATCCGCTGACGTATGGGGAGTGCTTAACGCCTGCTTCACCCCCGGCGGGGGCAGGCCCGGTGTAGGAAGGCTAAATAAGAGCAACGTCACCCTTATAAGTATGAACTACGCATGACCCACGGCGGCATTACTTTGTATATATATCCCGTTCATTCTTCCAATAAACTTGTTCATTGCCTGACCCCGACTCGCCCACATTGTGGCAGCGGTTCACTATCGCTATGTCGGCCCCGTAAACGCTGCTTTCCCCGTCGAAACCACTGGACCCGTCAGCAGACGCATGGCTTAGATGGAATACTTGGAAATGTGAGTTCACATTGTTCTCCACGGCTACCCAGTTAAGTAAGCAGCCCAAAGAAGTCCAAGCAGCAACGTTACTTGTAACAGTTGGAGAGGAGGGCAGAAAAGCTTACACCGCCTTCAAATTTGAAAATGAAGCGTATAGGAACAACGTCGACATTTTGCTTAAGAAACTTGAAGAATTCTACGAACCAGTGACAAATTTGACGTTTAATGTATTTCGTTTCGGGTCAAGAGACCAAAAGCAAGGGGAGTGGTTCAATGACTGGCTAACCGACCTCAGGCTTTTAGCAAAGAACTGCGAGTTCGTGGACCTAGAAGACCGTTTGCTCCGTAGCCGAATCATTTTGGGACTGCGGAACAAAATCTTACAGGCAAGGCTGATTTCCGAGAATCCGTCATACAGTAAGATTCTTGAAATTTGCCGGGCCCAGGAAGTGGGAAAAGAGCAATTTAAAGAAATCAGTGAAGGCGCAGAAATAGCACGTGCGACAGTAATTCAAGCAGTCACCACAGAAAGGAAACCGTGTGGTCATTGTGGCTATACTGCTCACCGTGCCGAAATATGCCCGGCTGAAGGAAAAACATGCAAAAAGTGTGGTGGGCGTAATCGCCTTGCTCAAGCATGCGACGACAAACCAGAGGCGGTGCGACGACAAACTAGAGGTGTTAAAAACGTGCTGGGCGAGGTACAAGCGGAAGAAGACGATTTCGTTTTACAAGCCCTGACTGTCAGTGCAGTCGAAGTGGCAGATCATTGAAGTGCAGCAGTCGACATTGAAGGCTGCAAGTTTACGTGCAAGCTAGACACAGGTCCTAACTGCTGCGTCATTTCAAACAAGGATGCTAAACTGCTGCCGAACAAGCCACAGCAAACCTGTCACGTCACATTGACCGCGTTTTTCGATTATAAACTAGTTCAGGAGGTGCTGCATTTCACTACTCATTCTACCAGTTCAACGTGGCAGCAACTGCATGTTGTGATTTGTTTTACTTAGTGCAGGCTTTGTACAGGGCGAGTTCACAGCATTCCCTGCACTTGGCCGAAAGGTAGTGCATGTTTATGCAGCAGGTGTGGTGCCGCTTCTGCACGAGCGAGGTGCAGAAATAAGTTTCATACAATAATTGCTAGAGGGAACTCTGACGTTAGTGTCCACAGGAGATCAAACAAGAACAGCTGTACCAGCATGGAAATTATGGGAAGTACATGGATTTGCCTAAACTTCGTCTGTTTGGCTTCAAACGGCTTTGTGACTTTGTAAACTAGTCATTTTCAACAATATACTGTGTAATAAAAATAAATAAACATTAAAATCGTCCGACGACAGGATTCAAACACAGGAACTCTAGAACAGAAGTCTGATATTGAAACCATTAAGCCATGGAGGCATGTAACGACAAGCGAGTGCAACGCCCTGATGAATTTATCGCGGGCATACCAGTGCCTTGAGACGCTTGGCGCCTTTCGATTTGGCCACCTGGACAAGCTCAATCGTTGCAATTATTAGCAATTGTGCGTGTTGGCGCCGTCTTCTGCACTTCGAAGAGTATAGACTGCGCTGAAATTAACGACAATAAGATTTATATAGCGTATAATATACGAAGCCACAAGAACGTCTGAATTCACAAGCACGAATATCAGACAAATCCATGTGCATCCCATCATTCCCATGGTGGTACGACTCCAGCACCAGAGTTCCCTCTAGTAATTATAGTAAGAAACTATGGCAGAAACAGGAGTAATAAACTCTGTTTTGCTGTCCCATAAATCTTACTGGTCATTAATTCCAAGTTTTAGTGCATTCACATGTTTAGTAGGCAATTGTGGTATTTTGCATAAATATTGCAAAGCCAACTGTGATGAATGTTCACTCTGGTAAATTGTTTATGATCGAGTAGCATAGACTACTGAAGCAATCTCTGGAAGGCAAGTTAAGTAATTTTCTTATTAGCAGCCTTTAAACAGCATTCGAGCATGACACATGCACCTCAGATATGCAGATAATATTTCCTTGACTCAGCAAGAAGCGATGCTTCATGTTCCACGAGGCTACTTCTATCAAAGCAGTATTGGTGCTCTCTAAAAGCTATGCCAATGCAGATGATCCAAATATTTTTCAGGGGCAACAGTTATGCCTGAAATCATGCTACATTAGTTTTTTTAAACACATGCTCTGACCATGTTAGAAGTGCTTCTTAAAATCCTCCTATTTATTAGACTAGTCATATATCTGTACACAGACTACTAATTAGGTCCCATGCTATATCATGATCTTGACAAAAACTTCACTTAGTAATACACATGCTGTGATAAGATTTGAGACCACATTGAGATGCTGAACAAGGTGAATTCATTATTTTTAAAATGAAGCTCCTGTTCTACCAAACGAGAAGAAAGGATACTGAGGGCCAAAATTTTTCTGAATCACAGCTGGAAGATGCCAGGGAAGGCACGTGGAAACTTATTTGTAATTTTCTATTTAAATGCAGAAATGATAAAGGGAAATGAAAATGGTCAAAAAAAACAACAACCAGGCATGGGGGGAGAACGAACCTACAGCCTTTGCATTAGGCATGCGATGCACCAACCACTGTGCCACCGAGGCAGCATTCAACCGTCCACAATGGCCCCTCAGATTGTCGACGCTCGAACACGGCCGTAGTACCACAGTGGTTAGTATATCACATGCGTAATGTGAAGGTTATGGGTCCGTTCCCTACTCACAGGTGGATATCTTTTAATCCACTTTCACTTACCTAGAATTTCACATTTCTATACTTCATATAAAAAACTTAAAATATGTTCCTGTATGCTTTCCTTGGCCTCATTATCTGCTGGCTTCTTCCAGTTCTGTTACTTCCAACACTTATACATATTCTAATCTGGTAAGTAAACAGTTTTGCATGATGCTGGAATGCAATATAAAACATTATTGCAGGGCCGTGTTATGTAGAATGCCTTACATTGCCCAGGCAAAGCGTATTAATGTCAATCTGAAAAAAAAATTCCCACTCAAGGCAGAAATGGTGTGTACTGCTGTGTGCAACAGGGCTTAACGAAAACAACTTGTTCAGAAATAAAGCCACCAAACAACAAGGAAATATGATAACTAGATGAAAATTTGTGCAGTTGCATGTTAAAAATTTAGCACAGCAACAGATGAAGACATAATGAAGGAAGCGCGAAGATGGTTTATTTTGGACACGCGAGGCAATATACTTGAAAGATGCATATGAGCTTACACGTGGAGAAATATTGTTTATGTAGCAGCTAAACTACGAACAGGCCTAGAGCACACTGATACAAGGTGTCGAGCATGTAAATCTTATCATGCCCTTAAGTCAAAGAAACATGGCTGTTTCCCATGATTCGCTACGCATGGCTGGCTCACACAACTTAGCCACTTCTATATATGCCTTGTAATTGCCAGGTCTGTCTGACATGTGCAAGCTTTAAATATGTACAAGTGCCACGTAGCTGGACAGCACCAAGGTAATGTCGTTTGCCATCGTTTTTGAGGAAGTGAAACCAATTCTTGCATTTTTCCTAATTAGGTAATTAGTTATGAACAATTATTTAACTGCTCAAATATTTTATTCAAAGCAAAAGTGCCAGTGCGAAAATTGTAGAGTATCCTGAAAAATTCCCAATCCAGCTTTCTACTGCTCAGTAGGTGCAACAATTTTTTTTTCAAGCTTGAAAGAAGCCAGTGAACACATGCAAGAAGCGCCGTGCAACTAACCGCTCGTGCACCTGAACACCATCTGGCTCCTCCTTTCATGCTTGAAAAAAACTTTTTGAAAAGAATATTTTAGAAATTGATCAATTATTATTGACTATGTTTTAGGCAAAATGCATGAAATAGTGGGACTGCCACTTCCATTTTCGGCGACATGAATTGACTCCATTTGCATGTCCAAATCCAGCTATACATGGTGCGTGTTTTGAGCTGGTTCTGCAATTTAGGCTGGTTTTGACTAATTGAAGCTTCGCACCCTAATAATGGAGTCAGCCTAAAAAGAAATTGGTACATAAACGGTCGCTGTCAGTACTCCATACTCCTTTAACTTAGTTCAAAGTGCTTGTGAGCCAAGAAGTTGGTAGTTCTAAGCAGTATTTCTCATTTTGACCTGGTGTTATAGCCCACTTACTATGATGCTAAGCTGCTCAGTCATGCTGGTCCCAGCTTTAATCTAGGCCATGGCAGCTGCCCTCCAATGAGGGTAAAATGCAATACCGCTTATGCACTTAGATTCAGGTGTACATTAAAGAAGCCAGGTTACCAAAACTTTAGGTTTTGGGATGTAAAAGCCCATAATTTAATTTTAAAATCTAAAGGTGCTTTATTAGGAGCAGGGGCATCATTTTGAGCTTTTACTGCACTGTCATGGCACCAAGAAGCTCCAAGTAAATAAAAACAATTTCTTAGACAATGTACATATCTTGCAAACATTTACAAACACTTCTCTACATGCACCTCTGTTGCTGTTATATTTAGATCCGTATGCCAAGACGGGTTATGATGTTATAACATGTTTCAAACTTCTTTTTACCGCTTTAAAGTTGTTGGTTATTTTGCATCTCACTGTTTGTCGAACGCACATTTGAGTGCATCAATTTCTTCAGAAAGTGCACTAATCTTTATTTATTTGTGCATGCAAAAAGGGTTCAGAAGAACAGCTTTCTGAAGGTCTGCATAACAAGCAAAAAACAATTCTATGTAGGCTGCACAAAAAGAAAGGATTGGTTTGTAAATATGTTATTTAGTTCTTAAAAAAAGAGGCAGCTGTCAGTACTCTGTTCCAAAGTAAAAATTGCCCCTACCTGTCTCTGCTTCATTTTCCGATGTTGATGGTCCATTCGGAGGCACTCAACTTATAGGCTGCATTTTGGCGATGTCGGGTGTGCTGTCACCAGGCCCAAGGTCGATCGACATCCTCACCAAAAGTCGAGTCCAAACGCTATAAAAGAAATACCTCATCATTTTGCTATCAGTTTTGTCATCTTGCGTGTTTCACACACGGCCGTCAGTGAAATATTTCGTCACTTGGATACTGAAAGAAATTCAAGCATTTTCTGGCAGCCAAGCTGATGATGATGATGTGTGGTGTTTTATGGCGCAAGGACCAGCCAGGTTTGGCCAAAGAGCGCCATGAGAAGTGGTAATGTTGACGATGTATTCTGGAAGATGTGACTTGGCTGTAAACTGGCCTAAAAATTGTCGCTGTAAAGTGCGTAAAATTTACGTGCTATAAAATTATGGCGATGACTAATGACGAATACTATGAACATTAAAATCCATCGTGGAAGAATGATGCAAAATAGAAAATATATAGGATGGTAAAATTACTTGGAGCACTGCTGCCTCACCAGAGCCCTTGAAACACAAGGGCCTAGAGGCATGTGCTATACGAAAGAGCTATCACAGCAGCATCCTCTGAAGAGAGGGCGGCAGCCAAGCTGAATACACAGTAAATGGAGAACATTAAAAAGAGCAAATGCAGTTGTCACATTAGATTCATCAAGTACAGCAGAAATGGAAAATAAATCAGTGATACTGTGTCTGTTGGCTTTCAATGCAAGAAACGTAAAAACAGGAACTTGCAGCCACGCCACTTTGAATTTCCCGCGTTTGTTACACCTCACAAGTTTGGCATCGTCCGGTACTCGGGGATAGTAACCGCTTAAAATCAAGATGAACGAGCGTCGGCATAAATTAACAGGATACTTAACCGGGCAATATTGGCGCATAAAACAACTCACGTAGCGAAGCTACTGTCAATTACCCGATGACGCATCTGCGGGCGGTGCGGTTTGGGCGAACAATTCAAAAAGGAATGAGAGTTTCACTTGTTTCACGCCTACTAAGCTAACACAGAATTTGAGTTTCTTACTAAACTATACTGGATATTTACGCTCCGAATAAAACGCTAGAAATTTTGTTACGTCACATTGCATACGTATGAGTGAGGAAATTGCTATTATTGTGTTCTGCCCAGACGGCATGCAGCAGCTACCACTCTCATGCAACAAAAGCATGAAAGTGGTACTCGTGACACCGAAAACAAACATATACAGCGCCAACGTTACGACCCTTGGAGTTGGAACTAAGCACGATCAAGCCAGTTAGTTTTCTAGCTTTCATAACGACATGAACACGACCAAACATCGAGCGAAAAAACTCTGCTCTCGAAAATTATTACCGCTTCCATTTATATACCTATCGCTGCCACAAGCAAAAGTCAATGGGCTAGCTGTCCACAAGCCGCAGATTAGACTGACAGCAACATATTACGGTAACGTAAAACAATTTCCACGCTGACTTAGCAGCCGCGGTGTGCTCTAAGTGCCAAAGTTCTCGTTTGCCGCTCGAAATTCACACCATGATGACGGCCACTGCATCTTTCACATGAAATATTGCACGCTTTGCTCCGGAGCTCAATAGGAGGGCGAAACGCATTTGCACGTACCTGAAATTCGCATGCCGGAAACCCGTCGACGCTTCCGAGAACGGGGCGCACAGCCATGCACCCGTACGGCGGCTTGACTTGGACGTGAGGCACTTCTATCAAACATTTCACATGCGACATGTTTCGCACCGATTGCGCGAACACCAGAAAATGACGCAGGCGGCATTGCGACGCCGAGCTGACGTGCATCCACCGATGAGCTGTGTGCGCGGATTGCAGAGAACAAAACCATACAAAACGTTAGGCGCGAGAAGATGGCGGCTCTCGTTGCGGAGACGAAGCGGACGAAGCAATGACGCGCGAATGAATGTTGCCAACTGTTGGTTCCGCGTTATGCCGGCGGTGGTGGCTTTAGTGGCGTGTGTTGAGGCTGTCTAATTTTTTATTTCTTTTCCCCAAACAGTATAGCTAAAATCAGTTCTTTGTTTGAATTTTTAGCGGTGTCGTTTGGCATTATCTTTGTCTTTTTATGGTATTAAGCGGCCAATTAGGGCCTCTCAGGTTCGCGCGCGCCAGTTTCGCGCGCAAATCTCAGAGGCCATAAGACAACTCGTTAGGAAATGCCGTTATTGTCGTTGTTAACGTTTCATCATCCTTTCTTCAACTGAGATAGAAAGGTAGTGTACCTTTTCCCGGGGTTGGGAGGGGGCGATCAAAACGGCATCGCTCAGTGGGGGGCGGGGGAGTAGGTTGGTGTTGGTTCTTTTCGCGAAATTCGCGAACCCTGCGATTTTTTTTATAACGTAAGCACTTCTATACTTACCCAACAAGAAAAACCATCCGTCCGTCAGTCTGTACCGCACGATATCTTTCAAAATAGAACCCGCAGCAGCGAGTGAATTCACCTTCGTGCTAGCTCTCGCTTCAACGCGACCGAAGCGGCGAGAACACTGCGCTCACGAAGCTTTCAGCTTATGCCGCACTATGCGCTTTTCGCAGATCACTTTCAAGATAGGTGTACGCGCGTCTGTTTTCAAAGCGAAGTAAACGGTGAGAACACAGCGCGTGAAGTTTTCAGCAGTGGGCACACTCTGTCCACAATGCAGTTCGCTTTCAAGATACGGTTTGCGCGGCCGTGCCACAAGGCGGCGCCGCCGGAGAACGGTTGATAATGGTTCGTCGCGGATGAGGAGGGCTAAAGAGCGATAACGGCTCAAAACGAACGGAACGTCACCAGCGCGCCTGGCCACGCCACCTGCAGTATTTCGCTTGCGCCGCCGACCAGAGCAGCTCGTGTCGCCGCAGCGCTGTCGCTTATACTTGTCGGATCAAGTCTCATAACATTGATAATGACATGGACTGCGTGTAGATGAGGAAGAGTCACAATGCTTACGTACACTTAGACAAATCCGAGAGGAGTTCCTGTGTGATTTTTTTTTACCGGAAATGTACAGTCAGCGCTGGGAACCAAGTTGACAATGCCTGTAAGATGGGTGCCAAGCTTTTTTTTTTTGTGAGAGTCTTGCCCAGCTCCCAAAGACCTGCTCAAGCTAAGACTTGCTGATGGCTGTATGCGTTTTTTTTATGGTCGCATGCCCTCGAACCGCCACGAATCCTACAGTGTAATGGCATTAGAGCAGTATTCACGTCCAAAGGGAAATGCAGCCGGTAATTGGGCTGCCTATGGTTTGCGGCCCGGGGGCAGCTGCCCCCTCCCCTCCCCTGTTTCCGTTGACAAGTTAGGGGGAGGGGTCTAGAGCAATCTTACACCCCCCTCCCCACAGTGGCGTAACCAGAAAATTTTATCGCGTGAGGGGGGGGGGGGGGGTCCCAATTGACCGTGGAGAGGGAAGGAGCGGGGCCATTGCCATAGCAGCAAAAATTTTACTGTTAGTGAGCGTTACAAGTGCCCGGCGTGCCCCACTTGGCTACGCCGCTACTAGCCCCCCCCCCCCCCCGCAATCGACGCAAATCAAGGTATCAGAACGTGCATGACACGCATGCATGACATAACATGAATGACATGCCGCGAAGCTAGCATGGACGTCGTCACATCATCATCATCATCAGCTTATTTTGACGTCCATCGCAGGACGAAAGCTTCTCCAGCGATCTCCAATACCCCTGTCTTGTGCTAACTGGTTCCACGTGTCTTCAAGTTTCCCAATTCCATCACGTCCACATTATTCTCTGCCGTCCTCGACTGTGCTTCCCTTCCCTTAGCACCCATTCTCCAACTCCAATAGACCAGCAGTTCTCTCTCTTACGCATTGCAATGTCTGCCCAGCACGACTTCTTCCTCTTAATGTCAACCAGAATATCAGCTATCCCCGTTCGCTCTCTAATCCACATCGCTGTCTTCCAGTCTATTATGATCATGCCTAATAATTTTAATTCCATCGCTCGTTGCGCGGTCCTCAACGTCTTCCCAAGCTTCTTTGGTAACTTCCAAGTTTCGGCCCCATACGTTAGTAACGGTAGAAAGCAATGGTTAGCAGTAAGCTCCCTGGTCATGATTTAGTAATGCCTGCCGTAAGCTCTCCAGCTAATGTTTTGTTTTTGTTAATTTCCTTGATCAGAGGCCCCTGCGAGTAATTAACCTCAATAAACGTATTTCTGCGCAGGTTCTAGAGGCTGACTGCCTACCATGACATTCGTTCTCTCGCCAGGCTGCGGAACATTACTTTTCTATTCTGCATACTAACTCTCAATCAGACTTACACTTTCTTCGACAAGTTCCTCAAACGTTTGTTGCAAATAGTCTGCAGCGTTGCTGAGTATGCCAATGTCATCTACAAACCATAAGTTGATGAGCTATTTACCGTTAGCCGTCACTCCTAACCATTCCCAGTCCAACTGGTTGCACACCTTCAGTGATAGTATTCAGTGATAGCATTGTAAATATTTTGCTATTGATTATATGAAGCCTTTTGCAGATATCTGGCTATGCAAAGTCTGCGCGTTAGTGTCATCCGTTCGATATCAACATTCGTGTGAAACTTCATTTTTGACCACTGTTCGGAGCTAGTGCGCTGCTGCCTAGGTGCCCCGATCTAATCATTCTAGCTACCTGATTCAAGCGCAGGTAGCGCGCGTTTCATGTATAGCCAATATCAACGCCTTAACTGGCAATGTTCATTTATCATATACTGTAAGCTTGTTCACTTACTCCCTTATAATTAGGGTGTAAATTAGAAAGACTGGGGTGTTCCAAAGGTGTTTTCTTGTTGAACACCCTTTTCCGTTAAAAAAGAGTGTTTCAAGGGTGTTTACAAGGGTGCAAAGATGAATACACCCGCATTACACCCATAAGGGTGTGAAAATTTTAAGAGTGTAGCGTGGTGGCGGAGAGCTTGGAAGGCCTTTACTGGTTTCTAGCATACTCGAGCAGCATTCTTTTGGCCTCTCGGGTAATAATCGAAAAAAATTCAAAGCTTGGGTGCCGCAGCCATAATTCCATCCTTGTCTTTAAAAACGCAATCTTTGCTATAATAAGCATGCAGTTGGCGTCGGAAAGTGTGCGTGTTCTTTAAGCTCGCCCTGAGTCCGAGCTGGTGTTCCGAGTAGAATCTTAGTTTTGCTCTGAGTTGGCCCAGTCCTACTCAGAGTAATCCTATAAACCGAAGAAGAGCAGATTCCACCAGAGGAGCTTGTTCTCGGCGTCATCGCACCTAGATGCGATAGTAGTCAATTGAGCGGACACACCATGCATGTAGCACGCCCTGCGTTAACAGATGCGCAGGATGAGCGCTGTGGCGAGACGATCCCTTCCAGTGGAGCTATGTCCGCATTGAGACCGCTAATTTCACTGTCTGCTGCTTTTAGTGTGTCGTTAGAACTTTCGAATTAATTGTGGCTAACAAAACATGTGCCCTTCGGATTCCCTAATTATTCCTGCTCCTTTTATGTTATATTTGATTTTCTGCTTCCTTGCAACAGGCCATCACTTCGCTACGAAAACTTAAGGTTGACGATACTAAACCTACGCTATGAAACTAAACAAGGCATAAATGACAGATACGCAGCCGGCAATATAAAGAGAACCAAGTGGTAGTTCTCTGAATTTGAATTGCCTGCTATTCCGAACTCGCGAATCATTGTTCGGTTTTCGTTCACGAGCTGACAGCTCCAATGCATGATCCACTACAAAAGAGAATTCGATCAGTCTACAAACTATGCACAGACACCAAACAGAATATTTGCCTTCCAATATACTTTTCTTAAAATTTTATTTAAAAAGTCTATCCCGTACTTTATATGCAGCTAAAAACTGAAGCATGATTTAGGGATAAATGAATAAATAAATAAATAAATAAATAAATAAATAAATAAATAAATACCATTCGCACGCAAATATCGGCAAGGGGATTTATTTTGGTATACTTCAAGGTCGGTAGACTTGAAATATACCAAAAGACCTGCTGCTTTGGTAGGCCCCCTATGGAGGGAAGACGATACAATGAACTATAAATCGAAATTGCCTTTCCGTTTTCCCCAGAACTTGTGACACTGCTGAGCTTCAATCACAAATGTTTCTTCGGGCTAAAGCATACCTAGCGTCTGTTTTGGCTACGATGACAATTCCTACTCTCAAGCTGTCGCGCAAGATCTTTCTACTAAGCCTTCTTTTTTTAATCTTTCGCTTTTAATTCCGATGTGACAGTAAAGAGTTGACAGTCACTTTAGATACGCTAAAGAGGAAGAATGCGAAAGTCTGCGCGCTCAGGAGACATTCATTAAATTACATGACATTCTCATTCGAATGCGTTGTTACTTCCTATTACTTGTTTCCTCCCACCAAAGGTCGTGGGTTCCAGTACCTTAATTACCTTCGACATGATTAACACTAAAGGTAGTAGCTTTGACTCCCACTCATCAAGGCAATGATGCCCAATGACATCAATTTTGGTGCCATTGAATTTTGGTCCCACTCCCACCAATGGGCTTGGGTTCGACTACCATGAATTTTGGTGCCATTGAATTTCGGTGACATAACGCCGGATGGCAAATTTTTCGATAACGGCTGACATACGATTTTTTTTACCCATGAGCCACTTCAGGCTTTCACCTTAAATATTACGGCATCGTTTCTGTGTCCGTAGCTGTCGGTGGAAGCTAGCAAAAGTTCTGCCTCTCTATAAATCGGGTGACAAGCACGTACTCTGCAACTACCGCCCAATTTCGCCAAGATCCCACTCTTGTAAAATGCTTGAATACATTGTCCACAAGCACGCCATTCATTGGTTATAAAATAACAACCTTCAAAATGCTTTTCAACATGGCTTCCGGCGTAGATTCAGCCCCGGAACTCGAATTCACGTAATTCTCACACGACATTTATATTCCGCTACATTTAGGCAAACAGATCGACTCAATTTTGATAGGTTTTTCAAAGGCGTTCGGCACAGTGCTGCATTCTAAAAAAAATTAAACAAAGGATGATTCTAAACAACGAAACAATAATTGACTGGATAGCCAGTTTTTGACTCGGTCAGAATTTGTCAGTTTTAACTCCGCAGAATTGGCAAAGTAGCGAGTTTGATCCAGTGTCCCCGAAGGTTCAGTTTTAGATGCTTTCTTACTGCTTACATATGTATATGACCTACCAAATAATCTGTCCTCTAAAATCCGCCTATATGCCGACGACTGTGTCCTTTACAATGTAATTGAAACCCCTGAGGACAAGATACGCCTGAACAATTAATTCGCCCTGTTTTGCGTCTCGCGTGAGGAATGACCCACGAACATTAACATATGAGCGTTTCCAAAACAGTTATGATATTTACAAATTAGACTACACCTTGTTTTTTTATTATTCGCAAAAGTAACTCACCTTTAAACAGGGTGTCCAACTATAAATATCTAGGTATCGTCTTCACGAGTATACTATTTTGGTCTCACTATGTTCAGACGGTAGCTAACAAAGCATTAAAAAAAGCTAGGATATGTGAAACGTAGAATTCCATCTGCTCCAAAACAGGCTAAGCTTTTATTACAGAAAGCGCTAATCCGGTTCATACTAGAATGGACCTCAGTAGTCTGATACCGGTACCATCCCTGTCACATAATAGAAATTGAGGTGGTAGAAAAGAATGCTGTGCGCTTTATGTACCGCAGGTGTGACAGTAACTTCTCCCCGTCCTCTGCTCTTCTTTCATGGAACTTATCCCCGCTCTCTGTTGGTCGTGAAATAAATTCGCTGAAATTGATGCGCAATATCATTAACTCTTTCTGACAACTCTCAAAGTGTTAATACTCGTCCGTTGCGAAGCGGTCTTTGAGTCGCAGTTTTCATGAACTTAACCTGAAACCACTTTTTGCCGAATTAACACATTTATTACAGGTTTTTACCGCGCACCCTTGAACTATGGAATTCATTGCCTGGCAATGTACGTTCTCTCCAATCGAAGCAATTTAACGCCACAACCGTTGGAAATACAGGGCAGTGCCGTTTTCTCTATCTTTCTTGTATAAATTACAATTTATTGTTACAAACTTATCACTATACATTAGACTTGTACACATTCCTGCAATAGCCATTTCAGGCTGCAGTATGTTACAAAAAATTCTCAAATTATTACTTTTTACGTTATTATGAGACACGCCGTAGTTGAGGACTCCGGAAATTTGGACTATCTGGGGTTATTTTACGTACACCTAAATCTAAGTACACGAGTGTTGTCGCATTTCGCCCCCCATCGAAAGGCGGCCGCCGTGGCCGGGATTCAATCCCGCGACCTCGTGCTTAGCAGCCCAACACCATACACACTAAGCAACCACGGCGGGTGTTCTCCAAATAAATAAATAAATAAATAAATAAATAAATAAATAAATATTTCAGGAGAGAATTCTGTGTCATCATAGACGAACCTTTTCTTTTGAGAGACGAACACATAGTACCTTGGGCAACAGTAGATGTTCTCGAGAGTGGTTCTTGTATCACGTACTTCATTTTCCCAATTGGATTTTCCGCACTGGTTGAGCCAGAAGTATTGTCACATCAGATCTACAAAGGGGACATTCCTGACCCTATTCAAGTCACGTGAAGTATAGAATACGAGGGAAGTCTGACAACCCGACAGACAGGATTACAATAAAACTTGTTCTTGGGTTAGTTGGTTAACATTTGAAGAAACCATTTGTAGAGCAATTACGACAGGTAGAAAGAACGGAGAACCAGACGCCACGGACACTGCCCTCACAATTCATGTATTTTACAGCGCAGATGTTTATGGCTGGGATCCCGGGATTTCTTCATGGCGTAACGTCACCAGAAAATTATCATCTATGGCTCATACCTTCAAATGGAATGGCTCATACAGAAAGAGGCTACAAGCACTCAGCTAACTAAAGCGAACAGCGCATACATTCTTCGGAATCACGCATACTATACATACAGAACAGCATACATTTCAATAAAGAATAACCTAAATACAATCGTCTGAGCCACATAATTGATGATAAGTGGCTCCTGCGCCTACATGCAATGCGCAGCACGTTTTGCTCCCAGCAGCATACGTTTCCCAGTAAAGATTACTGTTGCACAAGCTGCCGCGGTAACGGCATCTTGACTATAGCATACGAATTAGGGAGTGACGTAACTACACTTTCGTACGTGAAAGAAGAACCACCTAGAAATTAATTTGTCTTCTTACAGTGCCATGGGAAGACCACGTATAGTGAGGACTCCTGAAGAGCAGCGTGCGTATGAGGCGTGGCGAATTTCTTTTCTCTCTGGTCCACTCTGTGTAGGTGCACGAAGCAGCGGCGAAAGCCAAGTCGCAGGCCTCGGTGCCTACACTATTAGAAAAATTTACACCCTTGGGGGCGTATCTTGTCCCACAACAATAATCGTCATCCGTGCTGCCCGCGTTTCCTTTCTTTAACGCTGCGAGCCCGGTACTTTCCAGTCACACTGATAAGGCATGCGCCTTATCAGTGTGACGCAGCATTCTCGACAGGAAAGTAGCGAGCGCCGAGTTTTCAGGAAAGGAAACGCAAGCAAGGGACAAATATACACCCCAAAGGGTGCAACCGTTTTAAGAGTGTTTAGTCGCTGTTCGTCACTCGCTCGACATCCGCCGAAAGGAAGTGTGGGTGGTGCCGCCATCACTAGGACTTGCGCGAGTCTGTACTTTCTTTTTCCGGCGTGTTACATTAGGCAATATGTTTAGTGCACGTCGAACCACCACCAGCTTATGTCATAGCACCGGCTGCTACGGTAAAAAATGCTTATTGTTAATTTTGCATGTGTAGGATATAGAAGACTCTGGAACCTGAAACTGCTGCCACGAAGAAAACGATGCCTGTCTGCCTGATAAGCCATAATAAGGAATGGTAAAAAAAATCGCATAACCACAATGAATTGGGACAGTCGAAGATCTATATAACTATATTTGTTTTAATGGAAGGATGCACCTTCGATGTCAAGTAGTTCTTATTTGTAAATGCCCAATGAAAAAGAAGGAAGAAAGAAAGTGAAAGGCAAGCCTTCAATGTAATGAAGTACGCAGAAGCGTTAATTGCGACATTTCCTAGCATCGCAGAACGCTTTGTTCCATCAGACAATAACAAACGCGAAAAAAAAACTTCGACTGCATGCGACGAACGGACGCGCCATACTTTCCCGAGATCACGCGGCAGCGTGTCCTGCAAACATCGACCGATACATGCAGGTTGTGCGGTGCTTCCTTCGGGAAATAAAATTTTAATGCCTACCTGCAAAAGTGATGACCATAATAAAGTGGTAAGCACCATCGGTATCGAGAGAAGCATATACAGTTGTGAAATAGAACATTCGGTAAAATCATACAGAATAGCTGCTTTAAACTCTCTAAAGGAAGGCCTTGACCCGTATTTCCAAAAAAAGCACTTACGCTAGAATTGTTTGCAGGAAAAAATTACACTCCGTCCTGATCCACGACATACCTACCATTAGCGAACGCGTCCAGCCAACGGCAAAGACCACGAACTAAAAGCTTTGTGAATTCGGCACGTGATTTTTTTAAGTACAGAATTAGAACTTTTTTGAGTAATACGTGTTAATTAATGAGGTTAGACGTTGAGATTAAGCTACCCGCATTCTTCTGGATATGTGTTAACCAAAAGGAGAAGCTTCATATGAAAGCTCGCCCCATGTCATACGTTTAGTACAGTAGAGTGTATTTGCATGTCATATGCAGAAACGCGTTGCTCATCCTTATATCGTCGGACCGAGCCCTAAATGATAATAATAAAAAAACTCACCGGATCTTTTCAAATGTTACGTAGCTGTTAACTCTGCTGTGCTAACTGCTCACAGTGCGATACATTTCATATTTGATTCGGCAAAACTGCCTGTGGTCGATCCACAGACAAGCAGGTCTGCTACCTTGGTGCTTATACCGCTGCAGCAACGTTCGTTTACGGCAGTGAAATGCGAAAACTTTCGTCATTCATCGACCAAAGGAACTCGGAATTTTCCTTATCGCAATCGTCTCTCTTCTGAGATGCATGGCGACACAAATGAAACAGCTGCAGTGAAAATCTGCGCTAAAATCGGGACTCGAGATCAGCGGTGGCGCTGCATGCAGGGAAACAAGAATGGCTCTCCCTGAGTTTTTCTTCTATTCTTCTCGCACTTCGCCATATCTTTATATTCGTCCTTTGCGGCTGGGTGACTTCTTTTACGTCTGTGATCCAGCCATTGAACAACAAGCTCGCGAGAACAACAAGCAGTTAAACAGCAACAAAATGAGGGTCGCCTTTACTCGTGCTTTTGCAAGCTGTGTAGAAAACTGCGGGACGTTGACCGATGCTCCCGGACTACTGGAAAAGCCTGAAATATGGTCCTGCGACCGCAGGAGGGGAAAAAAGGCGGCATTCTACCAGACTACGAAGAGCGATCAAGAGACAGAAATTACACACACATATATACATTTGGCAGTTGGGTGTGATATACTTTGGTTTAGGTTGTTTCTTTGTTTGTCACTCACACGCAAATGCGGATACTTGGAAACGCGTGGATCCGTTTTCATCCTCTCCACGCAAAGCAGGCGTTGAGCCTCTGTTGGAGCGTCAAGTCGCAGTGCGCCGATGTGAGAACGTGGCCGAGTCGTGGAAAAAAGTCATAACATTAAATACCGCTTAAGGGCTTCGAAATGTGTGTTGCGATGTCGGCTTCTAGGGAGGCAAGCGCTGAGTTCCATGCGTAGCGTGGTGGGTAGCGCCATGGCTTAGCTGTCCGTGCCCATTAGCCGAGGAGCGCTGGAACTGTCAGAAGAACGTTAATACAGCATCGCACATGTTTCCACAAGCAACTTGGCAGATTTATAACTCGGATTTAACAACGTACTCGGCATTAAATGTGTCGGTTGGCGCACATGAATTTTGATCCACACCGAAAAGTGGCAAGCTTTCACCATACCGCTGGAACGTACAGCTGAACACTAGCGTGTGTATGTCCTGTTATAGGACGCAGGACATACACACTAGCGTGTGTATGTCCTGCGGGAAACATATTCTTCGCAGGAAGATGGAGATGGACTAACAGGGGCAAAAAAGAAAGAAACATCGAGAAAAGAACTGGGCGAACGGCCATAAACAAGGTAGAATGGCGAGTAACCGGTTGTGCGTTGAACGGCGGTGTTATACGCGACGGTGACGAGTGGCAAAATTGCGTCCCAATTTTTGTGATCTGGTTGAATATAGGCTGCTATCATGTCAGAGAGCGTACCTCCTCCACACCTCCACCACTTGTGACGTCACAGTAAGGGCCGACCTTTATTGACCCTGAGAGACGCGGCGACTGACCCTCGGCACAGTCCACTATAATGATGCGACTACCCGCAAGATGAAGAAGAAGGGCACACACATATGATTATAATATACAGATGATGAAGAAGTACACAATAAATGCCGACACTACATCGGATAATTGAGCTTTAACTAAACAATATTTGAGTATTTCTTCCAAGATTTATTACAAAATTGACCAGTAAGTGTAAAGAAAAGTCATAGCCATCTTATAATTACAAGTCGATGATGTACACTTCACATGTTCCATTCCGTTTTATTGAGGTGTTTGTTAAACGAGACTTTGCAAAATAATTTTGTTAATATATGGTAATTTAAGTCAGGTCAGTTTTCTAATACCCACTTTTTCAATAGTTTCACCATAAATGGCGTTTTTCTTCATCTTAAACTGTGAACTCTTTTTCTGACTGTAGATGTCAGGGAGTATGAAAGAGTCAAATGCTGGAGGTTACACGGTTGTGACCGTTCATATATTCAACTGTAGATAACTGTGCTGCATAGAACTTCCCAAAACTACGTTCAATACTTTTCGATTGTCATATATGATGAGTTTATGCACTTTTCTTTTGCATTTTTCTATTTCTTAACCCGTGGATTTGTATTTTTTGTTTTTATGGTTTTCTTTATATTTATTTTAACTCACTTCAGTGCTTATTGAAGTAGCATTGTTTTTCTGTTAATTTGTATGCTCGCCCACCCCTCATGTAGAACACCTGCAGTTGGGGTATTTCAGGCATTTTAAATAAATAATAAATAAATAAAAGACAGAGTGTGCTACGCGACACATGCAAATATCCATTCTAGAAGTATGCATCAGTATGCTCTCAGTGGCATATCCGGCTCGATGTGCCACTGCACTTTTTTCGCAAATGAAGGTTAGTGGGCTTGCACATACCATAATCTGTCTGTCTACACTTACGTGTCTGAATAAGGGGCTCATAAATGGTAATTGAGGATAATAAATACACGAGCAAAACTCATTTCCCTCATAGTACTCATTAAAAGATGTTCACTTTACCCTATAAAGTGCCATTTTTAAATAAGGAAACGCAGTGTAAATAGAAAAAAAATTTCTTGAAATGAAAGAATCTCTGCAGTGTGTTTTAAAATATATTCTGTAACAAAAATAATGTTTCATGTTTATCTGAAGTACGCAGTTTCGATGAACGCTCTCAATGGCAGCTGTAATAAAGTTGTATTAGATAGCGTCAACAAGTAGTTCAATATGACTATTTAACACAGGAGAGAGAGGAGAACTTATTGGGGAATTACAGAAAGGTCGGCCTGAGTTTTTTATCCTCTACCCACTACACTATTCAGAAGGGAGGGGAGCGGAGAAAAAGAGGAGTGGCGATGAGGATAGGCATAGCCGGGTACGACTATCAACGACGCGAGCCATCCAGGCACTCTTAGAATTTTGAATTACCACGGGCCTAAGTTCAAGACTCATAACATACCCTTTAGACACGAACGTGTACACTCGTATTTGGCATCCTATTGACTGCACTCAATATAAACTAAAACTAAACAGAACTTTCTTCAACTTCCTAGGAGTTCAATCAAAGTTTACTATAATCTAAAAATCTATTTCTGCGTGTGGTGAACCTTGCGCATACTGTATTGGGGTAGGCAGGAGCGGCTAGTTCACAGGGGAACATTTTAAAATTAAATATATGGGGTTTAGCGTGCCAAAACCTGGATGTGAAACCTGGATACAGAGTCAACTCTTCATTTCACTAACAGTGCTCGGGCACTACGAGGCGAGCCCCGGCCACGAACACGGGGAGCGAACGAGCCGTTTGCAACACAGTAGTCTGGGTGCTGCTTTAGAAGGTAATGACGTAATGACTGCGCTAAGGAGCTACAATGTAATGCACTGCTTCGAATCCGTTTTTTTTTTCGCCTAAGTTTTTACTGACTTGACAAGCCTTGGCAGACCCTACGTCTACCCCACTCATGTGGACATGTATGGATGGATGAATGGATGAAAAACTTTATTAGGGTCATTTAGGGCGCACACTAGCACGCAGCGGGCCGATCCCACGTCGGGACAGAGAGGCCGAGCCTCTCCGCCACGTCGCGGGCCCGTTGGACAACCCATAACTTTTCTTCGAGCTTGGCGCTGTGTAGGACCGCATTCCAGCGTGAAGAAGTGTTGCTTTCATCGTCGCGTAACGCGGGACATCGCCAGAGCATGATTATGGTAAGTTCGCTAAGTCATTGCATAGTGCACATGCATTTGCTGTCTGAATTTCAGGGTACATCTGGTGAAGAAGTAGGGGGTTTGGGTATGCCCCCGTCTGTAGAAGCCTTAGTGCCAAAGCCTGAGGTCTATTGCGTTTGCAATGTGGGAGGGGGTAGATCCTCCGAGCCAAGTAAAAGTGCTTAGTAATTTCGGTGTACGAGGAAGGAGAGTCCCGATTTTCAGTACCCTCAGGGTCACGCTGCCCGGTAGTACGCGGTTGATGGTCACTCGCGCAGCTCCGTGTGCCGACTCATTGAGGTTGGGCGGGGCACCCTCGATCTGTCCCATGTGGGCTGGAAACCAGACAATGTGGGTGGCTTTATCTCCTTGCTTCTTAATATCCCTAGGGCCAGCTCAGATATGGTTTCTTTGGCAAATTCCCTAACATCTTATATCGAGTCACTGTAGATTGATGTCCTCTTGTCGTCCAATAAGGCCATCGCTATTGCAGCCTGCTCTGCGATCTCAGAGGACGTCGTCGGAATCGAGATTGCGTTCGCTATTTGCTTTTCATTATCTACGCTAACCACAGTGAAGGCGTGTCCGTCGGCGTAGCGCGCTGCGTCTACGAAACTGTTCTCCGAAGCCCGTTCACGAGCCTTTTCCAGGAGAGCCTTCGCGCGCGCCCGACGTCTTCCCACGTTGTGTTCTGGATGGACGTTTCGTGAGATCGGGGCGCCAGGGATGCGGTCCCACTGCTCTCGAGGGATGCTGCAGAACTTTGTTTTGATTACTGTGGGGGGAATGCCCAGCTCCTGTAAGCAGGCACGTACCCAGGAATTTTTGCGGGGGGGGGGGCACCACCTCCATCATCATCGTCATCATCATCATCATCATAATCATCCTGTTTTATGTCCATTGCAGGACGATCGCCTCTCCCTGCGATCTCCAATTACCCCTGTCCTGCGCCAACCGATTCCAACTAGCGCCCGCAAATTTCCTGATTTCTTCGCTCCACCTAGTGTTTTCTCGTCCTCGATTGCGTTTCCCTTCTCTTGGTACCCATTCTGTAACCCTAATGGCCCAACGGTTATATAACCGGCGCATTACATGACCTGCCCAGCTACATTTTTTCCTCTTGATGTCAATTAGAATATCATCTATACCCGTTCGCTCTCTGATCCAAACCACTCTCTTTCTCTCTTAACGTTATGCCTAGCAATCTTCGTTCGATCGCTCTATGCGTGGTCCTTAACTTGCTCTCAAGTCTCTCCCCCATATGCACTGGCAAAATGCACTGGGAAATGCACTGGCAAATGCATTGGCACTGGACATATTGCACTGGCAAAATGCATTGACTCCACACCTTACTTTTCAATAATAGTGGTAAGCTTCCAGTCAGGAGCTGGCAATATCTGCCGTATGCGATCCAACCTATTTTTATTCTTCTGTGAATTTCCTTCTCATGATCAGGATTCCCTCTGGTTAATTGACCTAGGTAAACGTACTCCTTCACAGTCTCTAGTGGCCGACTGGCCATTCTGATCTCTTGTTCCTTTGCCCGGCTATTTATCATTATTTTCATCTTCTGCATAATAATATTCAACCCCACTCTTACACAACTCTGTTAAGGTCTCCAATCATTTGTTGTAACTCGTCTGCATTGTTGTTGAATAGAACAATGTCATCGGCAAACCGAAGGTTCCTGGGATATTTGCCGTCGATCTCTACTCCTAAGCCTTCCCAGTTTAATAGCTTGAATTCTTCTAAGCACGCAGAAAATAGCTTTCGAGAAATTGTGTCTCCCTGTCTGACCCCTTTCTCTATAAGTGTCTCCCTGCTTTTCTTGGGTAGATTTAAGGTAGCTGTAGAACCTCTGTAGATATTCTAACGCGAAAGATGAGTCAGTAAGACGATAAACTATTTACAGATTATATTTACAACAACGGTTGCAGCACTGACCGGTTAGATTCACAGCGCGAGCCCAGTTCGTTCTTCCTCCTCTTTTCTGGACTGATGGCGCCTACGCGTCTCGTTCAAACAAACAAATACCTTACGCATGTAGCAATATTTTCCAAGATTTTTACGTAAGCGTTCTGTACTCCTTGATTACGTAGTGCCTCTACGATTGCTGGTATCTCTACTGAATCAAATGCCTTTTCGTAATCTATATAAGCCACATAGAGAGGCTTATTGTACTCTGCAGATTTCGCGATAACCTGATTGATGACATGGATATGATCTATGGTAAAGTATCTCCTCCTGAAGCCAGCCTGTTCCCTTGGTTGACAAAATCCAGTGTTAACCTTATTCCATTGGAGATTATTTTGGTAAATATTTTATATAATACTGGGAGCAAGCTAATGGTCCCATAATTGTTCAATTCTTTAACGTCTCCTTTTTTGTGGATTAGTATAATGTCTGCATTCTTCTAGTTTTCTGGGACCCTTGAAGTCGATAGACACTTAGTATAAAGAGCCGCCAGTTTTCCAAGCAATATGTCTCCTCCATCTTTGATTAAATCGACTGTTATTCCACCTTATCATCCCGCTCTTCATCGTTTCATGTCTTGCAGGGCCCTTCTGACCTCATCGCTAGTTATAGGAGAGTTTCTGTATCCTGTTCATTACTGTTTCTAAGTGAACTATCGTGACTCCTCTGGGTACTGTATACAGGTCAGCTTAGAATTTTTCCGCTGCTTTTACTATATCTTCGATATTGCTGATGATATTATCCTTCTTATCTTTTAGTGCATACATCATGGTTTGTCCTATGCCAGGTTTCGTTTTTACTGATTTCAGGCTGCGTTGATTTTTTACGGCTTCTTCAGTCTTTGTCATGTTATAGTTTCGAATATCAGTTATTTTCGCCTTGTTGATCAGTTTTGACAGTTCCCACGAATTGCGTAATGCTGTGCGGCAGCCAGTGCCATACAACCACGTAGAGCGCAGGACTCTGCTATTCAAGACGTACTGCGCTCACTGCGGAAGGTTAGAAAAACACCCAGATAAGCACAGCAGAGAAGTCGCTACGTGAGGCGGTTCAAAACAAGTAATTGTTCTCCACTTCCGGCGGCGTTTTCTCTATTTCCTTTTTAAATAAAAAGATGTTGATCTAGAAATATTTTCATAAACAACGGTTAACTTTTTTATTATTCGCTTTTGCTTGCAGTTTCGTTGTTGCCTTGGCTCTCTCCCTTAGTAGATCGCTTAATTACTCAACTCCTTGCGATTTTTGTTTCCAGTTGCCAATTTTGCACGAAAAGCGCTATACAATTAGGGAAAAACAGACGCAGTAACGGGCGACAGTCATCTTGCTTATGGGTTTAAGGGTTATTGCAGGGTTCCATGATGGACGCTCTTTCACATTATTTTATTTCCCACCTTAGCTAACCCATATCACGTGTATGTGGTTCCGGGCATCTGTCAGCGTCGCGGCGAGCCTAACTCAAGGAAACAATGAAGCAAAGGGATAAGTTAAACGCAATTGGCGTTTTCTCCGGCCGCAACTCGTTCCATGAGAGTACAGACCAGCTGAGTAACAGCCGCATCCCTCTCCTGGTCCCAGGATCAGCCTAAACAAAGAAGGTTGAACTAACAAAAGCAACAGCTATGCGCGTGACGGTTGAATAGATGGTGACAACTGAACGCATCTTGATTTAATCGCGCTGGTGCGGAATCTACGAGAAAACTGTCCTTCACATTACAAGAGATGCCGATAACTACCGCCATCTAAAAGGAGTGAAAAAGGCAGCATAATGCTGACCGATGAACAGCTACGAAGTCTCAACATTGATCTGGCGGTGCTTTAGGAATGTCTGAGGAGTGGTGGCATGGGTGGGGAGGGGGGGGGGGGGTACGCCACTTGATTTCGGGGGGGGGGGCCGGGCCCCCCCCCCCTGGGTACGTGCCTGCCTGTAAGATTGTGTGGTAGATAGCCTGACGAACTGGGCCCTCTCTTGTGCTTCCGCTATTTCCTCTAGCGTGTTATGCATGCCAAGTTGAAGTAAGCGTTAGGTGTGAGTGTATATGGGGAGGCCGAGAGCTCTCTTGATTGCCTTCCTGATTAATGCATTGAGCTTATCCCGCTCAGATATTTGCCAGTTGTGTGCATGGCCGCGACGTAAGTGAAATGACACATTACGAACGCATGTACCAATCTCACGAGGTTATCTTCTCCGAGGCCTTGCTGCCGGTTGGCAACTCTTCTGATTAGTCTGATAGCATTGTCTGTCTTCATAGTGAGTCGCAGCACTGTCTGGTTGTTTGAACCACTCGACTCTACCATCACGCCGAGAATCCGGATAGCATCCGCCCCCGGAATATAGCCTCCGACATTTGTGCGCAGTTTTACGTCGCATTCGGTGAGTGGCTTCCATCCCTTCGGTTTCGGGCCTCTGCGCTTGTGTCGATAAAGTAGCAGTTCCGACTATTGCGGTGAGCACCGAAGGCCCGTGGACTCAAGGTATCTCTCGGTAGCATCAATCGCCTCTTGCAGGGCCGTCTCTACATGTCCGTCACTACCTCCCGTACACCATATGGTAACGTTGTCTACGTATATGGTATGACTGATACCGTCGATAACAGAGAGTGTACTGGATAGACCCATCATGACGAGGTTAAAGAGGGTTGGGGATATGACTGCCCCTTGTGGCGTCCCCTTAGACCCCAGCTTGATCATGTCTGAAGTCAGGTCCCCGATCTTAAGGGTGGCGCTCTCTGTCTGACAGGAAAGATCTCGTGTAGGAATGAAAGTGCTTCCCGAGGTTTAGGCTCGAGATTGTGTTTAAAATGCAAGAGAAAAGAATGTTATCAAATGCCTTTTCCAGATCTAGGACTAGTATGGCTCTCGTGTCCCGCCTATTACAGTCAATAATGTGATGCTTGATGAGCTTCATCACGTGCTGCGTCGAAAGTCCGACCCTGAAGCCGGTCATATTGTGTGGGTAAGTGTCGTGGTCATCCAGGTAGCGTGAAACCCTGTTTAGGATTGCGTGCTCAGCAACCTTCCCCACGCACGATATGAGCGAAATTGGGCGGAGGTTATCGAGGCTGGGCGGCTTTCCTGGCTTGGGGATGAGAATGGTGCTGGCTGATTTCCACATTTGCGGCACTATACCACTGCTCCATGCTTGGTTAATGATGTCCGTTAGGTAAACGATGAACTTCTCTTCCAGGTTCCGTAGAGCTTTGTTTGTGATCTTGTCCGGACCCGGAGCCGATCTGCCGTTGAGGGCGTGGAGCGCCTGCCCGATCTCCTCAATACAGAATTCTGCGTCGAGCTCAGGGTTCTCGGAGCCTTCGTAGTCAGGAGAAGGTGGTGTAGGGCCCAATGCGACTGATAGGTACTTCTTCACGAGTTTGGATAAAATTTCGTTGCTCGAATATTCTCGCTTTGCTGTGTGTAGAGTGCGCGCCAGTGTGTTGCGTTGCTGTGTTTTAGTGTTCGTCTCGTCGAGGAGATGCTTTAGGAGGTTCCATGTGCCCCTCTTGCGCACATGCCCGTCGATCGAGTTACACACCTCATCCCATTGCTGTGCAATGGGATGAGGTGTGTAGCCCTCAGCCCTCATCCATTGCTGTGCAATGGGATGAGGGCTAGAGAGGGCTCTGCAATGTTCCTCTATAGTTCTGCTGATTTCCGATATCTTTTTTCTGAGCCTGCGGTTGAGCCGTTGTCCTTTCCACCTGGCGAGGAGGGTCTCCTTGGCCAGAACTGGTGAGCCAGACGGCTGTCCATCTTTTCCACCAGGAGGTCGGTACAAACCTCCTTGGTTGTAGCTTTGATGTCGTGTCTAAGCTGTACAACCCATTGTTCGAGGCTAGCCTTGTCCTCACTCTCCGCTCGCTCTTCCCTAATTTTGCGAAATTTGTACTGGAACATGCGCTGTCTCTTCTGCTCGACTTGGAGGTTCGTGGCCAAGATATAATGATCGCTACCAAAGTCTACCCCGACGTTCGTCCACTTGACCGCTGCAATGCTCCTGACAAAGGTGAAATCCGGTGTCGTTTCACGACTCGAGGATGTTCCTCATCTGGTGGGGAACGCTGGGTCCATGACTAGTAGCAAGTTTAGGTATATAGCCTCAGGCCAGAGGTCCTCCCGCTTGTTAGTGTTATATGGGTAGCCCCAGGTGTGGTACGGCGCGTTGCAGTCACCAGCTATGAACAAAGGGGAGTCGCGTGGTAGTTGCGTGGCCTTGGTGATAAGGGCTTTGAAGCGTTGTCTTGGAGCTTCGGGACTACTGTAGAAATTCAGGATGAATATACTTTCGCGGTTCGTTGGGCTAGGGATGATCTCTATCATCATGTATTCGACTTTACCTAAGGTCATCTTAAAGTCGTGAGTGATGTGGGTCAGCTTGTTGCTAATCAGTACGGCGATCCCCCGTCCTTCCTCGTGCTTTGCTACGGGCCTGTAGCCAGACAGCGTGACGTTAGATGTTAATGTTTCTTGTAAAATGATAACATTTGTCTTCTCTGCGTGTGAGCGAATATATTGTTGCAGGGGAGCCCTCTTGGGAAGGAAACCCCTGCAATTCCATTGTCACATCTTGAATGAGTTAGTTTGAGTGGCCATCGTATTGCTCTTGAATTGCTGTGCTAACCTTCGGAGGGCCGATCGCCCCCGAGCTGTTACTAGTCGATGCTGTTGCTCGGGGTGCAGGAGCTTTAGGTAGCAGCACAGATGCTACAAGATTTTCCAAGAAGGGTTCAATTTTGCTGATCCGCTGATTAGTGCGCTCCTCCATGGAAGCCATGTGGCTTTGGGAGAGTGAAAACTTTTCATTTATCTGCTTAATGCTGTCACTGAGAGCGGAGAGCAACTCGCGAATCTCCGATTGGGCCCTGCCTGGTGCTCTTTCTTGCTCGTTAGCGATTGCTCTCTTTTTAGCGGGCCTCTCTGTATCGATCTTCTCAACCATAATGACCTCTACGGCAACAGAACTAGACTTCAACAAAGAACATCGGAGCAGCATTTCGCTCACCCGAAACAATCCCCTGCAAGCAGAGGAAGCGGCCATAGCCCTCGCGCTCTCCCAAACAGAGGTTGAAATCATAGTGACCGACTCCCAACAGGCATTCCGCTACTTTGCTAGCCGAAGAATTCATACTACTACGCTCAAGATCATCAATAAAAAGCCACCAACGAGATCAGTCATGATCACCTGGGCGCCAGATCATCACGGCATTCCTGGCAATGAGGTCGGCAACCACGTGGCTCGAGATTTGACCCACCAAGCCAACTACGTGGAATCTGAACCCGAGCGCATGCACCCTCTAGTCTCGTACCAAGACGTCACACAACACTACAAGCTAACCCGCAGAACATATGCACCCCCACACAAGTCACTGCCTAGAGATCAGGAGCGATTCCTCCGAGCGCTACTGGTTAACACATTCCCCCACCCAACCAGGAGTCATCTCATAACCCCTACACAATTCTCTCCGCAAGGCCACCTCTGCGCAGAGCCCGGGTGCCTCAGGCACATAGTAGGGGGTTGCAATGACGCCCCATTAAATCCTCCGAACCCTTACCATACCAACGAGCTTTGGGAGGGAGCCTTGGCCAGCTCCGACCTCGAGGATCAGCAACCGCTGATTGCGAGGGCCAGGACGCGGCCCGAGCTCAAAGCATTCTGGAATGAGGACGCCCCTCCAAAGCTGCATTTACCTAATAAAAATGTTTGTTCTCTCTCTCTTGCCACTCTACGTGCCGTTGTTAATTAGATCGCACAAGTTAAACCTCGAAATGGGGTCGTTTTTTTTGTGACTCCAAGGCAGCGCCTCAGAGTCTACAGTCAGCCTTACGATGCAAGACCCATGAACAACCTGTGTTTGAGACCAGAGACGTTCTCCATCAAGCCCTCATAAACTGACATGACATCATCTTCCAATGGCTTCCGGGGCACTATGGCATCATCGGAAATGAGTTTGCTGTTGATGCTGCCCGGTCAGCCCATAAAGAAACCTTGACACTTCCTATACCCTTATCAAGAACAGATGCTGCGAGGAGTCTTCGTTTACTTGCTCAAACCAAGACTGAATCTTTGTGGAACACCCCAACTTTCTGCATCTGCCATTTCCACCCGCTGGATCGTACATTGAAGCTGCAGATTCCATGGAATTTTTCCCATCGGGATGCACCTTTACTGTGACGCCTCTGCTTAGAGGCGGCTTTCACGACACTCGTTCCGTATTTGTGTGTTCGACACACCGATTTGTGAATCGTGAAAATGTGAAGAGACGATCAAGCACATGTTTTGTTTTTGTAATGTCCATGAGATTGAACGGGACGCTCTTCGGAAAGAGTTAAACCGATTAGATAGCACACCATTTTCAGAGACTAAGATTCTCGGACCATGGCCCCACGTGTCGCAGGCTTTTGGGCACTGCCACGTTCCATGAAATCGACTGGCCTCAGTGACTGATTATAGGTGTGAAGTTATGGATAACTGCAGGGTATATTCACACTGATGGTACCTTATTCCATCCCTCTCTTTTCTTTTGTTCCCTTAAACCCCTTCCCCTGTGTTGGCTAGCAAACCGGACGTGCGTCTCGTTGACATCCCTACATTTCCTTCCTTCTTTTCCTCCTCCTCATACACCTGGAGGCACATCATGCTTAGCATAAAGTGGAGCAGAGTGCGAACGAGAAAAAAATGAACTTGGCCTTCTTTGAGACATACTTATCATTCCACGCACAAGTTATTGTGCTAATAACTTTGGAGGCTGTTGCAAGGAACGCCGTAGCTTGCTTGCTTTCTGCAACTGGAAATAGGGTTCAGCTAAAAAGACAGCTAACGTGCAGTGTTGACTCACTGCTTGAATAAAGCTGAGGCCGGGCCCGGAAGGAGCTGGCTGATTCTACAGAAAGGAAAACGCACGGCTGCCGACGCCCTCGCACCGCGCTCGCAACCAGTGGCGGCCACAGTATCGTGTTTTATCTTACAGCAGTTGAATATGTGAAGTTGTCGAACGCCATTCGAAAAATATTGGAATTTGCGAAATAAGAACTATTTGATCCGAGGACTGAATCAAGTAGAACAATATTGATTTTCCAAAATTTTCTAACAGTCGTGTAATAACAAAGCCTGTGTGTCTGTGTATCTGCGCTGTGTCTGTGTTTGTTTCTTTCTACGTCCTCGTCCAGTCGCGCTTATACACTCTACCATGGATTCTAACCAACTAGCCCACCAACGTGCTTTAACCACAGATGAACCTCGCGAGCGGAGCGTCCCGAATACGGCATTGTCGCACGCAAGCAGGTTCGCCAGAAATTGAGGTGGTAGAATGTATTCCGCAGGCTTCGCTCGACTATCGTCCATCGAGCTCAAGGGGCCGGCGCAATGCTTAACGTGCGCACCTGCAGTAACAGCCCTGCAGATCGTGCGCGAAAGCGATCGGAGAGAGTAGAAAGTCACATGATGGCTGGCCTGGCTAGGCGCCTTTTCAACATTGCCTGGCATTTCTTACAAGTTCAGCTCGGCTTCTTGGTATTTGAATCGGACGGACACCTCCGAGGCTGCATGGGTGGTTCGCGGTAGAGGTAGGATCCAGCATTGGGCGTGGAACACTGGGCTTTGTTATTACACGACTGTTAGAAATTTTGGAAAATCAATATTGTTCCACTTGATTCAGTCCTCGGATCAAATAGTTCTTATTTCGTAAATTCCAATATTTTTCGAATTGCGTTCGAAAACTTCACACAGTCAACTGCTGTGAGATAAAACACGATACTGAAGCAAAATTGCTTTCAATTTCATCCAGACCATATAATGGACATAAAACACGAGAAGTGACGTACCAGAGCATGCTCTGTTCTTTAGGAATGCAGACTTTTCTGGCTAAATCACGATAAATTACACTCACATTTCGTTCAGAGATGGCATTTGGTAATGGGATTTGTTTAGCACTCTGAATGCAGCAATTTTGTGTTCTCTTCAAAATAGCCTTTAATGCGCTTCACTGAAATGTTATAAGATGTGATAGCGACGCTGCCTTCTGTAAAGATTTCAACTAGATGGATGGATCGATGCGAAAACCTTATTGGGGTCCATTAGGTCGGGCTAGTTTCCTAGCCCGAAGTGTGGCGCTCCCACGTTGGCACCGAAAGGCCTATTCTTTCGCCCGCTTCTTGGGCCCGTTGGTTGTTCTTCTAATGTGAGACTGCGCAGAGCTGCGTCCCACCTCTCTTCAGTGTTGTCTTTGTCGATGTGTAATACGGCACAAAGCCAGAGTATACGACTAAGATCTATGGTCTCGTTATATTTATCACAAGTTGTGGGAGTAGAGAACTCCGGATAGATCTTGTTTATTAATAGCGGGTCGGCATAGGTTCTTGTCTGCAAGAGCCTTAGCGTAATGAGCTCAGCTCTATTTAGTTTACTGTGCGCAGCGGGGAAGACCCTGTGTCGTAGGTAGAAGTACTTGGTTAGCTCGTTGTACGTGAGGAGGTGGTCCCTCCAATCTGGAAGCTCAGAATCTTCTTGCCTTGTGGCTGCATGGTTGGCAAGTACTCGTACAACTATGGACATATTCTTTCAGGTTCGCGGGAGCGCCGGTGATTTCTCTCGTATTGGCAGAAAACCAGATGATCGCATCGGCTTTGACGACATTTCCGTCAAGAATTGCCAGGGCTTGTCTTGAGATGACTCCTTTGACAAATGCTCGGATGACTGCCTTAAAATTGCTGCGCATGCTGGGTCTCCTTGGGTCTAAAAGTGCCAATGCGATGGCTACCTGTTCTGCATTTTTTGGTTGTGTGGTGCACGTGAAAGCTGACCGCTTTCGTCACTCCAGATCGCCTCTACCAATTCAAGGTTATGCCGTTCGGTTTATGCAATGCCGCCGCCACGTTCGAACGGATGATCGACTCTCAGCTTCAAGGTTCCAAATGGTCAGCTTGCCTTTGTTACCTCGACGACGTTCTTTGTGTTTTCTCCTACATTTAAGACGCACCTTGAGCGCGTCCCAGCTATCCTTGACGTCTTCTGCTAGGTTGGGCTCCAATTAAACTCATCTAAGTGCCACTTCGGGTGCCGAAGGATTACAGTGCTAGGCCATCTAGTCTATGCTTCTGGAGTACAACCCGACCCGGAGAAGGCTCGAGCAGTAACGGCTTTTCATGTACCTCAGTCTGTCAAAGACGTCGGGAGTGTTGTGGGGCCCTGTTCTTATTTCCGGCGGTTCGTGAAAGATTTCGCAGCACTCGCTCGACCACTCACTGAACTTGTGAAGAAAGACATGCCTTTTAGTTGGGGTTCCCCTCAGGCTGCCGAATTTTCACGCCTTATGACGATTCTTACCAATATACCGGTTTTGGCCCACTTTGACCCGTCCGCACCTACAGAGGTCCGAACCGATGCCAGTGGTTATGGGATCGGCGCCGTCTTATCGCAACGCCAACACGGACACGACCGCGTTATAGCCTACGCTGGCCGGCTCCTGACAACTGCGGAGCGCAACTATTCGATTACCGAGCGCGAATGTCTTGCTCTTGTCTGGGCTCTTTCAATGTTCCGCCAATATTTATATGGCAAGCCCTTTTCAGTAATCACAGACGATCATGCGCTCTGTTGGCTTTCGTCGCTCAAGGATCATACTGGCCGGCTCGGTCGTTCGGCCCTCAGACTACAAGATTATCCCTACACAGTGACTTACAAGTCGGGACGCCGACACCAGGACGCAGATTGCCTTTCTCGCTACCCAGTCGAAGACGCGACCTCTGCGGCTGATACTGACACCGACGCCTGTGTTAGCTCTGTTTTTCCACTGCTCCTTGTCGCTGACGAGCAGCGCCGTGACCCGTCCTTGCATATCATCATTGACCACCTGGAACCGTCACTTACCGAGAGTTCCCTTCACTTTTTCATACTTCAAGATGGCATACTCTACCGCCGCAACGTTCACCCCGACGACCCCGCATTACTCCTCGTGATCCCTAAACACCTTCGGTCGGCTGTTCTCCAAGAACTTCACGACCTCTCCGCTGCCGGTCACCTGCTTGTGTCACGTACCTATGACCGGATCCACCAACGCTTCTTTTGGCCAGGGCTTGCTCGCTCCGTTCAAAGATACGTAGCTGCGTGTGAGAAATGCCAGCGACGCAAGACACCATCGACGCTCCCTGCGGGTACCTTCAACCACTCGGCATTCCCGAGGAACCATTCTTTCAGGTTAGTTTAATGTTACTTGGTCCTTTTCCTCTTTCTACCTCTGCGAACAGGTGGATTGTTGTGCCCACGGATTACGCCACACGCTACGTTATCACCCGAGTGCTTCCTACAAGCTGCGCCACAGATGTCGCTGTTTTCTTCAACGCGACGTGATTTTATTACATGGAGCTCCGCGACAACTTCTCACAGACCGTGGCCGGACATTCCTATCAAAAGTTAGCGCGGACATCCTGCAATCTTGTGCCACGAGGCACAAGCTATCCACGTCATACCATCCGCAAACAAATGGCCTCACGGAGCGTCTCAATCGCACTCTCACAGACATGCTCGCGAATATATTGAAATGATATTGAAATGATAGGTAATAACCCGAAATAAAATGTTATAGGAAGATGCTAATGGGCTCGTAAGACCGCCTTTTGGAAGTTCATTTCCATAATGCTTCTGCTCTGAAGAGGGCTCAGTATGCGAACAGACTGATTGTTTGTTCCTATAAAGCTCAATTCGTGCTTCTAATGAAGCACGATTCATAACATGCGATGTAATTACAGAAACTTGTGAATATTGTGAGTGAGTACTATGATTTAAACATTGCATTAAAATGAAGATTCCTTTGCCTATACGTCCTATGGGTTTGGCGCAGCTGTTTGGTGTTGGGCTTCTCGTCGAGTAAACTATAATCCCGAAGACCATGTAATCGAAGGAAACGAATGGCAGATGATGTGGGCCTAAGCTATAGGCGTCTGTTGGCAAGAACAAGCATGCCTTGGTCGTATTAGAGCCAACGCGACCTACAGTACTACTTGGAGGGAAACATTCAGTGGACAGACTCGCCAGTATGCTCCCCGTGTTTGACTACTTGCAGCATGTCCTCGATATATGGGACTGCTGCCATCACTTGTGACAGAGACCATCTTTGAAAGCCAGGCTACAGTTACAGAACGACTCGAGCTCAAAAGTTCTCGGCCCATGGGCGAGTACCACCTGGCCACTGCGCACTACAAAATCCCTGTTGATGATGGTATACAGCCGGAACTGCACGGTGCGATTTCTCGCGCCATTCACGCTGGGCGAAAGCGTCATTTCGATGCGCGCGCCGGTGACATCGCGTTGCTGCCGTTTTCTGCGGTTGACAGAAAAAAACGCCGGAGGTCGCGCTGCCACTAATGACAGTGGCAATAGCAATCGCATCGCAGGACGCTCGGTTTCTTTGCAACCGCACCGGATCATGACGCCCTCCGCCCATCACGATGCCTCCGTCATCCGCGGGCAGAGGGGCATGGAGTGCGCTCTGCGGATTTCGATGGAAACATGCGTTGTCGCTACTGTAGTCAACACGCGTGCGTGCTTCGTGCCAACATTTAGTGGTGCTCTGTCGCGATCCAGCCGCCATCATGGTGCAAGTGAGTTTCAACGAGACCATGATCAGCGATGTTATACACTTGGCGGCCGCAGTCTGCTATAATCGATGTTGGCGTTTTCAAATGCCGCGGCGCATACCCGCCGCGGCATTTCACCTGGTGCGAAATATGTGCTAAATATGCACCATGGGTGGTAACGATACTTTGACTAGTTTTGACAGGCCGCTTTGTGAGAGGACAATCTTGGAATGCTCATTTATTTATTTATTTATTTATTTATTTATTTATTGTGCCGTCAAGGCATGCAAGCATTATAGAGGGGAGGGGTTAATCATTCAACATAAATACAGTTATTCGCACATACACAATTGAAAATTTCAAAAATGGGAACGAATGTAATTTATAGTAACAACGAAAATTCACACCGTCATGCAAGGCTTGTACAATAATTACGGCAAGAAAATACTATTGCAGCCGATTAAGCCACTAAAAGATCAAGTTTCCAACCGACATAGAGAACGTTTACAGAAAAAAAATGCTGGAATGCATTAAATTGCGAAGGCAAGGGTTTCACCAAAATGGTCACAGTTTGTAATGCTAACTAATGCGGCGGGAAGATGGTTCCAGCCAAGGCTGGTTTGGGGCAGGAAAGAGTGTGAGTATGTTACAGTGTTTTGGTGAGGGACATGGACTTTGTGGTGGTGATCAAGTCGAGATGAAACAAACTTAGGAGGTTTAATCAGTCAGGTCTTAAGAACATGGTTATGATGATAGATCTTATGAAACGAGGCAAGTCGAGATAGTTTCCGTCTATGTGCAAGCCGGGGCAGATTAAGTATCGATTTTATGTTAGTTACTCTGGAAGTTCTATAGTAGTTATTTAGGATAAAACGTGCTGAACGATTCTGCATTGCCTCTAAGTTATTGGTGAGGGTTGCAAGGCCAGAGTCCCAGATTGATGAGGCATATTCCAGATTAGATCGGACATAAGTGATATATAACTGTCGCTTGATTGATGAAGGTGCGAGAGAGAAGTTTGTTTTCAGGTAACCAAGCACGCAATTGGCCTTTGATGTTACGTGGTCGATGCGGTACTTCCATAAAAGGTCATTAGTAATGTGTACACCATGGTATTTATATGTAGTTACGGATTCAAGCACCGTGCTGTAAATAAGGTAGTTGGGGCAAGGCATGTTATTACGCGATTCCCTCATTGCTTTACATTTAAGAATGTTAAGTTTCATTTTCCACATTTCGCACCAAGCAGAAATATTATTTAGGTCAGTTTGAAGAATTATTGTGTCAGTATAATTAGAAATGGTGCGGTAGATAACGCAATCATCAGCAAAAAGACAGACAGAAGACGCGATGCTTGTAGGTAAATCACTAATGTAAATCGAAAATAGTAATGGGCCTAAAACTGAGCCCTGTGGCACTCCGGAGGAAACAGGTGCCTCTAGAGAATCGGTTCCATTCAGCGTGACGAATTGAGTGCGGTAAGAAAGAAAGCCGCGTATCCAGTGTTGTACTAAAAGGTCAACGTTTAGGCTGGTTAGTTTTAGCAAAAGGAGCTTATGGTTTACACTATCAAAGGATTTCGCAAAATCCAAGTATATGCAATCAGTGATGAGGCCAGCGTCCAGGAATGCGTGAAGGTCATTAGTAAATGTAAGTAGCTGTGTTTCACAAGAAAAATGTTTACGAAAACCATGCTGGGATGGATGAAAGAAGTTATTCGACTCCAGGAAGTTAACTAGGTGAGTAAAGATAACGCGTTCTAATATTTTACACGGAACAGATGTTAGCGATATCGCACGATAATTACTTGGGTTGCGTGCGTCACCAGACGTGTAGAAAGGCACAACCTTCACTACTTCCCAATCCTTGGGTAAGCACCCATCGCTGAGCGATTTGGTGAAAATGTAATTCAGAATGATAGAGCTGTACTCATTAGTGTTTTGCAAGAATTTAGTGTTGATGCCATCATGGCCACATGAAGATGATCGTTTTAGTTTGTTAATAATAGCACGAGTGCCGGCTGGGTCAAGCATGATGGGATCCATTGGTGTAAGATGTGCTCTCGGATACGAAGGAAGAGTGAATATTGGGTCCCAGAACAAGTTTGTAAAGGTCTCATTAAAGATTGAGGCGCAAAGATGCTTCGGAACTGGTTCACCATTGTTATTGAGAGATACGTCGTTGTTGTTGCTGTTTTTCATTGTATTCCAAAAGCGTTTAGGTCTAGTTTTGAGTAAGGACGGAAGCGTTGAATGGAAAAAGGTAAATTTCGCCATTTTCAGTGCCTCTGAATATGCCGTAGAAGCGGCTTTGTATACACCCCATCTCTCCGGGTTCGGCAATTTTTTCGCACTACGGAACAGCCTGCTTTTTTTGTTCGATAACCGCTTGATATATCTGTTCTACCCGGCAGCGTTATTGTTGTCGTAAACAGCTCTTAAAGGAATAAATTTGTTAATTAGATCAACTACTTTTGCTCTAAAAGAGTTCGAAAGGTTCTTCGACGGACTGCTTATTGTAGGTTGAAATGAAGTTATCAAGGAAGGAGAAAAGTTCAATGTTAATAGCATCATAATTGCCACCGTTGTAGTCCCTTATTTGTTTGATCCGTGTTTGCGCACGTGTAGATGGAATATAAAATGTAAAATGGAGCACATCATGGTCACTTAATCCAGGCACATGAGTTACGAGTGACGTCATGTCAGGAGCAGATGTAAGGACGAGATCGAGTAAGGACCAAGTAGTTGATGTTACACGCGTCGGTAGGTGAACAATCTGCGATAGGTGAGAATCGGAACATATGTTAAGAATTGTGACCACGTCCACGCATGATGGTTCTGAAAAGGGACACAACTGGGACCATCTGATCGTACGAACGTTAAATTTGTGTATAATAAAAAGTGGTACACCAGGGAAGCTCGCAACAATCTGGTTCAAACAACCATGAAAATCTGCACAAAAAGTGTGACCCGAGGTAGCGGAGTGGTAGCAAGCACCCAAGTTCCGTTTTTTTTTTAAATTAACGGTAATGCAACACCACACTATTTCTAGATTGCTACTAATATGGATAGGATAAGATTGAATAATTTCATTAATGACAATTAGAACGCCTCCACCCATTCTCTCTGTGTGGACACGACGATACACATTAAATTTTTTGTTACACTGAAATGACTCCGAATTAGATATACGGCTAGAAAGCCAGGTTTCCGTTAGTACGGCAAGATCAGCATTACAGTCATTAATTAACGCATTTAAGTTATCTTTTTTGGGGTAGAAACTGCGTGTACTAGTGGATAGTACGGACGCAGGAACTGTTGAGTCACCTCCCCTCATCCTGTCCTAGCCATTGCCAGAGTGCACCTTATCCGACCGAATTGATATTAAGGACGACTTTTCAGCCCTGGGTGCGTTAGGACTAGAACTCTGTTCTTGAACCTTGTCTTCGGCAGAGTTATAGCTGTAATATTTGTTATCAATGAGAAGTTTGTTGTGGCGCAGTTTGTACTTCGTGTTAAGTGCCTTGCCGAACTCCAGTAGTTTTTTACGAGGCAATCGTGTTACAGGTGAAAATTCTTCACTTATGCTAACCTCGTTATTTTTGAGCAAGGTTCGTTTAGAAAGAACAATCTCCTTGATTTTGGACGCACAAAACTTTGCAATTATTGGCTTATGTCTTTCCCGTGTAAAACGACCGAATCGGTGGACACGCGCTATTTGGTCTGCTGCACATCTCCAGTTTGTCAGAAGCAAACGCGACAACCTTGTCTTCTGACTGACTTCAAGGGTCGGACGCGTCATCGGCTATACCAAAGAATAATATATTATCACGTCGCGAGCGATATTCTGCGTCATCTAATCTCAAATGGGCCGCGAAGGAGTAATCATGCATGCGCCTAAGTTCCCGGCGCGTGGCTGTCATTTCTTGCTCCCAGTTTTCAAACACAGTAATTTGCTCTTCGACTGCCTCTAGGCGCTCCCTTATGTCCACAATTGCACCAGAAAACGATTCTTGCGCTGTCTTAAGCTCAGCGATTGCCTGCGCCATGCTAGTTTGATTGGCTTCTATGCGTATACATCGTTCATTAGTTTCCTTCACCATATGAAGTATCTCATCCATAGGAGAGCCTGGATTTTGTTCAACGTCACCACACATAGCTAAGAATAATGCGCAAAAATGTTCAAGCAAGGCTTCTGGGCATGGAAGCACAGCTGGAAAAGGGTCATTTGATTTGTAACATTTTCTGGGCAGTAAGGAAAAGTAACCAATCTCCACAACGAACAAGAAGAGACACGAGTCCCGCATCTTCGTTGTGCTTCCATGCCCACTGAAGACCAGGGAGCTGGCTTTTAATTGCTCCGCCGTGCAGTCTGACGATGTCACTGCAGCGGCCCTGTGCTGCCCAAGGAAGCAGCACGGAGCGCCACTGCCTGCAATAGTGGATCCGTTGATAGCCGTAGGTGTCAGCTGCGCTCCACCGCTGCAATCATGGGGCGCATGCACAGGTGTGATGCTGGCGCTGAAGAATGGCGTAGCATGCATCCCACCGCAGTTCAGGAACATGCCGACACACTGCACAACGAACAAGAAGAGACGTGAGTCCAGCATCTTCGTTGTGCTTCCATGCCCACTGAAGGCCAGGGAGCTGGCTTTTAAGTGCTCCGCCGTGCAGTCAGACGATGTCACTGCAGCGGCCCTGTGCTGCCCAAGGAAGCAGTACGGAGCGCCACTGCCTGCAATAGTGGATCCGTTGATAGCCGTAGGTGTCAGCTGCGCTCCACCGCTGCAATCATGGGGCGCATGCACAGGTGTGATGCTGGCGCTGAAGAAGGGCGTAGCATGCATCCCACCGCAGTCTAGGAACATGCCGACACACTGCACAACGAACAAGAAGAGACGTAAGTCCCGCATCTTCGTTGTGCTTCCATGCCCACTGAAGGCCAGGGAGCTGGCTTTTAATTGCTCCGCCATGCAGTTAGACGATGTCACTGCAGCGGCCCTGTGCTGCCCAAGGAAGCAGTACGGAGCGCCACTGCCTGCAATAGTGGATCCGTTGATAGCCGTAGGTGTCAGCTGCGCTCCTCCGCTGCAATCATGGGGCGCATGCACAGGTGTGATGCTGGCGCTGAAGAAGGGCGTAGCATGCATCTCACCGCAGTCCAAGAACATGCTGACACACTGCACAACGAAAAAGAAGGAAGCGTGAGTCCCGCATCTTCATTGTGCTTCTATGCCCATTGAAGGGGAAGGCCAGGAAGCTGGCTTTTAAGTGCTCCACCGTGCAGTCTGGCGATGCTTATACGGTTCTCACACCAGAAGGCGATGAAGGTGCTACTGAAGTTTCTACGTTCAAGTGACCTGCAGTTGAACAATGCTACCGCGATCTTATTTATGTATGTGTGTGTGTAGGCGTCTTTTTCCCCTTGCTAATCATCTTTAGTTTTCTTTCAAGTTTACCCTTACTCACACTCTCATTTCCCATAAGTTGCAAATAAAACAGCCTTGCCTATATTCTATGCGGAACGAACACGGCATTGATGGGAATCGGATCACTTTGGATAATGATACGCGAACCAACGGTTACTTCTTTTTATTTCGATATCTATTTATTTATGCGCAACAGCTCTGAACAAAGCGGATCACGCGCTTCGTGACACCTATAACATTTTATCTTTGCTTCTTGTTCAAGTTAATCGGGAAATGCAAGGCCACTAAGCTTGTTTATAGCTCGAACCGGTACTTCAGCTACCTGTAATCCTTCCCATGGATCCTTGCTTCGCCTACGAAACTATTCTGATGGAGGAGCGGCATAAACAACATCCAAGGTCGATCCATAGAGGAGCGCTATTCTCATCCCGCATGGCGTCTGCACGGCCGCCATTATCCGCTATGTTGACTCTCTGTCTGTGAAGAGCTCACGTGCCTTGAAATATGTGCCGGGAAACGGAAGTTTTGCAAAATGCAATTTTGCGTTTTCAACAAGATGACGAAACATGACGTGGAACTTCAAATATTATGGACTAATGCATTCTTTTGGTTCTTGGCAGCTATATTGTGACGTTAGCGCTTCAAAAAGAAAATGAGCGGTAGCGTACAGAAGCCAGTGAAATGCATCTTTAATTTCGCGAATATGCGGTGGAGATCCAAGATAGGCGCCATGTCAGCTTGCTGATTGGTTGAAGCAATATGCTGTGGGGAGCGTCATAGGAAGGCCCGTTTCGTAAACGTCAATTTGACGTTGCGCTGGGCCGCCATTGCAGATATTTTCCGCCATAATTTGTGGTGCGACGAGCTGCGCGAATTATGCTATTGAGCAGCCATATGCAAGGCAGCCGAGAGGAATGCGTATCGCCACATTTTCCCTGTCGTTTGGCGCCATGAAACTTTTTTGTTCATAACGCCTGCTCATTGTATTTGGATCGCTCTCGGGTGGTGTTGGCATTTGTGTTCTGGGCCATCATCAAATTGGTTGAACATAGCAAACCTTCTGCAACGTTGTCCCCTTTTCACTGCTGGGTTTGTATTGTAATCAAAATTAATGCCTTTTCGCACAATCAAAAGTTATGACAACGGCGTCTTTTTAATTTATAAAAGGGAATGTACGTAAGGCGGCGCCTTGGAGTTTCCTCCTGCGGTGATAGTAACCAGCGATCTGAACAAGAGATGGCAGCGCCAGCGCTTGCGTCACGCAAGCGGATACCTCTGGCCCGCGCAACGCTATCAGTGATATACAGCCGTTTCTGAGCCAGCAGAGTCGGGCTGAGTCACTTGCGTTTCGCGAGATAGCGATAACGTGGCCTAGGACGTGCGCTCATCACCACTGGTAGGTCACGTATGTTGTCTCAAGGTAGAAAACAAGCGCGTTGGCGCCTACGTACGATGACTGATTCTGTTTGCCGTGTGCGCGCATCCTAGCTAATGACGCAGACGACGTCTTGTACGCAGCAGACGACGGAAGCGAGAAGCGCTTTCGGCGGAATAATCATGCGCTTTGAGCTAGCTGCTTTATTAGAGCGCAGCTCTTTGGCGTCCGTTCCTGGGTTTCGCGTCGTCGTCGGCGTTGTCGTCGGCCTCGTAACCAGCTCCGCCCCCCTTTCATCCCCCCAGCGCTAGCAGCGACCGACTGATACCGCTGGATGCCGCTGACGCCGCTAGAGTCAAGATAACGTGACTGCATAGAACACCGTCGCCGCCATGCAGAAAGAGGAGGAAAGGGTCCCCCCCCCCCTTCTTGTGTGGCGGATAGGGTGCTCTTCAGTTGCCGACGCGCCGGTTATTTCACGTAGGCCCCGGCACGTCGACGAATACGTGACCACCTTCCCACGGCTAGACCTGGTTCTTAGCGCTGCGGAAGCGAGGGTATCATATTGTTTGTGTCGGCATCGGCGGCGTTGTCCCTGAAACCAACTCCGCAGCTGGGGTTGACTCACTATCGGCGTCAGCGGCATCAGTCAGTCGCTGCTATCTCTTCCCTCCTCCTTTTATCGTGTTGTCCGCTTGCTGCGCGCGCTTCTGCCCCCATCGTTTGCCGCTGGGTGTACACGCCGCCCCCCTCCCCCCTCTTCCTGCGAGTCTCCGGTTGTCAAAGCGCCGGCTCGAACTTAATTCCTTTCTTCGCTCCTCCTCCAATGCAACCCCTGTGCGGTGGCAATCAGAGAGCCAGATCGGTGGCGGCGGATCTGTATAAGTGCACCGCCCGAGCCGAAATTGCCGCTGCCGTTCGCCCTGTGCGGTGGCAATCAGAGAGCCAGATCGGTGGCGGCGGATCTGTATATGTGCACCGCCCGAGCCGAAATTGCCGCTGCCGTTCGCCACTGCGAAATTATCTGCCAGTTCTTTCTGAGCCATGAGCGAGACGACCGATGGAAGTCCTCCGTCTGCTGCTGCTGCTGCTGCTGCTGCTGCTGCTAAACGAGCTGCCAGAGCAGAGGCCCAGCGCCGTCGCCGTCAGAATCCAGAGGTGCGTGCCGTCCATTAACCGTCCATCGATCCACACCGATGTTAGTAGTGGGGGACTTTAATGTTGACATAAAGACAAACAGCAATTTCCTAACACTTATGCGGGAGAACATCCCGTTCCTCTCGCTCGTAACGCGTCCCACGGCTGTGACAACCTCGCGAGGCACTTGTATAGATCTCGTCTTTGAGAATCAAGCATTGGTGTACCAAGTCGAACATATATCAGTCTATTTCTCCGACCACAAAGCTTCCTTCATGACTGTCAAGAACTGTTAGTGGAGTCTTTGTTAAAGGAATACGTGTGAAAAATAAAAAAAAATTCTGTGATAGCGCATACATGTGTTGCTCGATTTCTTTGCCTCAATCTATCGAAAAGATGAAACAGCTTATTTGCTGCGCTCAAATTTCGCATTAGGAAGTAACGTAATCGTCGGTAATTTTTTTTACTGCGGAGGAAAACTGTGTTGCTTTACAGAGAACTTTACGTTGAGTGCCTTCATTTCAGTTTCTTAGGCAAAGCGTCAAGTTGGCGTCACGATACAAAAGCAAAATGGGGCCATCAGCGCCATTTTATTCGCGTCGTGTCTACGTCACGCATCGAAGGGCGGAATGTCCAGGGGCCGAATCTCATAACGGTTCGGAATACGAACCGTTATCTTCGCCGCTTACTTCACTAAATGTGCCACTACCAAGCCGGTGGTGGAAGAAGGGGAGGACGCGACCAATAGATGAGAGGGTGCCACCTCTGAAGTGTACGTCATTATATGACGAGCTAATCGAGGAATTGCAGAATGTTACTGCTTAATAAATGTAAAATATAGATAAAATATTACACGCCAAGTTCTAAAGTATAAACGTGTGGTGCCGGGCGTTTACGCAATACAGAAGTAATTTCTTAATGTCATTCTTTTTCTTTGTCAACCGACAGGCGGTATCGCAAACATAAATGAGTTGGCAGAGCACAGCGCTATGTCGTCTGATACCAGGAGCTCGCCCGATGCACGCAACAGGAACGCACTGCCACACTTAAGTAGCGAGCGTGACAAAACGGTGAACTGATCCTTATGCTATCTTCGGCTGGTCATTTCTGAGCGCTCTAGAGCGCTCTCGCGAGCGGCGTTGTCTTCGGCTGGTTGAAAGAGGGTGCGCGCCCTGCGTTCGGTTGGTTCTTCTCGATTGCTCTCCTCCATCTTGGAGCGCTCTGAGGCGCTCCGAGCCCTGTCGTCGGAGCAGTCATCGAGATTGAAACGTCATCGCAGCGCCGCGTCGCTGCTGTTGGTGACGGCCCACCGTAACCTTGGCAACCTAGGCCACTGCATGCTGGCGTCTCGACTAACGCTCGTCCCGCCGGCACGTCTACCGGTTTTTCCGGCAGCGCCGGGAGCTTTGGATAGGCGAATCATTGGACGTTGGCAGTAGTCACGTGGTTTCGCATCGGCAATTTCCTCCTCCGAGAGTGAGTCGCACGTTCGGCTTGCGCGCTAGTCCTCTACCCTTGAGCTCGGGAAACGCGCGATCTACCCGACTCTGCTTCGGGGCATACAGGCGACCAGTCGAAGATACCATTAGGGACACCTTTACTCGCCCATTATATCAAGTTTCCTTCTTTTTTCGCCCTTCGTCATCAGCTCGGACATGACTCGCTCGCCGCCGCGCTGCCGCTATCCCTGCGATCTGCCCCAGGGCACTTCACGTGATAGAAGTAATGGAACTTGACATCGAACATTACGATATAGCAACCCTGCATTGCCTGCGCGAAGTAAAATCGAAGAGAGTGGTGCTGACGGTGCGCGCTGTGCCGTGAAATTGAGGAACAAAGTGCGGCACTCCCGAACTAGAGAAAAAGGGGCAGCCAAATAAGATATATCCGCAATACCTTCCCATCCTGACTGTACAGTTTTATCAGCCGAACGAACGAAGCGCTGAACCAGCCCATGTGAACCCTTCTGATTGCTGAACGGCGATCTGGGAGCTATTCACGCTGGCGATAGCACTGGCAATCCGATCTCACCATGCAAATATCTCCTTGGCATTGGCTTTGAAGCGGAGGTCACGGGAAAGCTGATCCAGCCCTTCTACCATAACTTTTCACTCACCGGAAATGACCCTCCAACCTGCGATAGAGGCGGGGAGAGGCTGACCGGCCGCACATTATACCGGCAGCACATTCATTTTCATCATGTAATGTTTCTCGGTCCAGAACCGCTTTTTAATACAAACACAGTCCTAGGTTTCCTCAGAGATGTTGTCTTACATGTTATTAGTCCCATACATTCATAACGCTTCTTCTCTTCCGAGTATGCCGCTGTGATAGTCGTACTCTATAGCACATGCCTCCAGGCCCTTGTGTTTCAAGGGCTCTGCTGAGGCAGTTGTGCTGTAGCTAACTTTTGCATCTTAAATGTTCTGTGTATCATATCATTATTCTGCAATGCAATGTAAGGCTCATAGTACTCGTCATCAGTCATCGCCGTAATCTTATTGTACGTAGATTTTACGCACTTTACAGCGACTATTTTTAGGCCCCTTTACAGCTACGTCACGTCAACTTCACAGAACTTATCATTCCACCGCGAAATCACCAACACTGTCTTGGCGCTCTTTAACCATACCTGGCCCTTGCGCCACTAAACAACACGCATTAATTCAATCTTATTCGAATAACTGCCTGTAAATTTAGTACAAAAACAGCGCTGCAATGTCCTACTCAGGGACAGCGTGTTTATCCCCTGCAATCAAATTTATATGTTCATTGTCTGCATATGACAGACATGTTGGTCTGGCACAATAAGTGCTACAGGGCTCGGGGGCCAAACTGACGAAGCTTTTCACTCGTAAGGGCTGCTTGACATTGGTCGGCCGCCTTTGGCACCTACTATTACGGATCGTTACGGGGTAAGGACTTGTTTGTGAATAGAGGATACTATCTGCTCCCTTTTTGGTCCGCTAATTGGCCAGTTGCTGTGTCAACGGTATTTCTGAATAGCCACCACAACTACAACAAGCAGAATTCTAGCCAGAGGAACAGACTATCGATCCACTTAAAAAGCGCGAAACCATCGCAGATAATTGTGACATGCTGTGACGTCTGTCATGTTTCCAATGCTCCCCAATTTTCCTCTACCTTTTTTCCTTGAGCACATATGTGCACATTTATAATAACTCAGATTGATTCTTACAATCTGCGAAAGATTGACTTTGCCAGATTTATTAAGCACTATCTGGAACCACAGATTCAATATCTGAAGCTTCACATTCCTTATGATTACATTTTATCAAGTTAATTGATCAGTGCGGAGTGAAATGCAGAAAATACCTCAAGCGCGTGCCGGCAGCGCATCCGACTCTCGTCGCTTAATGGCAGCGGCAACTCACGAATCCTTATCAATGTTTTTGTTTGGCCAACTTTGTTCCCATGCTGTTTATGTTACAGCAAGACAGCGTTATTGAAGTCCTCGAGCCTATGGCGCCCTATAGTCTGTTCGGACAGCGTCTCTAGGGAGGCTGTTTTCTAATGATGACTCGCACGCTATAGTCACGGTTTCCTAGCACGATTATTTTGCTCTTATATCAGGGATGTCATGCACCCTTGCTACGCGTCATGGTAGCCTATATCAAATGTGACCCCGAAGGAAAATATAATCCTGAGCATAAGTATTAACGGCTCGTGTTTACAGAACACATGTAAACATGGAGGCCTAGGATGTGCGCCGCATCGTAATCATAGCTCGGCGACCTGAGATGCGCTGTGAATTGCATAATGATGCCCGTGGTATATAGTAAGCGTGCCAATAAAAACGTTTCCCAGAAGGTCTAAGAAGCAGAGCAGAAATACCGTCAATGTTAGGATAACCTAACGGTCGCCTACAAAGTAGAATGGAGAAATAAAGAAATCAAGAGCAAATCAAATACTGATGTTGTAGTGTGTACATGGTGAACCCGGCCACGCACAGTAAAATTCAAAAATACACAAAACAACAAAGCGCATGCGTTTACTATATACTCAAGGTTTTTTCTGTTTTCTCAAAGGAGGAAATTCACCATCGAGCGCGATAAAATTTGCACACTTCGTGCTTAGGTGCGCGAGTTCTACGAGAAGGTAGGCACGATCCCGACTGTCCTCAAATTTACTTGCTCTTGTGCCAATCCCATTGCGCACTGTCAAGCATTTTTGTTTAGTGGTTGGATTCCTGCTGTCGCCGCATTGACGTAAGGGCATGGGCTATAGATGCAACCGTCGTTTGTGGTCAAGGGTGTGCACCGGGAATCATGACGTGAACGAGCAGTCGCTTTACACGCGCTGCGTCAATGGAAGGCGTCTGCACTCGGCAGTCGTGCTTTTAGCCGAGGAATTCTCTCACTTCAGCTTTAATTTCAACATTCACAATGCAATGGTGCAGTGCTCGTACACTTTCTGCGCGCTCGGCTAAATTCAGTTACTCAGCCTACGGGAACTGCGCTTGCATTAATAAGTGAATTGTGGTGCTTGGGAGGGTTGGGTGTAGATGTTGTGCCATATAGCACCACTGTCCAGAACACGATGTGCCGCACCACTCGTCACTCGTACACAAATGTAAGGAAACGCGACGGCTCCTTTTCAACACGCGGCGGGGTCCTTTCGGGAGCACCATACGTTCATCACAGGCACGAGTAAACCTTATTTCCAATTATTCCTCAAATGTTCTCTTTCTCTCTGCACTGGATGGCCGGCAGGATTAGTGCTTCCCGTCGCACACCTCATTATAAAGTTCGTGCAGAGGAGGCAATGTCAAAGGGCTCAGAAATGCTAGTTCAAAATAATTAAGTTTCTTTAAGGAAACAATGCACCGCCACTTTATTCCCTCTCGATTCCATGAACCATGTGCCATGAACCATGTGTAATTAGTGGACTCAGCAGCAATGAATTCATGGTTTTGAATTACAATCCGGAAAGGGCCTTCATTCATTCCACTTAAGTTCGACTGCGCATCACTGATATGTAAGGCGTTTGACAAAAGATCTGGCTTCTTTCATTTTTACTGCTTTATTTTCAATAACAGTGAGTGAATGAACTTGACAATGTTCGTTTTCTTTTTGCACGTGAATAACGGCGAATATACGGCAATTCGTAGTCTGCAGTAAGCCTGGATGAACAGCAGTGGGCTTACGGCAAATGCAGGCTTACATTTGCAGATGAGGCTAAAATGAAATAGGCAGAACACGCTTTTTGGAAAAGCTTGCGTTTCCATTTTGCCTGTATCGAGGCGTGCGCCGATGATCGGTGAAGCCGCTGTGAATTATTCTTCATAACAGCCACACATCCATGCACTGACACAGAGGGGATGTCTGAGTATCCTGAGCTGAGGGGATCTGAATATCCACCCCCTTCAAATTTGCGTGCGGAGCCACCGGAGTGCAACACATAACAAACTCATGAAGTCATTCTTCCCAGCTGTTAATGTTCTTTGCTCTGGACAGACAAGGTTTAATGAATATTGAAAAGAACAAAACACCACGTAAACACTCGCCGTGGTCGTCGTCGTCGTCGTCGTCGTCGTCGTCGGCGGCGGCGGCGGCGGCGGCAGCAGCAGCTGCAGCAGCAGCAGCAGCAGCAGCCGCAGAAGCAAGCAAAGCAAAGCAAGCAAGAAGCAAGCAAAGAAAAGCAAAGCGAAGCAAAGCAAGTAAAGCAAAGCAAGTAAAGCAAAGCAAGCAGAGCAAAACAAGCAAGCAAAGCAAAGCAAAGCAAGCAAGCAAGCAAGCAAACCACGCACCACCACCAGCACCACCACCACCACCGCCGATTACCATCTCCAAGTCGAAAGATGAGGCACTCGCTTGTAATAAGCAAGCAAGAAATTTGCGCCAATCAAGGGGGCTCAATTTGCAGTCTAGTGAGAATCATAAAAAGCCAAGGAAGTCACAAGGAAAATGATGTTCCTTTTCTTTAAACAATGGAATGCAAAAGCAGCTACTGTAGCTGTTAAGTTACAAAACATCTAAATATACTTTAAAAGGAGAGGAAATAACATCGGATAGCGCTCTGTCCTGTCCCACCGTTTTTTTCCGTTAGTGTTGTTTGCGCTAGTAACTATGTCATAAACACTGTATCAACATCAGCTAGCCCAACTTTCTGAGTCAGATAAGAGTAGTAGCAGAGAGAACTTATTTCTAATGATTTGTTTATGCTGATGTGATTGAGCCTTTGAAGGAAAAATAAGTGTTATCACTGCTGAAGGTGCTCGAAAAGTAATGAGGTGTTTATTTGTATTCATAATTATTCAACGTTTCTGTTGATGCCAATAATATTGTTGTCAAACATAAAAGATAGGCTACAATTTTTCTTCGATTATTCCTCCATATATTCACAAGTCCAAGACCTTGAGTGGTCTTAACGTTTAACTATGCTTAGCGTTCGCGGCTTTTAGGTCATGGTCAAATCGACACATCGTAGTACTGCGTGTCTTTGTACTTACTGTTGTTCCCCCCTATGTAATGCCTGCCGGGCCTTTAGGGTATTTGAATAAATAAAATAAAGAAATAAATATATTAGAAATCTGAAAAATTTGGTACGAACAATCTCACGATGACTGTCGACGATAGTACCTTAGCACTGAATCAAAATCCGCCGCACAATGTATTGCCACCACCGAAACTAGTTATGTGTGGGGCGTTTACTCAAGCGGGAATCCTGTTTCGCGCTCCCCTAAGAGCACCCGGCGTCATCTAGCGCCGCCGCGGCGAAGCCTGCGCCTGACCTCCGAAATGCATGGCGCAACGGTGCGTGCGAACGCTGAGAAACCCTTCATGCAGCAACCGAGCTCCCCTATCGCGCCTCTTTCTGGACATGCTGCGCCATCCTGGGACCTTGACTCGGGAACCGTTGCTATGTGGGCCCTGAGACACTTTCACGCGGTTGTTTACCGCTTTTCCCCTCAGGGTCCCCAACTGTCGTTGGAAATAAAGATTGCAGTGATTTCACTGATTGAGCTCCAGCGGTGAAGGACAAAAAAGAAAACCAAGAAAAGACAACAGCATAGGGAAGACGCTGGCAGCCATTAGAGTAACTGACACAGGCGCCAATGAACGCACATGAGAACTCAATGCTAACAGGACAGGGAGGACAGCGTCCTGTTGTCGTTGCTCTTCTTGGTTTTTCTGTTTCTCCTTTAGCGTTGGAAAAACATGAAATATCGAAATTCTAATAAACTAACCGAGCTCTCTGCCATAAGCTAATACCAGGCTCCCCCACATCATTAGAAAAGTTGTGGCCAAGACGTCCGCTTTGGCTATGGAAGGTCGTTCGTTCGAACCTCACCGCCGGACACTCACCGGAACACAAATTGGGCAAAACCGTACCCTGGCCAGCCGCCCGGCTTTCTTAAGGGGTGATCGCTTGTGAGAGTCTTCGCTAACTCCGCCATCAACAGCAGCCTGTGAAGGTAGTACGGCTATGCGTGCAGCTCAGTCGGCGCTCTGGCCCCGGCGTACACTGGGTCAAGCTGTTGTGAATGTGAACGCATTATCAGTACAAGCGCTCACGTGTGCTGCGCCATATATCGGCCGCTGGAAAGTGTCCCTCACTCGAATGGAGGTTTGGGCCGCTCCCATGGCGGCTATTGCCGTTGTGGCGTCCCAATGCAGCTACAACCTATTACGTGGGAACTCCCTCAGGCTGGGGTCGAACATCTTTTTCCAAGAGTTGAGGTCTCATAATGGCCGAGCACCTGGCCGGGAGCGCGTTGGTACCTAGTTTACCGGTAGGTACCCCGTGGCAGTACTCGTGTGCCTCCCATAGCCGCGGCAGCTGCTCTTCAATAAGCGCGTCTGTGGTTGGACAAGCGACACCTAGAGAGCACGTACATGATCCTATAGGCCCCCTTTCGAGATGCGAGCCACCACAAGTAGCTAAGCACCAGACCGGGCGACATCTCTACTCATAAACAAACCCGGTGCGTTTCCGGCAGTACTAGGATTTGAACCCAGTACTTCCCGCGCTTTAGGCGGATGCTCTACCACTATAGGACACACGCTCCCTCCCCCCCCCCCCCGCCTCCACACTCACAAACCGCTGTGGTTGCTTACTGGCTATAGCGTTGAGCTGCTAAGCACGAGGTGACGGGATCGAATCCCGGCCATGGCGGCTGCATTTAGAGGGGGGCGAAATGCGAAAACTCCCGTGTACTTAGATTTAGGTGCATGTTGAAGAACTCCAGGGGGTCCGAATTTCCGGAGTCCCCCACTACGGCGTGCCTCATGATCAGATCGTGGTTTTGGCACATAAAACCCCATAATGTAATCTACTTAAACGCACCTACACCTACCTTACTATTCACATATTTACAATTTCACTCCTTATTTTCTTTTATAACAGCGCGTGCATTGTACGTTGTCTTCTCAGCTACGACTGCTGAATTTGTTTAAAATGAATCAGACGGCAATGCGGAAGAAATGCAAACGAGATCTTCCAAAGTCGTAAACCTCAGGCACGGGACATGCCGTATCGGCAGCACAGCACGAGAAAGCTATTGATTAAGCCGTCAGCGCAAGGGTATTTTAGTCAATAATGGTTCAGTCCAGGCACGTACCCAGGATTTTTTTTCGGGGGGGGGGGGGAGGGGGGGGGGCTCACCACCTCCATAATCG